>NW_022900919.1:32777552-32840413 GCF_012274545.1 Fukomys damarensis | reverse complement strand
TTCTATTTATATTTTTCTGTTATACTTATAAATTTAAGTAAGATGATTATATTACTCAGGGTTCTCCAGAGAAACAGACCTAATAGGGATTTTGTAAAAAAGCTATGTTTTAATCATTTCATGGTTTTACATGATTTATTAAAAAACTAATATGATATAAATTAACATTTACAATGTAATTGATATTAATGAGTTACCTGTGTCTTTTCTCTAGTGAAAAGAGATTTATTTTTGTAAATTATATAATTCATAAGCATGATCATTCATTTTTTTCAAATTTGATTCTAGAATTATTACATGAAAAGAAAACTACATACCCAAATATATCATGAGCATAAAGCTATAGAGAATTCAGTAAGGCAACTCAATTGAAATTGAAAAAAATACATAAGGCAAAATGTAAGTTACATATAAAGGTAGAAATCATATAAAAGAACAAAGCAGAAATACTGGAGCTGAAGAATATAATGAATGAAATAAATAAAATGCAATAGAGTGAGTAGTAGTAGATTTGGTCAAAGAATCTCTGAACTTGAAGTTAGATCACTTGAAGATATCTAGTCAAAGGTCAAAAGAATTCCAAAGAATAATGAAAGCCAATAGGATTTATGGAACACCATCAAGAGAGCTAACTTTTGTACTATAGGAATTCTAGAAGGTGAAGAGTGAGAAAAAGGAGCATAGTTTATTTAAAGAAGTAATGGCTGAAAAGGTTCTAAATCTTAGGGGAGATATGATCATCCAGATAATGAATTTTAAAAATCTGTAATCAGATACGATCCAAAGATGCCTTCACAGAGATATATCTAACTGTCAAAAATGAAAGAACTTTGAAAGCCTCAAGGAAAAATAGAATGATCCATATACAAGATAGTCCCTACAAGGGCATATCTAGATTTTTCAGCAGAAACCTTTTAGACTAGGAGAGAGTGAGATGCTATATTAATGCTGGAAGAAAAGAAATTACCAACTACTTTACCCAGAAAAACTGTCCTTTAGAAAACTAAAGGCTTTTTCAGACAAAAAAAGCTGAGGGAGTTCATCATCATTAATTCTACCTCACAAGAAATGCAAAAAGGCTGGGCACGATGGTGCACATTTGTAAACTCAGAACTTTGGGAAACATTGGTGACATGAAAACATATGAAAGATTAGTGAGAAAATTACTGGCCATTCCTCTTAATCAAGAAGGATCTTGAATAAGCATTTTGTAAGAGAAGAAATAAAAATGACACATAAATAATGGAACGTATTCAATATTATTAGTAAGTCAGAAAACTGCAAATTAAGACCAGTGATTAGTTATTATTTCATAACCACTAGTTTGGCAGAAGCTTAAATCTTTTTCTTTTTTTGGACCAATGACCAAAAGAAGCTTAAGTCTTGCTGGTAGAAGTATGAATTCAATTTTTTAAAATGAAAAGTGACCATATATCTGAAAAAGATCTAATGTGAAAATATACAAAGAACTCATTTAACTCAATAGTAAGCAAGCAAATAAAACAAAACAAACAAACAAACAATAGCAACAACCCCTGCAAAAAATTGGTAAAAGACCTGAATAGACTTTTTTAACGAAGACAGTTAAATGGCCAACAGAGAATTATTAAATGAAAGAAGTCAGACATATAAGCTTAAATATTGCATGGTTTTTCATATAGAAGAAACAGTCTCTTGTATTTGAGAGAGAACAAAATAGAAGACAGATAAATAGGAAGTAGGGAGATATTTTTCAAATGGATGGCTGAACAGATGGGGAAGAGAGGAGGGAGGGAAAAGAGTGAAAAAAGGGAATTGAAAGGGGGAGATGGTGTGCATGTTGAGCTTTTGCACATAAAAAGAGACTAAGAGGGAATGCAAACAGAGAAAAGAAAGGAAGGGAAGAAAAAAAAGGAAGGAAAGAGAGTTGGTAAGCATGTGGAGAAAAGGTACATCATGGGTAGGAATATAAATTGGTACAGCCATTATAAAACATGATATGGGTATTCTCAAGAGAGTAAGAGATGGAGCCACTATATGACCTAGCAGTCCCACTTCTGGGTGTATTTTCAAAGCAAAGGAAATCAATATATTAAAAATATATTGTCTGCACTCCCATGTTCATAGCAGTATTCTTCACAATAGCAAAGGCATTAAAAACAACCTAAATGTCTATCAACTGATGAGTGGATAAATAAAATATGATATATATTTATAATATGTATATGTGTCACATATAGATACATGTAATAGAATATTATTTAGCTATAAACAAGAAATAAATCCTATTACTTATGACAACTTGGATGAACCTGGGGGCTGTTATGCTACATGAAATTAGGCACAGAAAGACAGATTCTGTATAATATTACTAATATGTGTGATCTAAACAAGTTGATGTCATAGAAGCAGATAGAACGGTGGCTACCAGTGGCTGAGAGATGAGAGTAATTGGGAGATGTTGGTCAAAAGGTACAAAGTTTTAGTTATAAGATGAATAAATTCTGGAGGTCTAGTGTACAGGGTGGTGACTATAGTTAATACATTGTATGCTTGAAATGCAAAAAATTATATAGCTTAAGTGTTCTCAACATACACATAACAGGTATGTAATTGAGACTATAGATATGCTAATTAGCTTGATTGAGGGAAAATTTCACAATGAATTCATCTTTTTTTTGCTGGCGGTCCATACCTATAATCCCAGCTAATGGGGAGGCTGAAGCAGGATTGTAAGTTTGATGTCAACTTAGACAAATGAATGAGACCCTTTCACAAAATAGAGTTGGAGGTGTACTTCAGTGGTAGTGTGTTTATCTAACATGCATGAAGCATTGGCTTCACTCCCAGAACTGAAAAAATAAAATAATTTTCTGTGTATATTAAATAAATATATAATTTTCTATTATACCTTAATAAATCTGAAAAAATAATTTTCCTATTCTGAAGGTAAATGAGTAGAGACTGTATTTTGGAAATTAAGAAAGAAATTTCTTTGGTCAATTTCATTGCTCTATCTTTAAAGAAAGGAAAAATATTTTTTTTCTTGGAACAAAAATATCTGATGTGCATAATTATTCTGAGAAGTCATTCACAGTATCAATAGTGAGAAAATATAAATATATAACATTCATATTTATAATAGATTTGAATAGAACATTCCCCTATACCTATTTACTTTATATAGAAGAAGTTGTAAATAATTTAAGACATTGTATTAATTATTGTTTCATGTTTTGCGACTATGAGTATAATTAGCACCATGTTAATACTGAAGTAAAGTTCAGGCTGTACAATTCTGAGATAAATATATAGCATAACATGTATGAAGAACAACATTTAACCAAATATGTGAAGCAGTGAACAAAGCATTTTTCTAACAGTTTTAGAGTAGAATATTATTTCATATGTGAAGCACTAAGGAAAAAGCTTTTAGTTTATAAAATCGTAACATTGCCAAGATTTAATGAAATACAAATACATTTTAAGAAATGATCTGTGCCAAATTGAATTTATCAGGATTTTGACTGTGATTGAGAAAATTGGCTTCCCTGGGTGTTGTTTAGAATATGGATACATTTACTGTTTTAGAGGAAAGACCATTATTATCATTATAATATCTGTAAAAGATGTGTAAATTTTTTTTTTTTTTTTTTTTTTTTTTTTTTTTTGTATTGGGGCTTGAACTCAGGATCTTGTGCTTGAGAGGTAGGTGGCAGCACCACTGAGCTAAATCCCTGGCCCAATGATAAACTCATTATGTAAAATGGTATTTTTTTCTTTTTTATATAAATAAATTCCTAGAGATATAGTTGTAAGGGAGTTCTCAAATCAGTGTTTTTTCTTTTGACTCTGAGCATGATAGCATTTGATTTAGACTGATTCAGTACAATTCGAAAGGGGTTGATTAATTTTTATGTAATAGTGAACGCCCTGAGCTGGAATTATTACATGTGTTGCAGATGCACCCTAAACTTCCAATATATTTATAGGTATCTTCATTACTTATGTTACAATGTCTATTTTTTTGCTGCAGAGGGTGGTAGGATAGTATTTTGTATGCTTCAGCTCTGGCTGCTGCTAGATGACTTGAAGTCAGCATTGTGGGTGGAGAGCTGGATGGTTTTTCTTCATTTATCAAACTCTGGTATACTCAGGGAAAATGCACCTGCCACAAAGCTCTTACTTTTGAACTGATCGCCAATGGTATTGGACAACATAGTGGCTGGTGGCCTTTGTATCCTCTCCATTTCTCTTTATGGATCTTTCCATCTATGTTATAGAAATAAATTTGAAATTTACTATAAGTTTTGGCAATAGACTTAGCATTTACTCTGGTGAAGCAGTTGATTATATTATGCCGTCAATCAAGACACATTCCTGTCTTCCACCACCCAAGAAGAAAAATGTTTTCTAATTCACTATAGCATATTTTGATTGTGCTGTGGTGGTGGTGGGGTAGGGTACGCATTCTTAGATTTAGCTATAATCCTGGGTGGTTCAAGAAACTATTCCAATGACAGTGGAATTATTTCATACCTATTTAGTTGTGTAGAATAGAGACGTATCAAGTGCGTATAATAGGCTAAACTACCTTAGTTCCTTAATTATCTGCTAGCCCTCTATGAACCTTTAGCTGAGACACTTCAATTTCTCATCCAAAAATTGAAATAGATAAATGAAATCAACTCTCTCTGTGGTTCACTAAGGTTAAAATCATAGGTTTTGGAATCAGAAATTGCTGAGTTCAAATCCTGACTCTGCTACTTGGTGGTTTTTTGTTTTGAGCTTAACATTTGCTTTGCTTGTAAAAGGAGATAATGATACGCAGATTTGTTATAAAAGTTAAAAGAGATGATGTATGTAAAGAAAATGGAGGGCACGTGATAAGCTCTCAATTTATTAGTTTTTAATGTTATTATTTTCTTTTGGGACTGGGAGTACAGCTCAGTGGTAGTGTATATGATTAACATCCAAAGGGTCTTGGCTTCAATCCTAGCACCAGGGAAGGAGGTAAGGGAGGGAGGAGAGGAGGGAAGGAAATTACTCTTTTTCAGTTTAAAGAAATCATATCTCTGCATTGGTTTAATCTATTCATTTATGTAATGAATACATGGAGTGTTTATCTGTGTGAATGGTCCTGTTCTAATCATATTTCAAATATGTGATCCATATTGGTACCCTATAAAATGAGGATTTATATTTTTAATTCCCAGTGTGAATTTGAGTCACAATCTAAAAATTTGTCCAGGGTCACACTGCTGGAAAGTGACTAAGCCAGATGATTTATAAGCAGCCGTAACATTTTTATTATATAAAAGCTTTGGGTATTTTCATATTCACTGTTTTGGTTTTTCTCAGGAAGATCTGAATAAATATTAAGTAGCTTATTCTACTTTTTTGATGATACTTCAGTAATTTTGATCTGGCAGAGGTAGCTCATTTTTGTCACCAGGGTGTGCTGTGATTCCACTGATCTGAGTTTATTACAGGTACTTGTGAAACAGAATAGGAATCTTTGCTGCTGCTTAGCTACCACAGGTTTTTTAGCTTGGCTCTTTACCATCACCTGGGCAACTACCTGAGATCCGAAATTATTTTCTTTTTGTTATGCCTTCCTTCCCTGTTCACTGTTGTCTTCACGTAAAAGAAAGAGCTAGCATGTCTTGCTTTTCAGCAGAGTGCCTGGACGTCCCAGAAGAGCTCTGTTATGTTATGTATTATGCTGCTGCCACCACAGTCATAATTTTGCTAAATAAAAAATCAGTTTGAGGTGACTAAATTGATGGCTTCTTCAAGTTTGATATCAGTATGTTTTGTGAAACTCACTGTTGTTTTTAGGATTTGCATATTTCCTGCTTTTTGCTAAATTCACAATGAATTTGGAATTAATTAGAGCTGCATTTAAAATGCCCATTGGTTTAATGTTTTTATCAAATATCATTTGACTATCTTAAAGAATGTTAATATTTCCTGTAACCAAATACTCTCATTGTGAATAGTGCTTGGCATTCTTGATGACAAAGGATTGCTTTATATTGAGTTGTGGATGATTAAAACAGGTACTTAAAATGTCTATATACCTTGGATTATATAAGGAACATTATTTAAGTGTTACGGTCCTTATACACAAATAAAAAAGAGTAGAATATGGCAGGGTCTCTGGCAGACTAATCTAGCATCATATAAGATTTTTCATGTCTTTCATCATTCTTTTCTTGTTTAATTGATGTCTTGATAGTAATTATCCTGGAAAATTTGATTAAGGCAAAGCTAAACTCACCAAAATGAAGTTAATTTACATGGCAATGTGATCCTTGTCTTTAGAAGTTGGTTTTATACATTATTTTTTTTTTCAGATTTAATTGAGTTTATTGGTACATTTTAGGGATACATACAGTTAAATTCATTGTTGGGATCTTGTACCTTTACATGACAGATCTCGGTTCTCATTTTTCCCCTTGTCCCTGCCCTCCCTTCACCCCCTCCTCCCTTCCCCATTTACAAACACTTTATTTTCCTCTTTTCATTATCTCGCATTTTTTTCTTTTCCCTTATTACCCTTCCCCTACCCATCCCACCTTCCCTACACCTTTAGCCCCTTTCCTCCCATTTCTCAATGTCAGTAATCTTATTGGGATCTATGTATTGTTGCAGTTTATTCACACTAGAGAAACTATTCGGTATTTACACATGTGTGACTTATTTATTTCACTTAGGAGTATATCTTCAATATGTATCCATTTTCCTATGAATGAATCTATTTCTATACATTGTTTTTAGTATATGAAATAATCTTTAGTTTTCCTTCAAAGGGTATTTGTTTCCACACTCTTATAGGGGATTGTTCAGGAGCCTGGACCATTTTGCAAGTTTCTTGGAAAATTATTTATATAACTTGGGCAAAGATACTTCTTTCTCCAAATAACATGGCCTTTAAGCAAACAGTGTTTGTGTAGCCACCTTGTAGCAACATTCAGTTTGAATATAACAAACATACATGCTGGATAAAATGATGAAATCATTGACCAGTGGGATCCTCTTAAGGGATCAGAATTTTGTAGCAATGTGATAATTCTCTTTAATGTGGAAAGAGTTATAGTATATACTGTGTGTAGAATTCCTGCTTGATGACCACTTGATTTTTGGGGAAAAATGCAAGAGTTCCAGTCTTGTTTTCAGTGCTCAGACATTTCTTAGATTTTTTTAACTGAATCACTCACTGGTTCATACGTATACCATGAAATGTAAAGTCTTTTTAGGCCATCTTGAATGAGCATTCTCCATTAACTTTGTTTCACACTGAAGTGAAGACGTAAATCTTTGAGAAAAAAAATTGACTTTTATTTAATTTCATTGTGCTTGAAATTAATGATAGCCAGTAAGTTAAACATATGTACTGGGTAATGTCAGAAATACCAATTTCTGTTTTTGTTTTGATGATGTCATAGTAATAGATTAATAAATTCAGTTTACTGGAGATTCATGCTAACTTTAATTCTTTTCATTTTCCCAAAGCTATTTTTTCTAATAGTTAATCAATGTTTACAAAATAGTTCATTAATAATAAAAATTCTGCTAGTCCTTTTCTTTCTCAAAACTAAATTTTCTGTGTGAACTTAGCATATTATGCAGAATCTGGGTTTCTTAAAGATTTATTGTAAATGTTAAAATTTTCCAAAATAAAAACCAATTCTAAAATTTGAGCAGTTGATTAAAGTCAATATTAGTTTTAACATAATTTTCTCCATATTATATTATTAAAAACATGCTTAATCACTGCTTATGAGTTTGCTTTATGTAAACCATTAATCTATTGAACTATTCCTTCCTTATGTGAGTGATTACAGTTTCCATCTCCATTAATATTATCTGTCAGTATTGGGTTACTCTGAAACTTAGAGATTGGTATTGTCCAACCAAAATGGAACCTGTCAGTGACTTTTTATTGTGGTCTTTCTCCATTATAGCTGCAGTCTCACTCATATTTCCTGCTGTTCTGGTTAGATGGAGGCTTGGATAGAATTTAGTATTAAAGGAAGGGGATATACTATACAGCCCAGTTGCTGGTGTACACCACTGTAGAATTCAGCTCTTAACATTTTACCCTCCAGAAACTATCAACTCCTACTTATCCTTCAACATTTTGTCTTCTCTTTGCTGGTAAAGAAATCTCTGAGGAGCCTTCTAGATAGGAAGAAAAAAGGTTTGCCAAGTGTTTTCAACCATGAAGTGGCTAAAAGCTCCCCTTTTGGATTTGAGTCAGAGGGCTAAGCGGCTAAGGAGTGTTCTAGAGGGGCAGTATGTCTCAAATTTCATCTATCACTATCACTCAGGAAGCTAATGGGTCACATGAAGGACAAGGCTTCTTGAAATAAGGCAAGACTTTTTGAATGTATACTAAATTTCCTAGGACTTTAATATCAACCAAAGTTTGAGAACTGCTAGGGAAGGATTAAGACATCTCCAATCTACCTTTCTTCCAGCCTGGTAAGTGGTAAAGGGGAAAAGGAAAGAAGATGGGAGGAGAAGGTCTGTCTTCTTTGAGGGCCTCTTCTGTGACAGCAAATAAGGTAATGTGCGTTCAAATGTCATCACATTAGATCTTCACAGTGTGGTAGATATTGTCTCTATTTTATAGACAAGCAAATTGAAATTTATATCAGGTCAATAAATGTCCCAAGCTGACATAATGTACAATAATCAGGATTTGAACTCCTTTGACTTCTGTTAGAATCCAAAGACCATATTTTTTCCCACCCCATTCATTCCTTCAGCAACACAATGTGCTCTTCTGTTTTCTCATCTGTATGAGATTATTAAGAGTAACTCATTGAGTTATGACAATTAAGGGATGTATGCAAAACACTTAAAGCAGTGCTAAGAACTTCTGAAGTGTTGTA
The DNA here is from genome assembly GCF_012274545.1 of Fukomys damarensis. NCBI lineage: Eukaryota > Metazoa > Chordata > Mammalia > Rodentia > Bathyergidae > Fukomys > Fukomys damarensis. The sequence continues at coordinate 32,831,531 of NW_022900919.1, read as the reverse complement.
GTCAGGGTTTACAAAAGAATAGATTTAATACAGGACACATAATTTAGGATTGTTTTATAATACTCACTCAAAAAGTCAAATTCTGAGGAGTGCAAGAGATCTGTCCACATACTAGAGACCTGAAGGACCCAGCCAAGGACCTGGATCCCATGGCAGTGTTCTGCACGAGTCCAGATAAAGGTTTAGAGCCCAAGGTAGTGTCCTCTACAAGTCCAGCCATAGGCCTAGAACCCACAGCAATGTCTTATGCAAGTATGTATGAATGATCTGCACCGGGAAGGCCCAAAGGCCAGTGGTAAAAGCTAGATAGGCTTTGCCAACAGAGTGAAGGATTTGTGCCACCAGGCTGAGGGATCTACACTGCAGCCAGGAAGCAACATTCAAGGTAAAAATCAGTGCTCCCCTGAAGAGAACAGCAGCCATTCCTAGTGACAGTGAGGACCCAAGCTGCTTCTCTGACAAAAGCCAGGTTTGCATTAGGAAAACCAGCCACAGTAAGCTTTGCCAAGAAAATCAATAGCATACAATCTTCCTGTGCATTTCTTTTTATGCCATTGCTAAACCTTCTCAGGTGGGTCTTCCATGTCCAGAACCATACTAATTCACCTCATCTGGGCATTATAAATTGACCATTTGTTAATCCACTATATGAAATAAGCTGTGTTAGTATCCCCCCTCAGATGATGATGATGATTGTTGTTGTTGCTGCTATTACTAGTTACCACGTTAGAGGCTAGTGATACATTACAATACTTGACCTTAATCAATTTAAGAACAGAGGGAATACCACACTGTTATACATGTTGTTTCTTCTGGGCATCCATTATAAGATACATAAATAAAATCAGATAGAAAAGCAAGGTGGAGATGGTCCTTGTGGGGGCTCATGCCCAGGTCAATGGAAAGGCTTCCCAAACTTGAGCCTTCTTCTAAGTACAGATTTAATCTGGGCTTCAGGAAAATTTGTGATAGCAGCATATGGATCTTCAGACCATTCAAAGAAAGAATCCTTGAGCCCTAAGAGTTTGCTGTAGTTCTCCCTATCAAACCTATTTTTGGAACTCAGACTGATCTTTTCTGTCTAATGGAAATATTTATAAGCATGACGATTGAACAACTAAGGAAATGTATATATCTTTCAAGGTAGTGGAGAGGTATAGTCTTCTGAGACTCTTTAGAGAACGGTTTGATTTTTATTGCTCAAACAAATTCATTAGAATGCAAGAAAATTTGAATCTGAAATTAGTTTTTCTGCTCTTGAATGTTAGAATTCAGGTAATAGTGGGGATATAATTGAGCTTTTTGGCTAAGATGAGATTTTAGAAGTTTCCAAATTTTTAAATTTTCTATTCATGTTTAAATAGTTATTGATAATCTACTTGCTTATACCAGTACCCTCTAGATATCAGCACTGGCTACCATAGTGCTTGGCATGAGGCAGATATTGAGGAAAGATGTTTGAAATGAAGGCAAGAATGAGATTGGTAAGCAACAAATACTGGTAAATTAGCAATTGAAGATGTTCAAAGTGAAATTATTTGGAAGTCATTTATGTACTTAGATATAAAAATATCTGCATAATGTAATTATTTTGCAAGAATTCATCTCAGTAGGTCTTTTTTAGTGCCACTTCTTTGGGAAAAAAATTTATTATTTTAGTCTTCTTGTTGGACTTTAAGATTTACCTTTGTCTGTCCTTGGTAGTTTTTATACAGTCAAGGATGCCGCACTGTTACATACCCTTCAAGATTAATATTTTTGGGACCACATTCTTCATAGCTTTGTTTCTATCAATCCTGTCATTTTTGATGAGAAGAGTTTTCATGTAGGCAGAAAAATAATTGGTGGTTGTATCAAGCAGAACCACATTTCCTAACACTTGAATTGTATTTGAAGATATTCAGGAATAATTTATGAATAAACTATCAAATATTTTGTTAGAGAAAAAATGTGGGTTTCTGTTCTGTTTTAGTATTTAATATTTTTATTTATTCCACTGAAAATGTTTCATGTTTTTATTTATTTTATTCCAGATACAAAACATTCTGAGGGGAGAAAGTATGGGGCTGATTGTTATTCTTATTTTTTTTCACTGAAGTGAAGAAGTGACCAATTTCAGATGAATATGTCTATATGAAGTTTTTGTTTTCCCCCTGATGCAGTTTGAGTGTTCTCTTTTTTCTTTTAGAGAGAAGGAAATAAACTGGCATTGTTTTCTATATAAATCCCAAACCTTAAGTTTGATAAAATGCTATAATTTTTCTCTTTACATCTTACATCTGTGTTAAGAACATAAATGTATTTTATGTGTATAAAATTATTTATTTCTCTTATCACTCAATAGCTAAGAAGAATTTCTTTGTCTTTCCAACTTTCCCCAATCAGCCTTTCATCTTTTATCCCTTCACTTTTCCCCTATTTTCCTCCTTTTACCTTAGCCTCTTCTCTCTTCCTCTCTTTGAGCTTCTGATTTTTTCCACTTCCCCTCGCAACTGTGCTCAAAGAAGTGAAAAGAGAATTCACACAATTAATGACCACATATTATTAGTGATGAATGTATACTCATGTTCATAGTGGCTCAATTTACAATAGCTAGGCTGTGTGGAAATGCCTAGATGTGCATCAACATATGAATGGATACAATTTTATATATGATCCACACAGACATGCACCCACACATTATTCAGCTATAAAGAAAAATGGAATCATGCGGGGAAATGGATAGAACAGGATAACATCATGTTAGGTGAAATAAACCAGATTCAGAGGGTTTAAATATAGCATGTTTTCTTTTACATGAGGAACCTAAAATTTAAGTAAATAAATAAATGTTTAAAATAAGGGAGAGGTGATAGGAAACTAGAAGGTAGACTGTTGGGAAGGAGGAAGTGGGTCAGGGAGTGGGGTGATGAAAGGGAGAGGGAGGTGAAGGTGAAGGGATTAGAGCTAACGACATGTTATACTTGTGTACCAGTTCCCCCATTATGTATAGTAAATGTGCATTGAAAAAGAGCTTATTATTATTATTATTTTCGTGGGGGGGTTTTGAGAGAAGATCTTGCTGTGTAGTTCAGGCTCACCTCAAACTTGCTATGTAGCCCAGGCTGGCTTTGAACTCATTATGGTCCTCATGCCTCAGCCTCCTGAGTGCTGGGATTACAAGTGTGAGCCATCATGCCCTGCTAAAAATAAGAGCTTTTTCTTAATAAAGCAACAGTAATAATTGAAAGTATAAATAAGGACTAAAAGGTGTAGTAGATAGTGTGAAATAGGAAGAAAAGGGGCAAAGGGGAAGGTAAAATGGAAGGGGTAGGGGAAAGGAAAGGAAAGACGGGAATGGAATTAATATGAGAAAATGAAAAAATGGAAACAAAGTCTTTGTAAATAGGGGGGGTGTAGGGGTTGAAGGGAGGCAGGGGATTGGGGCAAAAATAAGAACCAAGATAGATACAAATTAAATAAAGTTACAAATTTCGAATGATGGATATCATTATATTATATACCTAAAATGTACCAATAATAAAAATTTTAAAAAGGAAAGAAACAGTATTTAGTGCTGCAGTCTTGAATGAATATTGCCTTATATTAGAATCAGTGTTTCCAGAAACTGAAACTTGCTATGTTTATTTTTATTTTTAAAATTATCAACATTTTTTATTAACATTATAGAAAAATTAAAGATTTATAAGAATATTAAAATTTCCTGTTATCTCATAATTACTGTTATGCTGAGGCAGAACTAAGTACTACATTTAAAAATTGGGTTCTAGGATAGTGTATAGGTATTGTCATCTTAGCTTATTTTGTTTCGGTAACCTCTATTCCTTACAGTTACTAAGTAGAATGAAGCTTTACCTTAAAAATCTTATCTAGTAATCAAAGTAAACTTTATACTTGGTTTGGTAAAGTATTATGTAATAGAAATTTTGTGTTATTTACTTTTGAATCTATTTACCTAGAAATGTCTCCAGTTTATCTTTCTTCATGGCTGAGTACTACTCCATTGCATTAAAAAACCACATTCTTGGTTGATGGGCATTTGAGCTGTTTCCAAGATTTAGCTATTATAAACTGTGACACTATTAGCATGAATGTGCATATATCATTGAGGATAGTTTTAATTCTTTCCAGAAAATGCCACGAAGGGGGAAATGGAGGGTCTAATTAAACCTGTAGCTTTAGTTTTTTGAGGAATCTCCACACTGATTATCACAGTGGTTATAATACTAGTCTATGCTCTCATTGACAGTGGAGAAGAGTTCCTTTTTCCCCACAGCCTTGCCAATATTTCTTATTGTTGGTTTCTTGATAATAGCCATTCTTTCTGGAGTGAGATGGAATCTCAACATTGTTTTAATTTGCATCTCGAATGACTTGTGGTGTTGAACACTTTTCATATATTTATTTGCCGTTTGTACTTCTTACAGTTTGAGAAGTGTGTATTCATTTCAGATGTCAAGTTTTGAATTGGGTATTTAAATTTAGGGGGTATGATTTTTTTTGAATTCTTTATATATCCTAGATATCAGTCTGTCATGCACTAAACTAAAATAAACATAGATCAAAGATTTAAAAAAAAACAGAAACACTAAATCTTCTAGAAGAGAGAATAGGTAGAATTCTTGAAGATATAGGTGTAGGCAAAGACTTTATGGACAAAACCCTGATTGTATGGAAAAATATTACAAAGAATCAACAACCAGGATCTCATCGATCTAAAAAGCTTTTACACAGCAAAAGAAATTACTAAGAGAGTGAAGAGAAAACCCACATTGGTAAAATGAACACCTACACAAGTATTTTTGTATGCCATCTTTTTAAAGGAAAGATTTCTTAGCTGGAATCAATTTATATAAGGTATTTTTAAGGTGTTATTTTTTTATTGGTCAGATTTTTTTTAGTAGTGAGAGCAATGAAAGAGACAGAAGAAAAATAAAGAATCCTGTCAATTATGTGTTTAACAAAAAGAAGTGAAGATGAAATGATATAGAAGAAAATACAGTGGTGATAATAACATCTATTTCAAAAGAACAGGCAGGATTAGGAATTACTGACTAGTCACGTGTCTCAGACTAACAGATCATACATGATGACTTACAACAATAGAGATTTCTTTTGTGTTATGTACTAGAGGAACAACATCTCCCAATTATTTTCTCAAAATGAATTTAATTGTTTGTGAGAATTTTACACATTTTATCTGCTACTCTTGCTAAATGTTAATAAATACCCTGCATGTTTTTAGTACACTTAATATATATTTATTATTAAAAGAAAATGTAGAGAAATGCAGAATATACCATTATGTTAACACAATCAGCTGCATTGTATTTGACAGTAGATTTAAAAAAAACTTTGAATAAATTATATGGGTTAAAATGATATAATATTTTGAAAATTTTTTCATTTTTTGTCTTCTATATGTTTATTTAACTTTATCTATTTTTCATTAGTCCTGATACTTATTCTTGTATTATGGTTTGTTAATACATAATCTTGGCAACTTTTGTATTTATATTCTAGTTTTAAAATCTTTCTTGGGTTCCAGTTTAATGTGATTTTTTTCATACCTATAATTCATGGCTTCTGTCATCATATGATCATTTATACCTCTTATTTCATAGATTCTGTGATAATGTGGTTATTTATGCCTATCATTATATGCTTACATTAATTTTCCATTTTCCATTGACAACCCTTTAATTTTAGCTTCCTTAGTCACTTTCTAGTCCTTCGGACAAATACCAAACTCCCATAACTTAAAAGAGGAGAAGTTTATTTTGGCTCACCTTTGTAGTCCATAGTTGCCTGACTCAAAGGCAGCAAGGTATAGTGAAAAGGTGTAGTAGAGGAAAAGCTGCTTACTTTATGGTAGTCAGGAAGCAGAAGGAGAAAAGAGGAGCAAAGAAGGGAGATACGCCCTACCAGATCACACTCCCCTCTTCTGTCCAGGCTTTGACTCCTAACATCACATTTAACCATATCTCCCATGATTCAATCACCTTTTAAAATCCTGCTTATCAGCACATGTCTTTAAATGAGAAACAATAGGTCCTTGATAAAAGAAATTCACTATGTCATTTAAAATATTCCATATAACTTTAGTTTTAATGTAGATTAGTTATTCATAAATCTTGGCTATGTAACATAGAGAAGCAAATATTTTCATGATGTATTTATTAGTGTCTAAAAGGAAGAAGCAGCCTTCTCTCTCTCCTTTTTTTCCTGCTGACTTTTGTTCTAAATTGTAATTTGCCAGTTTGGAGGAATGATTTGTCAGCTGTTCTATATAGAACTCTAAAGTGAGATAATATTTTAAGTGAACAAGTATAGGATAGAAAGAACAAGCCTGTTTTCCAGGACTGTGAACTAACGCTAGCTTATTTCTTAATAGTGGTAGATCTACTAAATATTTAAAAAACTTTTAAAGATAAATGGCTCTTTTTCATTCCCCAAGGTGCTGATGACTTGGTTATGTCTAATTTTACACTGATGTCATCATTATTGAGTTGAAATGTGGGCCCTGTTCTCATTATGACTGACAAGTATACTGGCCAGTTTTTGTTGTAGCATGAGAACTTTTTTTATATGATGAAAATACTAGTGATGAATTGAAATTCCATAGACACAGAAAGTGGAAACTGTCAGGTTAGATTTGGTATATAATTTAGTAATATCTTTTTGAATTTTATAAGTAAGCTCTGCTGATATATCCTTAGGGGATTTTGGCCTCACATGCCTTTGATTGCATACCTGTCCATCTTCTGACCCACAATACTATGTAGTAACTCTTTTCAGTGAGATCTTTGATTACACTGTGTACAAATGTCTAGTATTTATCATGAGTGTCATAATTAGTTGTGTATATAATACTCTTCTACTACATTGTGAGCTTCTTAAGGATGAAAAGAGATTCTCTTCTTTCCATCTTCCCAGTGCCTATCACTGGATGAAAAGAAAACAGTTTATGAGGAGCTTTGTTACTGTATATTAGAGCTGTACGAAATCTCTTAAATTAGGCAAGAATAAAAGTACATTGTTTTGACTTGAAAGTCCTAGTGTTATTCATTCCTTAACATGCACACACACATCTCTTAGCTCATATAAATGTCACATATATACACATTTATATAGAGATGTATTGGTAAGATATATAATATATACTTAGATTATAATAAAAACATTTGTAATAATATTCTGTTTGAAGAAAGGTAATTGTCACAACAGGTTTCTGGTATTTATGTATTATATTTTCATATGTATTTTACTTTGTATTTACAACTATATATTATCATAGATACCTTCCCATCATTATGATATTTTACAAATATTTCTATTATCTGTAGTATAAGGAATATTATAAATTTTACAGCTTTATTTGCTTGCTTTTTTCTATTCTTGGACTAGGGAATTCACAAAAATGACTGATAAAAAGAGATTGTTGATTTTTACCTAATTCAACTATAAGATTTCCATCAGGCTTCATTTAATAAAGTCATGATAAGTGTGTTCCTGACTCAATCTTAGGATAGGAGATCCTATGGCCTCTTTAGTAATCAGTTTCAAAATAAGTATTTCATTAATTGATTTTATTAATACTTATTCTGTGGTGGTTAAACTCACTTTTGAAAGCTTTTCAAATCCATCACACCCTTTTATCAAATAATTTGTTATTAATAGCTCTTAAAAGTTTTTATTTTAATATTTCAACATTTTAATTATAAATATTAGTTTTAAATTTGGAATTCCTATGTCATAGGTAGCTATCTTTGTTTATAAAAATTTAAGATATGACTATGTTTTTAATTTTCCTGAAAAACAAAGTAGTTGTGAGGTCTTTGTAACAACTCTTCTATTGCTTATTTGGTTCCATGTCCCAAATAAAGAGACAGTATTTTAAGTATTTTAAGTATTTTTTGCTTTTCTCCTTTGTCTTTCAAGGGTTGTTTTTATTTGTACTATGTAGTTAGAGCTCACTGATAAATTTATTTTTAGTATAGCTAAAATTTCTAAGCCACTATCTATGTATCTAACCCAATATCTATATTTCTACCAGGTTATTAGGTATATAACCTGAACAAAAATTATTTTTCTTTTGCTCCCTGGACAATGAGGCTCTTGAGGGAGACCTATATTATTTCTAAACATCTAAGTGTATTGTTCATTTTTTTCATTAATTTTATTGGTACTTTTTAGGTATAGAGTATGCTGGCATTCATTATTGGGAATTTGTATCTTTACCTAGTATATCTTGGTTGTTATTTTTTCTCACATTCTCCTGACCTCAGTTCAACCCCTCCACCCCTCCCTATTTACAAAGACTTTGTTTCCATTTTTCTCATATTTATTCCTTTCTCTTTTTTCCTTTACCCTACCCCTTCCATTTCTCCTTCCCCTTTGGCATCTGAAATGAGCAGACATTTCTCAGACAAAGGAGTAGGAATAGCAAATAAACATATGAAAAAATGTTTAACATCACTGGTCATTTGAGAGAAGCAAATGAAATAACGCTGAGATTCTACCTCATCCCTGAAAGAATGGCTGCTATCAAGAAATAAACCAATAACAAATGCTGGTGGGGTTGTGCTGATAAAGTAACCCTTTTCCACTGTAGGTGGGAGTGTAGAGTGATACAACTACTGTAGAAATCAGTATGGAGATACCTCAAAAAACTAGGATTAGAGGTCCCATTTGACCAACTATTCCCCTTTTGGGTTTCTTCCCAAAATAATTAAAGGAATCAGGAATCATACCACAGTGATGTATGTGCACCCAGGTTAATAACTGCAGTTTGTAATAGTTAAAACTTGGAAACAGCCTAATTGCCCATCAGTTGGAGACTGGAAAAAGAAAGTGTGTGTGTGTGTGTGTGTGTGTGTGTGTGTGTGTGTGTGTATGTTTAATAAAATGGAGTAAAAGAATGAGAATCAGAGACATTTATAGCTAAATGGACACACATTGAAGCGATACTCTTAAGTGGAATAAATAGGACAAACATGTAAATACTGAATAGTTTCTCTGGTGTGAGAAACTGAAAGTGTAAATAAGGATCAAAATTTATAATAATGTGAAATCAATTCTTTAATAATGAAAGTGACATTTTCTGCACGTGTAACCTATTGCACTATCTTTGTTCTCCTTCAATTTTTACTATCAGTGACAAGACAAATTAAGTAATAGTATACTCATTCAAAATGTTTACTTTGTTGGGGCCGGGGATTTAGCTCAGTAGTCGGTGGCCTGCCTTGAAAGTGCAAGGACCCAGGTTCAATCCCCGGTAAAGTTTACTTTGTAAAATTTAAAAGTTGCACTTTACATTCATTTTACCTGTACTATTTATTCTTTATATTTTAGGTTGCTTTCAATATGAATCATCATTTCATCATGAAGTTGGGTCAGCTTCACCCAAGTTGAATTTGACTTTTCTATAGTTTCTGCTTTCCTGGAAATACTTTTTCTTTTAAATATTGGATATTACATGATTGCTGGGGTTGCTGAATACAAACTACTGAGAAATAGTATCTGAAACACAATTTGTGACTGGGATAAATGCAAATACTTTGATGTAATTCTCTGTAACAGTCATCATGAACAGATGGTTCTCTGTCCTGAAGGACTGAAGTCTTCAGTTCTACAGATTTGATATTTTGCCCATTACCGGGAGTTTACTGCTAAGGTTATTTAGGCACAGATTTCAAATTATTCCCAATTCTGTTTAACTTTTAGAGAATATTAATGTTTCTTTATGTGCCAGTTCTTGAAGGAAATTGGTAATTAGATGAAATTAGGGTGATTGACTTTCAGACTGAGCCTAATCAAAGATGAAATGAGAAAGTGAAAGTGAGGCTACTTATTTAGTAATCAGTCTTTTTGTGGATTCCTTAGAGCAAAGTATAGTAGACTTAAATTTTTTTGTGAATACCAACTTCCATTTTGAATGACTTGCAAATTACACATCTTTGAATAATTAGATAATTTAGATTTTTCTCCATTGTCTTTCTTTCTAGTCAAACGTGTTTTGGAGAAGTACACAAAAATTTCCTGAATAGCAAGAATGTGGTTTATTCATATTTCTCTTCTTAATGCCTGATATACAGTAATTTAATGTCAGTGAATACATCAATTGATGAATGAAAATCTCTGTTATTAGTGGAGAAATTTGAAATTCTAAATTTATCAGGCCATATTATCCTGCCTATCTGATCCTGTAGCCCACTTCTATCAAGGAAACTCTCATTAGGACCTTAAGCTCTGACCTCTAATATCTGATGTTATTGTCACCATAATTTTGTATATGTGTGTGGCACTGGGGATTGAACCCAGGACCTTGAAAATATTAAGTGTATGCTTCACCACTGAGCTATATCCTCAGCCCTGTCACTGTAATTTTTAGAAAGGAATTAATTTACATTTTATAGAAATATGTACTCTATTCTGTTCACACGGGCCTTAATAGAATTAACAGTGTGATTTTTAATTCAACTCATATAATTATTTACACTTTAGTTTATTACTAAATAATGTATCAATAGTAAGTGCTCTATCATAAAAGAATAATAAAATACAGTTGTCATTGATTGTCCCTTGGGGTCTAATATCTTTTGTAGAAAGGAAACTGTTTTTCAAGTGTTCTGTGATGACTATAAGATTCTAAATTTATTAAAGAGGGATATGGATTATATTAAAAATTTTCATACAAGCATAAGGCTTGTTAGCCCTTTGTAAATCTTTGAAGAAATGCCTATTCAAATCATTTGCCCAATTTTTAATTGTTTTATTTGTTATTTATTGTCTTGAGTTAATTGTAAGAATTCTTTCTGGATTTTTAGCCTTTTATCATGTATATAATTTGTGAGTATTTCTCCCATTCCAATTTGCTTTTTTCCCTTTATTAACCAACAATTGCTGTTTTGAAAAAATCAATTTTATTAGTACTTTTAAATATACATAATGATAACATTCATCATAGGGAATTTATACCTGTATGTAATATATCTTATCTCTTGCTTTTTCCCCAATCCTCTCCTCTCCCTTAAACTCCTCTTCTCTTTCTTATTTACAAAAGCTTTGTTTCCATTTTCTTCAATCTATTCTTTTTTCCTCTTCCTTCATTTCCCCATCCACCTTCCCCAATTCCCCTTCACATTTGAATATTTTCTTCCTACTTTCTAATATCTATTATACATTTTGGTCCTTATTTACACTTTGGTTTCTCACATCAGAGAAACAATGTGATATTTAATCATGTGTATCCAATTTATTTTGCTTAGGACTATGGTCTCAAGATACATCCATTTATCTAGAAATGTCTAAAGTTTATCCTTTATGACAGAATGGCACTCCATTGTATAAAAAAACCCACATCTTCTTTTTCCATTTATTAATTGATGGGCATTTAGGCTATTTCCAAGATTTAGCTATTACAAATTGTGCTGCTGTAAACATGGGTGTGCATATGTCACTGTTAGATGATGCTTTTAATTCTTTTGGGAAGATACTAAGGAGAACAGGAGGGCCAAATTGAATCTGTAATTTTAGTTTTTTGAGGAATCTGCACTTTTCCACAGTGACACCATTCTACAGTCCCACCACCAGTGGAGAAGTGTTCCTTTTTCCCCACAGCCTCGCCAGCATTTCTTGTTGGTTGATTTTTTTTTTTTTTTTTTTTTTTTTTTTTTTTTTTTTTTTTTTTTTTTTGTAATGTGGTACTTGGCTAGTGATTTTTTAATATGCAAATGGCATTTAAATAGATTTAGGACTATCTTAAAAATATAAAATAATTATTGAATTTGCTTTGTCAACCAATTATTTCAAAATCCAACCTGTTATTTTCATAAAAATATAAATATTTGAGTCAACATTACCTTTTAACTTTGACCTCATAGTTATTCATAACTTTGAAGCTAAAGAATGAATGAGAAAGGTAGATAAAATAAATTGTGTTACAGATTGGATCATACAGTTAAATAATTTAACTAGACAACTGAGCCCTGGGATTACAGGCGTGCACCACCACGCCTGGCGATAGTTTGATTTCTTGATAACAGCCATTCTTTGTGAAGTGAGATGGATCTCGACATTGTTTTAATTTACATCTGTCAAATGACCAGTGATATTGAGCACTTTTTTCATATATTTATTTGTCGTTTGTACTTCTTCATCTGAGAAGTATGTATTCATTTCAGATGCCCATTTTTAGATTGGGTTTTAAAATTTGGAGGTATCTAATTTATTTGAGTTCTTTAGATATTCTGGATATCAACCCTTTGTCTGAGGAACAGTTGGCCAAAATATTTTCCCACTCTTGTGGATTGTTTCTTTACTCTGTTGGTGGTTTTGTTTGCTGTGCAAAAACCTTTTTGATAAGATGAGATGTCAATTGTTGATTCTTTCTGATATTTTCTGTATGATCAGTATTTAGCTCATAAAGTCTTTGCCTATACTTATGTCTTCAAAGAGTTCTCTGCCTATTCTATCTTCCAACTGACTTAGTGTTTCTGTATTAATATTAAGATCTTTGATCCATTTTGATTTTAATTTAGTGCATGGTACTTGTATCCTGCTCTGCTATGAATTTGGTTATTATATCTGGGAATCTTTTGGTGGAGTTCTTAGGGTCCTCTAATGTAGAGTATCATGTCATCTGCAAATAATATCTTAATTTCATCCTTCTTATCCTTATTCTTTTTATTTCTTTCTCTTATCACATTGCTCTGGCTAGTGTTTCCAAAACTATATTGAATAGGAGTGATGATGATCGCTTCTCGGCCTTTTGGCTAAGATCAAGTGTAGGAGTGATGATAGTGGGCATTCTTGTCTTGTTCCTGATTTTAGAGTCAAAGCTTTCAGTTTTTGATCATTTAGTACAATGTTGACTGTTGGTTTGTCATAGATGCCTTTTATCAGATTGCAATAAAGATGATCTATTCCAATTTTCTGTATGATTTTCATAATTAGTCTGCGTGTTGGAATTTGTAAAAAACTTTTTCTTTGTCAATTGAAATGATCATATATTTTTTGTGCTTGGTTTTGTTAATGTGGTTTATTGCATTTATTGATTTGTATATGTTGAGGCATCCCTGAATCCCTGGGATGAACCTACTTGATCATGATATATAATCTTCTCAATGATTTGCTACATTTTGTTTGCCAGTATTTTATTGAAGATTTTTGCTTCTGTGTTTATTAGGGATATTGGCTTGTAGTAGTTCTCTTCTTTTGGTTGTATCCTTCTCAGGTTTGGGTATCAGGGTAACAATTGCTTTGAAAATGAGTTTGGGAGTATTGCTTCCCTTTCAATTTTATTAAATAATTAGAAGAATAGTACAATTAGCTCACTAAATTTCTTGTAGAATTTAGTGGTGAAAAAGTCCAGATCTGGGTTTTTATTTTATGGTAGATTTTTAATGGCATTGATTGATATAGAAAATACTTAGAATTTTTACATGTTCTTGATTCAGCTGTGGTAATTCATATTCATAATTCATAATCCAGGTATCTATTTCTTTTGTGTTTCCCCTTTTATTAAAATACAGGTTCTTAAAGTAGGTATTGATAATCCTTTGCATTTCTGCAGGATCTGTTGTGATTTCACCTTTATCATTTCTAATTGCATGGATTTCTTTTATATCCATTTTTGGATAAGGTTGGCTAAGGGTCTGTCAATTTTATTTAATTTCATTAATTAAATCTCTAATCTTATTAATTTAATCTCATTAATTCTTTGTATTGTTTTCCTACTCTCAATTGCATTGATTTCTTTTCTGATCTTTATAGTTTCCTCCACTGAATGAGCTCTGGGCTTGACTTACTCTTCTTTTCATACAAGCTTGAGGTTCAACATTAGGTTACTTATTTGACCTCACTCTCTTTTTCTGATGTAGGTGTTCAGTACTATAAATTTTCCTTGTGGGACTGCTTTCATTGCATCCTATAAGTTCTGGTGTGTTGTAATGGCAGTATTGTTTAATTGTAGAAACTAATTTCTTCTCTAATTTCATTTGTGGCCTATTGCTGTTCAGGAGGTTGTTATTTAATTTCCATATGTTTATGCAGTTTTGTGGTTTCCTTTGCCATTGATTTCCAATTTCAATTCACTATGGTCTGATAATATGCAATGGATAATTTTAGTTCCTTTACATTTACTTAAGCTTGTTTTATGAGCTAGCATATGGTCTATTTTGGGGAAAGCCTTGTGTGCAGCAGAGAAAAATGTGTATTCTGGTGATGTAGGGTGGAATACTCTGTAGATATCTATTAAGTGTATTTGTTCAAAAGTTTGGTTCAGGGGCCGGGGATTTAGCTCAGCGGTTTGGTGGCCTGCCTCGCAAGCGCAAGGACCTGAGTTCGATCCCTGGTACCAAAACAAAAAAAGTTTGGTTCAGTTTGATATTTGTCTGTTGATTTTTTTTTGTCTAGTTCATTTGTCTGTTTGTGACAATGGGGTAATGAGGTCCCCAGTACAATTGTATTAGTGCTTATTTGAGTTTTCATGTCCATTAATTTGGTTTGTATAGTTGGATATGCTCATATTTGACACATATTATTTGTGATTGTCACATTTTCCTCTTGGATTGTTTCCTTAAGTATGTAGTGACCTGTGTCTCTTCTGATCAGTCTTGGCTTGAAATTCACTTTGTTTGTTTGCAAATAGAATAGCTATTCCTACTTTTCTCTAAATTCCTGTCATGTTGACTATTTTTTTTATCCTTTGGCTTTTAGGCTATGAATTTTTTTCGTTAAATTTTTTTTTGCATTCAACAATATTGTCAGTGCTTGTTTCTTTTTTCATTCTGACATTCCACTTCTCATTGGTGAATTGAGATCATTTACATTGATGGTTATAACTGATATGTATTTACTTATCCTTATCATATAGTTTTTCTATTGTTGGTTCCCTTTTATTTCCCTCTGTGTAATTTTTTGCCTTGCCTGGTGGATTCTGTTGGAGTTCATGGAATTGTAGTCCTTGTTATCTCTTTAGAGAATATATTCCAGAATATTTTAGAGCGCTGGTTTGGTGGTAATGATTTTTTTCTGGTGTTCTTTGTCATGGAAGTATCTTGTTTTTCCATTTATTTTGAAAGTTTTGTTGGGTACATCAATTTGGGTTGGAGATTGTTTCGTTTTAGAGATTGAAATACTTTACACCAATCTCTCCTTGACTTAAAGGTTTGTGTGGATAAGTCTTTTGTGATCGTTTATAGGTGATTTGCTTCATCTTTCTAACATCTTTTAACAGTCTGTTCTGTTGAATTTCTGGAATCATAACTATTGTATGCCATGGTGCTTTTTTTTTTGGTGGGTCATAGACAACTGGGGTTCTACATGCTTCACTTATCTGTATGTCAAATACTTTTTCCATGTTTGAGAAGAAGTAGTCTGCAATTAATTCTGTGAACAGGGTTTTTTTTTTTAATGTCCTTTATGCTTTCTTCTAAATTTTTCAATATATCCAATCAATCTTACCTTATTCTTTTTTGCATCATCTAGCAGCTGTTGGATTAATTTTTCATGGTCCCTTGATATTTTTAAGAAATCTTTCTTTTCATGATTGCTAACTGTAGATGTGTTTTCTAGTTCTAATATTTTGTCCTCAATTGGTTGATTCTGCTGTGTGTACTTTTAATAGAATTTGTAATCTAGATATCTATTTCATGGATCTCATTTCTTTCCTATGTTAGGCATTCATTGTTTCCATCACTTTCCTAAGCTCCTCAATTTTTTTTTTGTCTGTATCTACTCTAGATCCACTAACCATATCCTTAATTTTAATCTCCTTATCAAAAAAATTATTTCTAATTTCATTTTTTCTAGAATCTCATTTATGTACTTTATTACCTCCACTGTTACCATTTCAGAGAGTTCAGGTGGGTGACTTTCAAACTGTTCTTCCTCACTGACCCCTGTGTTTGTCTTGGGTGAACTAGAAGTCTAGAATTCCATCTTGCTTCTGTCTTCTCATTTTCTATTTTTTAAGATTACTTTCTGTATTGATGCAGGGTGCAATTAGTAATAACACTAGCATCAAGTACAGCCTAGAAAATGGCAAACTGTGGTAACTATGAATTTACCACCTTTTATCATATGAACAAGATTTGTAGCTGTATATGAAAATCTAAAATAAACTAGAGAATTTTATACAGTAAATAGCCCCTTGATAGAATGATTTTACCCTCACAGGAGAAAATTTTAAAGGGGGAGAGGAAAAAAATAGAGAAATATAAGAAGAGAAAAAGATTAGAAACAAGGCTGAAGGGCAAGGGAAGATTACACATGCCTTGGGAAACATGATGACAGGTGGGAAAGAAAGAAGGAAGGAATGCCAGAACAGATCAAAACAACAACAAAAAAACTAGAAACAGTGTTCACAGTCATATAAAAAGAAGAATAAACATCAAGAAAAGAATAAAAGCTAAGAAAGGAAGAAAAACAGTTTACTTCAGGGCGTTGTCTCTGATGTCACTCATAGACAAAGGGGACATACAATGCCCAGATCTGTATTCATTGATTCTATCAGGCTTGCAGTAGAATCACAGTGGTGTGGTGGGTAATCCCAGAATGTCTGTGCTTTCAAGTCCACTGAAGTTCAGTCTGATTCTGGTTTCTGGCTTGAGGCTGGCACCCGAGTCATTTAACCCAGAGCACTCTGGGCACCTCTTTCTGCTTTTAGTTAGGCTCCCTGACCATGAGTGTCTCTCATGGCTTACCTTGACACTGGGAGCTCTGAGATGGAGCCAACCTGTGGATACTCTGATGTTGTTGTCAGGGATGTGAAGGATAGCCAGACAGCAGGAATGTAGTTTTGCGGAGGAGTAGAGGGCCAAAGCTCTCACAGGAGAACAGCAGCTAGCTCTCACCAACTTCGGTTTTTATTAGGTACATGCGTAATACTTCCATGAGAATAAAAAGTTATTTCCTTACAGATTATCTCTAGCAAAGCATTAGAAAATATTTTTTATGAACACCTGGTTCTAGTTATTCATATATGCCTTCTCAAAATAGACTGTTCCCAGAATGTTATCAGATTATTCTCAAGACTGTTTGCAGCCTTGAACTTCTGAGTTGTGGCTACCTGTGCAGAACCACAACTGCAGTTCTTCCAATCTGTGTCCAAATGTAACCTTTTCCTCTACACTCTGAGACCCAGGTTCAGCTGGCCCCTACCTGAAATGGTGAACAGTCAATCACCCTCTCTTAAAAACATCTGACCTGTAATCACCCATCACCCATCACCCTCCATAGTGTGCACTACTCTGTTCCACTGGTGTGTTTCTTGTGGAGGCCTCTGGAGTCACCTGTAGTTACTGAGGTTTGGTTTTTTGCAACCCCCCTCTTCTGCATTGAAGCCCTTCCCCTCACTCTCCCTATTGTCTCCAATTCTTGCGTTAGATACTTGCTGGGTCCTGGAAACCTACTTCCCTCTTTCTTCTCTTCTCTGCATTGCTGTATTCCAGCATGTGGACTCCAAATCACAGAGATGCTTGGTGATTTGCTTCTGCTTCCAACTCTGCCAGCTTCCTTGAATTGTCTCAAAAATTAATCTCTCTCTCTCTCTTGCTACTGGGGATCAAACTTGGAACATTGCACTTGCGAGGCAGGTGGTGGAACCCCTGAGCTAAACCCCCAGGCCCCAAGAATTACTTTTTGATTGTACACTTTGATTTCTAGAAATTTTTAATTTTACTGACATCCTATTTGTCTATTTTATTTGTGTTCCTTTTCTTTTGGTATTATATCTAAGAAATCCTTGCCAAATCCAAAGTCATGAGGATCTTACATATTTGACTATGTTTTTCTTATCTTTGTATAACTTTTATAATTGCTTGGAAAATTATAGAATCTTGTTCGAGTTGTGCCTAAAATCAGGGTAGGGCATGTTATGTGTGAACTTTCAGACATTGGTTAGATACCTTTTAGGATTTGGTCATTTGTGAATAAGAATGCAGTGTAAAGTCTCACATGAAAATGATGTTTTATCCTAATGTCCTAATTTTGGGTGAATTATTTACACTAAACTCTAAGAAATATAAGTATCTTGTGGGTCATTTGAGAATCTGGAGTTGTGTTGATTGTAAATGTTACTAAGAGTTATTATGGATCTTTAAAATCTTGGATGATCATGGATTCCCCAATGCCAGCACCTAAATATGGAATTAAGAATGAATCAGACTCCAGCCTATTTTTTTGTGTGTGGTTTTTAGAGATGTTTATATGAGAGATTACTATGAATCTGGATGGTGAATTTGTCTGTCTTGACAGAGGCAATTTTTAAAATGTGGAGCTTGTGCAAGTCTCTCAAATAATTTAAGTGCATAAACCACATGCAACAGATGGTAAAAGGATTTGAAGTAAATATGTGTGACTTTTTAACTAGTTTTACATAATAATGTGTTTGTACAGTTAAGGTGGTGACCTTTTGTGATAAATTCTACAGATATGTGAAATAGAATTTGTTCTCTAGAGTTGCTAAAATCTGGCAATTTTAGAATGCAAAATTCTTTTTAATGCTTCATTTATATCAAATACCAAGCTCCTGTTATCTGGATTTTTTTGCTAATATTTACCCATTTACTAAAATGACATTAGAGAAATAATAGACAATTGGTGTTGTATTCTTTAATAATGAGTTTTCTCCTCTTAAACCTCAGAAGCAAAGCATTTAAAAAAACTTCCTTTATGAAGAAATGGAAACAAGTCTCTGTAAATAGGGAGGGGTGAAGAGGGTGAAGGGAGGGCAGGGGAATGGGGAAAAAATAAGAACCAAGGCATATCATGTAGAGGTACAAGATCCCAATGATGAATGTAACTGTATTATTTACCTTAAATGTACCAATAAACTTAATAAAAAATTCCTGTATTTAAAAATAACTTTGAATATAAGCAAACACATTATACTTTTCAGTATTGTTTCTGAGGAACTTGAACCAGTTCTCCTTTATTATTTATACTCTTTATCTCAAAATAGTGCAGTCATATGTCTGAGTTGCTTTTCTTTAGGTAACAGTGGATTTGTGATAGTTTGTCTGTCATATTATGTAGCAAAATGCTCCCAAACACAAGTGGCTAAATCAGTATCCATTTCAATTGTCACAAAGATGAAGTAATCCTTAAAAACAAATGTAGTGAGACTTGTGGAAAACTTGTATCTGGAAAAATTTAAAACACTGACAAAGAGAAATACTTCTTTTATTCTTGCTCAAACACTCAATATTTTAAAAATAATAGCTCACCATTCATTAAGGTACAAATTTAATGCACTAAACAAAAGTACCAACAATCCATTTTACAGAATTAAATACTTTGTTTCTAATGCACATATAGAAAAGCTAACATATAACAGTATCAGTCAGGAAAAAACTGAAAAAGAGAAAAATGTAAGTAATACTTAGTCCTACCAAGCATTAAAATCTACACAATATTAGTTAGCTTCTACAATTAAAATATTGTCATATTCAAACTTGAAGGCCTAGGATTTAGCTCAGTGGTACTTCCGCCTGCTTTGCAAGTGCAAGGTCCTGAGTTCAATCCCTGGTACCAAAAACAAAAAACAAAAACATACGTGAATAGATCAACAGACCGTTGGAATCAGATAAAATGTCCCTAAATAAACCTAAATGCATACATATATATTTAATATATGTGAAATATAGTATCTCAGATGATGGGATAGATTTACATTTAATAAATGGTTATGGTAAAACTAGCCCCTTGGTTAAAATGGATTATTACTTAATATGAAAAAAAGTACACTGTTGAAATTTTGTTTGCTTTTATTCTTTTGTTAAAATTTTCCTTTTAAGAAAAATAAACCTAAATGCATACATATATATTTAATATATGTGAAATATAGTATCTCAGATGATGGGATAGATTTACATTTAATAAATGGTTATGGTAAAACTAGCCCCTTGGTTAAAATGGATTATTACTTAATATGAAAAAAAGTACACTGTTGAAATTTTGTTTGCTTTTATTCTTTTGTTAAAATTTTCCTTTTAAGAAAAATAAATTCAGCCTCCACACAAAAATGAAAGTCAAAGTAATTATTATTTCATCATGTCCCTTAATTCGTCTTAATTTTTTGTTGGTTTGAAATTATACTTGTTTATATAGAAGTGTAGAGGTCAGTGGCAGTGTAAAAGCACAATTTTAATTCTTTGTACATCTTAAAGGAACACTAATAAATTGCCTAAATATTAGAGGTTTTTATACTGCAAAAATATTGCAGTATAAAATATGGCAACTGTTTGATATTTTAAAATTTTTGAAAAGCAGACTAGTACTTTAGTGTGGGTATTGAGTGTTAACCATATTTTGGCTTAGAAAACATGACTTACTACCTGCAAATTTTTAGAGAAATATTATCTTTCTTTTTAGCTTTAAGTTTCAGTGAATTAATTTAGTTAGTAAGGTAGTTTTCCTGTCATTTTTTGACTGTCCTTTTATCAGAGCAGAGCCAAGAAAATAATGGGGGAATCTTCTTACTAAATACTGATAATTTTATTATCTTTGGATTTTTACAAACAAGATATAATGCATATACTGTAAAATTCACTTCTTCAAAGTATAATTTAATGGATTTTAATATGGTAATAATACTATGCAACTGCCATTTCTATCTAATTCCAGAACAACTTTATCACCCAAAAAGTAATCTTTTACCCTGTAACTGTCAATTCCATTTTCCTTCCTCTAGCCATTAGCAAACATCAATCTTTGGGCTGGGGATTTAGCTCAGTGGTACTGCCGCCTGCCTCCTAAGTGCAAGGTCCAAAGTTTGATCCCCGGTACCAAAAAAATAAAAAATAAAAAAAAACTAACAAAAAGCACCAATCTTTCTTTCGCTGTGGATTTTTTTTTTTACTCTGTGTATTTAAATAGATTATATAATTTGTGGATTTTTGTTTGTTTTTCATTTAGTATAATGCTTTAAAGATTCATTCACTTCATTTGAATGTATCAGTGCTTCATTCCTTTTTATAGCCAAATACTCTTCTATTTTTTGGATATATCAAAGTTTATTATCCATTTATCAGTTGATGTACATTTGAGTTGTTAACACCTTTTCATTATTACGCATAATTCTTGTATGAATATCTGTATACAGGTGTTAGTATGAATATATGGTTTTTATTCTCTTAGTTAAATATTTAACAGTGGCATTACTTGGTCACATATTTTTTAACTTGTACATGCATGCCAAGTGAATAGCATTGTGTCTGGAACTGAGTAGATGCTCAATAATAATTTATTGAAAGAACTCAGTCATAGTACAGGGGTAACAGGTAGTATTCACTCCCTTTTATTTATAATTAAAACTTTTTGAAATCATAGCTGATGATTTAGATATCACAAAATCATCATTTAAAATAGTTATGTTAATCGAGAAAAGAATGGCTTCATTCTCTGAAAATTTTTTCTCTACTACACATTTATTTTCATGTTATATATTAATTTTACAAAATATTACATTTCATTATGGTATTATTGATAGCCATTCTGACTAGCATGAAATGGAATCTTAGTATAGTTTTTTCATTGAATTTATTGGTATTATTTATTTTTAAATATACAGTACAGTTACATTTATCATTGGGATATTGTACCTTGACATGACAAATCTTGGTTCTCATTTTTTCCCATACTCCTGCCCTCCCTTCATCCCCTCCATCCTCCCCTATTTACAAAAACGTTGTTTCCATTTTTTCCTTTTCTCATATTTTTTTCTTTTCCCTTATTTCCTTTCCCCTATCCTTCCCACTTACCCTACACCTTTAGCCCTTTCTTGCTATTTCACATTGTCAGTTATACAATTTGGATCTTACTTATACTTTTAGTTTTACACACCAGAGAAACTGTTCAGTATTTACACATGGGTGTCTTATTTATTTCACTTAAGAGTATGGCCTCAATATGCATCCATTTCCCTATGAATTACACTATTTTCTCATTCTTTATGGCTGAGTAATATTCCATATTATAGAAAAACCACATCTTTATCCAGTCTCCAATGGATGGGCAATTGGGCTGTTTCCAAATTTTAGCTATTACAAACTGTGCCACTATAAACATGGGTGCACATGTATCACTGTGCTATGATTCTTTTAATTCTTTTGGAAAGATACCCAGCAGAGGGATAGCTGGGTCAAATGGAACCTCTAGTCCTAGTTCTTTGAGGTATCTCCATGTTGATTTCCACAGAGGCTGTACCAATCTGCACTCCCACCAACTATGGAGAAGTGTTCCTTTCTCCTTGCAGCTCCGCCAACAATTGTTATTGGTTGATTTCTTGATAGCAGTCATTCTTTGTGGGGTGAGGTGGAATCTCAGTGTTGTTTTCATCTGCATCTCTCAAATGACTAGTAATGTTGAACTTTGTTTCATATATTTATTTGCTGCTTTTACTTTGAGAAATGTCTGTTCATTTCAGATGCCCATTTTTGAATAGGGTCTTTATATTTGGGGAGCCTGATTTTTTTTAGTTCTTTATAGTAGATAATAGTCCTTTGTCTAGGGCAAAATTTTTTTCCCACATTGTAGATTGTGTCTTAGCTCTGTTAATGATTTCTTTTCCAGCGCAGAAGCATTTTAATAAGATGAGATCCCAATTATTGATTCTTTGTGCTAGTTCCTATGGTCCTGAGGATTTGTTCATAAAGTGTTTTCCTATGCCAATGTCTTTGAGAGTTCTGCTCAGTTTATCTTCCAGCAAATTTAGTGTTTATTTTTTAATATTTAGACCTTTAATCCACTTGGATTTTAGTTTAGTGCATGGTGAAGGATAAGGGTCTAGTTTTAATCTTTGGCAGGTTGTAATTCAGTTTTTCCAACACCATTATTAAAGAGGGTATCTTTCCTCCAGTGAGGATGGTCGGCTCCTTTGTCAAAGATGCGATAGCTGAGTACATCTGGAGTTGTTTCTGTATCTTCTGATCTATTCCACTGATCCTCTCTTGTTTTTCTTTGCCAGTACCATGTTGTTTTTATCACAGTGGCTTTGTAGTATAGTTTCAAGTTGGGAATTGTGATACCTCCTGCCATGTCTCTGTTGACTAGAATGGCTTTTGCCATTCTAAGTCTCTTTTGGTTCCAAATGAATTTTTGGATTATTTTCTCTAATTCTGTGAAATACACTGTTGGAATTTCAATCAAAATTGCATTGAATCTCTATAGTAGTTTTGGTAGTATGGCCATTTTCACTATGTTGATTCTACACAGGAGCAGGTGATATTTTTCCATTTTCTTATATCCTCTCTGATCTTTTTTTTCAGAGTTCTACAGTTTTCAGTGTAGAGGTCTTTTGCTTCTTTCATTGGATAGATTCCTAGATACTTCATTTTTTTGGATGCCACTGTGAAAGGAATTGTTTCCCTAATTTCTCTGTTATTTGTGTACAAGAAGGCTATTGATTTTTGAGTATTGACCTTGTATCCAGCTACTATGCTGAAAGTGCCAATTAAGCCTAGAAGCATTTTGGCACAGTTTTTTGGGTTTTCTATATGAAGTATCATACTGTAAGCAAATAATGACATTTTAACTTCTTCCTTTCCTATCTTTATTGCTTTAATTTCTTTCTCTTGTCTAATTGCTGTGGCTAATGTTTCCAGAATTATATTGAAGAGGAGTGGTGATAGTGGGCATCCTTGTCTTGTTCCTGATTTTAACTTGAAGGTTTTCAGTTTTTGGCCATTTAATATGATGTTGGCTGTTGGTATTTCATGGATAGCCTTTATCAAGTTGAGATAAGACCATCTATTCCAATTTTCTGCACGTGTTTTTTTAATCATGAATAGGTGTTGAATTTTGTCAAATGCTTTTTCTGCATCTGTTGAGATGATCATATGGTTTTTGTCCTTGACTCTGTTAATATAGTGTATTTCATTTATTGACTTACATATGTTGAACCACCCTTGCATCCCTGGAATAAATCAGAGTTGGTCAGGTTGTATGAGCTTCTTGATGATCCTCTATATTCTGTTTGTCAGTATCTTATTGAGGATTTTTGCATCTATGTTCATTAAGGTGATTGGCTTATAGTTCTCTTTTTTGGTTGGGCCTTTGCCTGGTCTGTGAATCAAAGTAACACTTGCTTCCAGGAGTAAATTTGGAAGTATTGCTTCCCTTTCAATTTCATTGAAAAGTTTAAAGAATAGTGGCATTAGTTCTTCTCTAAATTTCTTCTAGAATTCAGCAGTAAAGGCATCAGGACCTGGGATTTTCTTCGTTGATAAACTTTTAATTATGTTTGCAATTTCACTGATTTTAATTGTGGTGTTTAGAATTTATTTTAATCTTCATTCAACTTTATAATTCATAAGTATCAAGAAATCTGTCCATTTCTTCTGCATTTTCCATTTTATTAGAACACAGGTTCTCAAAGTAGGTATTGATGATCCTCTGGATTTCTGCTGTATATTTTTCATTCTTAATTGCATGGATCTAAGCCTTTTCTTTCCTTTATTTGACAAAGTTGGCTAAGGGTTTATCGATTTTATTTTTTGTTTAGAAAAACCAACTATTCGATTCATTGATTTTTTTTGTATTGTTCTCTTAGTTTCTGTTGTGATGATTTCTGCTCTGATCTTTATAATTTCCTCTCTTGTAGGAGCTTTCGGTTTTTCTTGCTTTTCTTTTTCTAGGAGCCTAAGACTCATCATTAGGTTGTTTGTTTCAGCTTGCTCTGTTTTCCTAGTGTGGGCATTCACTGCTAAGAATTTTCCATGTAGAACTGCTTTCATTGTGTCCCATAGATTATTCTATATTGTATGTGTTCCATAGATTCCTGTACATTGTCTTGGCATTATCATTTATTTGTAAAAATTGACTAATGTCATCTTTAATTTCCTCTGTGAAAGGATTTTTCAGGAGAGTGTTGTTCATTTTCCATGTGTTTGCGAAGTTCTTACTGTTTCTTATGGTATTGATCTCCAGCTTAATTGCATTATGGTCTGATAATATATATAACTTCAATTCCTTTGCATTTATTTAAACCTGTTCTACCTCCACCTGCCTTGCAAGTGCAAGGGCCTGAGTTCAATCCCTGGTACAAAACAAAACAAAACAAAACACCTGTTCTATGAGCTAATATGTGGTCTATTTTGGAGAATTACCTATGTGCAGCTGAAAACAATGTATATTCTGATTTTGTGGGGTGGAACACTCTGTAGACATTTAAGTCCATTTGTTCAAAAGTTTGGTTCAGTTCTAGTATTTCATTGTTGATTTTTTGTCTAGATGATCTGTCTATTGGTGATAGTGGGGTATTTAGGTCCCCCATGACAATTGCATTAGTGTTTATTTGGTTTTTCATGTCCCTTAATATTTGTTTTATATAGTTGGGACATTAATATTTGGTACATGTATATTTATGATTGTCATGTCTTCTTCTTGGATTGTTCCCTTTACAAAGTTGTAGCAGCCTTCTTTGTCTCTCTTAATATGTTTTGGTTTGAAATTTACTTTGTGAATAAGATAGCTACTCCTGCTTTTTTCTGGGCTGCTGTCACATGGAGAACTGTTTTCCATCCTTTCACTTTCAGTCTATGAGTGTCTTTTTGAACAAGGTGTGTTTCTTGTTTACAACATATTGTTGGATTTGTCTTCTTAATCCATACTGCCAGTCTGTTTCTTTTGATTGGTGAATTGAGGCCTTTCACATTGATGATTATAACTGATATGTATTGACTTCCCATTGTCATGTTATTGTCCTGTTGGTGGTTCCTTTTATTCCCCCCCCCTTTAGTTTCTTACCTTGCCTGGTTGATTTGTTCTGTTTGGCCTCATCATGTTGTGACATTCATTTTCTTTTTCGAGGGTATTGTTTAGAATTGTTTTTGATGCAGGTTTGGTATTCATGAAGTTTCTCAGGTGTCATTTGTTATGGAAGTATCTTATTTCCCCATCCATTTTAAAAGAGAGTTTTGCAGGATAAATCAGTCTAGGTTGGAGGTTGTTTTCTCTTCGGACTTGAGATATCTCACTCCAGGTTCTTCTTGACTGGAGGGTTTGTGTTGAAAAGTCTGCTGAGATTCTGATGGGTTCTCCTTTGCATGTGATTTGTGATAGTTGGGTATTTAGGTCCCCCACTACAATTTTATTAGTGCTTATTTGGTTTTTCATATCCCTTAATATTTATTTTATATAGTTTGGGCGTTAGTATTTGGTGCATATATATTTATGATTGTCATCTCTTCCTGTTGGATTGTTTCCTTTTTCTCTACCTGCTTGTAGTATTTTGTTCTTCTGTTAGGTTCGTAGGATCTTGACTATTATATGTCTTGTAGATTTTCTTTGATCATGGCTAATCAAAGTCCTACATGCCTCACTTATCTGTATGTCAAATTATTCCTCTTTGTTTGGGAAGTTTTCTGTCATTAATTCTGTGAAATTTTTTAAAGTCATTTGTACTTTCTCCTGCTACTTAATGGATTCCTATCAGTCTTATTTTATTTTTCTTTGCATCATCTATGAGTTGTTGGATCAATTTCTCATGATTCCTTACTGTTTTTAAGAGATCTCTCTTTTCATGGTCACTGACTGAAATCCTATCTTCTAGATTTGAAATTCTATCTTCGCATTCATTCATTCTGCCGCTAATGCTTTCAGTAGAGTTTTTAATTTTCTGGATATCTGTTTGAATCTGTTTCATGGATTCCATTTCTTTCCTATGTTGGGTGTTTATGGTTTCCATTTCTCTCCTATGCTGGGCATTCATGGCTTCTCATGGTCCTAAGCTCATCTATTTTTTTTTTTTTTTGGTCTGTTTCTGTTCTAGAGTCTCTAATCATGTCTTCATTGTGCTCACCATCTCTGTAGTTATATGGGCAATTATTTCTGTTTTGAATTTTTCTAGAGCCTGATTTATCTGTTTTGTTACTGCCTGTGCTACAAATTTAAGGTGTCCTGGTTGTTGATTGTCAGACTTTTCCACCTCATTTCCCCTAGAGTTTGCCATTGGTGAGCTAGAAATCTGTATTTGTTCCTTGCTTAAGTGTTTTTTCATTTTTATTTTTATTTTTGGGTTGTTCTTGGTTTAATTCCTGGGTTAGTATTTTGATCTGCCTGATATAACTCCTCTTTAGGTTTTGAGTCTCTAATGACTTCGAGACACTCTCCTTTGCATAATATCAGAAAGGACAACTCACAACCCTTTAGCCCAACTGATGATACAGTCTGCAACACAATAGGATCAAGCATAGCTTAGAATTGACCATTTGTGGTAGTTATTAATCTATCACCTTTAAACCATGTGAATTAAATCAAAATTGAGGACTAGCCCAAAATATATTTATAGTGAATAAACTTTTAATTTAGCAACTTTACCCTTCAGCATGGTGACTTACAAGGGGTTAGGAGGAGAGGAATAGATAGGTAGAATAATAGGAGAAGGTTTCAAGTGAAGCCAGAGGACTTGGAATGATCATGCAAACTCCAGGAAACTGTTGAAGACCAGAGAGAAAGACAGAGTGCAAGAACAAAGACAAGAATTAGAACAACTTAACAGTAATAGGGAAGCTATATATTATACTCACTTTCCTTTGAAACTAATGACATTCAAGTGAAGGAAAAAGAGAGAAGAAATACAAATTAAGGCGGGAACAGAAACAAAAAGGGAGATGAAGAATAATGTGGGGGAGCAAGAGACTGAGTGGAAAAAAGAAGAAAGGAAGAGGACGAATGTGCAGAAGGGGAAAAATAAAATTTTCAGACTAAAAATTAAAAATAAGAGAAAAAGAAAGAAAATTTGAAGAGCCTCTTTCAGGGTATATCTCTACTCTCACAATAGACAATGTGGGCTGCAACGTGCAAAACTAAGTCAATTAGTCTCAGCTAGCCAATGGCAGACTCCTGAGATTCAGGTTGAATTCTAGCTGCAAGGCCCAAGTTGAGCTCCCTGACCTCCTGCAGGGTTGAACTCTGCAAGGTTCTACTACAGGTTCCCGCTGCCTTCCCCTGAAGATAGTTCAATTTCTGTAGGAAGGTGGTGATCCCTCCAATTTACCAACTATGGAGGCCTTTTTGCAGTTGTTCACTTCTGTTCTATCTTCTAGAGCTCAGTAAAATGGCCTTTGTGACCACCTGTGCCTCTGCAGTTTGGATTCATGTACTGGCACAAGCAGGAGGCCCGAGAACACGGTGGTCATGGGGGAATGGGTGGGCGGCCCTCACCAGTCTGCCCTGATGAAGGCCCTGGGTGCTGGCAAACTCTTCATGCAGCTGGGCAGTCCTCACTGGTCTGCTTCTCTGAAGGCTGGGGTGCTGGCGAGCTCCCTGTGCAGCTGGGTGGTTCTCACCCGACTGCTCTGATGAAGGCCCAGGGTGCTGGTGAGCTCCTGTTGCAGCTGTGAGGTCCTCACTGGACTGCTCCAATGAAAACCTGGGGCACTGGCAAGCTCCCCCTGCAGCTAGGTGTTTCTCACCAGTTTACTCTAATGAAGGCCAGGGCACTGGTAAGCTCCCTGTGCAGCTGGGTGTTCCTCACCAGTCTGCTTTGATGAAGGCCAGGGTGCTAGCATGCTCCCAGTCTCAGTATAGTTTCATTAGCATTTTTCTGATGCTTAAAGATGTTGAAATATTTTGTGTAATTATTGGCCATTTTTATTTCTTTTAAAAAATCTCTTCAGTTTATTTTTATTGGATTATTTATGAGGATTTTGGAGCTAAGTTTTTGAGTTCTTTGGATATTACTCTTCCAAGGGGAGAGTAGCTGTTAAAGGTTTTTCCCATTCTGTAGGCTGTCTCTTCACACTCTAGTTTCTTTTTCTGTGGAGATGCTTTTTAATTTGATACAATCACTTTTGTTAATTCTTACTGTTACTTTCTAAGCTATTGGAGTCTTGAAGTCCTATTCAGGAAGTCATTATCTGTTCTTATATCTTGAATTGTTTCCCTATACTTTTATGCCAGCAGTTTCAAGGTTTTTGTCTTATATTAAGGTCTTCGATCAATTTTAAGTGACTTTTATACAGGGTGAGAGATAGGAATCTAGTTTCAATCTTCAACATATAAATAATCAGTTTTCCCAGCACAGTTTATTAAAGAAGCTGTCTTTTTCTTCAGTGTATATTTTTGGCCACTTTGTCAAGAATCAGATGCCTGTAGCTGGTTAATTTCTCTGTCCTCAATTCTACTCCACAGGTCTAAAAGTTTTTACATATTCTGACAAACTGTCGTATATTAAGATACTAAAATTCTCCCCTTTCATATTTTCAGATGGATGCTTTGTAACTATTGGTGCATTTCTCTTCTGTTATTTGAAATCATAAAAGCAAACTTAATTTCAAGGGAATGGTAAATTTGTTGTGCATATGATTGGAGATGTGACATTAATTTAATTATGGACAGTGTAACTCAGGTAATATTTATTAAATTTTTATTATGTATAAGATACTGCTGGATGCTGGGAATGAAAAGATAAGTTGTCATTAAGCAAAATTATAACTATATTTCTTGAATCTTTTTAAACAAAATATATAGTAAAACAATATAAAATGCAAAATTCAGCAGCAGACTAATTCAGGAGATGAATTGGTTTTGAATTTCATCTCAGCTACCTGGGAGATCTCAGACTTGGAATGAGCTAGTTTTCTCAAGGTTCCATTGCCTTCTTTGTAAATGATGATTGTTATTCTTTTAATAGAAAGTGTCCCCGAAAGACTCATGCATTAAAGAAGCTTGATTTCCAATGCTGCAGTGTTTATAGGTTGCTAACTTCATCAGTGGGTTAATTCACTATTGAGTTCCTACCTGAATGACCTATTAGTTAAGTGTGGCCCAGTTGGAGGAGGTAGGTCATAAGGGGTGTCCTTCCTCTCTCTTGCAATCTGTCTCTCTCTGTCTTTGTCTCTCTCTCTTCTTCCTGCCTGCCATGAGATAATGCCTTTCTGCCATGATGTTTCTGAGGCCGAAAGAAAAAAACTGAGTCAGCTGACTGTCTACTGAAATCTTTTAAACTGTGAGCCAAAACAAATTTTCCTGAGTTGTTTTCTTCAGGTATTTTGTCATAATAATGGAAAAGTGACAGAGCAATAATATAACCAACTTTATATAATATTTTTCTGATGATTCTACAACCAAATATGTACAAAAAATCCCTGTTATACACATAGTAAGTATTTGATAAAATAAAACATATAAATGTTAGTTATTCAAAAGTGCAAAAGCGCTTTTTAAACCTTTTCTCTTAGTTGACTTGCTATTTGAGTGTGTCTTATCTCACTGGCAAGTCCAACACATAGTGGCATGTGATCCTCTTCCCAGCCTATATCCTCCAGGGTATTTGACTCTATCTCTGATCTTTTTGATGCTTAGCCTAGTGGAGTTTTTTAAACTAGATTCTGACAGATGTTTTCAGTGCTGATTGCTTTCTTGGAATCCCATAGGGGTATTACCAGAATGTTTACAATCCACATCTTCCTTTGTTCTATGGGGAATTAAAGTAAGCATGCCATTAACATTTCCTGATAAAGTAGAAATAAATGAAATTAGTCTTCATTCAGAGGAACACAGCTTCTGTCATTTTCTATCACATCAGTATTTTTGCCATTCTGTTAATTAAGAAATGTGACAAATGTGTCCATGCTTTTAGTTGACAGATTTAGACCTTAAAGAATGTAAGGTAAATTGGCAATACAAAGTAGAAAATTTTGAGAAAGATAAAGATTTTATGAAGGTGGTGGAAATGATACTAAATAATTTATTGAATCATATGTAAAACCACTGATTAAGGAAGATTTGATGTTTGTTAACTGACACAGAAAAATGCAAGAGTAATAATATGATGATGCTTAAAAGAGATGAACTGGAATAGCAAATCTAAGAGAAACCATCTGGAAAATTGATTGAACTCTTGAATATTCCTTAGTTGCTATTTCTTACTATCTTCTAGGATTACATATGAATTGACAAATGTTACATCACACTATTATGAAGCATTTTCAGAAGTATCAACAAAAGATGTACCTGATTTGTTCTTTGACCTAAAATTTAGTACAAAGTGACAATTAGAACTAAATATTGTTAAATGTAACACAAAGAAGTTCCTATGTCAAAAGAAATCCTTTAGTAAGTGGATCAAGTTAACTTTGCAGGAACCAATTAATCTTAGGCAAAATAGTCTTCCTGTACTGTTCTTCCTTGTTTAATCTGTGTTTTACCTGCTTGTTGGAAAACTTGATTTATGAGATTGGTTCTGATATCTGTATTAAGACCAACACCTATCATCTTTTCTCCATATTGCATGATGCCTTGAGCTGTACTGAAATGGCCTTATCCAAATCTTTTCGTCAAGGATTTAGGAGGTTCAGATCTGGAATTTGGTACTCAGCACTAAGATAAGATGGTTGTAGTGAAATTTAGATGCTTGAATTGAGTGATTCATTCTGTGGAATAAAGATTAAGAGGTAGGAGAAAGCCAAATTATGAAAGATTAGCAGTCTGAAGAGAATGAACTTTATCATTCAGGTGAACATTTCTTAAACTATGATCCACAGACCACTTGTACCAAAATCACTTTTAATTAATGCTACTAAAATTCTAATTTCTGAAAACTGTAGGTCTAAACCCTAGGAATACAATTTGAAACTATTACTTTATGATTCTTATTGTCCATTATTGATTTAGAGGCACTACTAAACACAAATAATTTGAAGAATTTTCTCCTATGTATTTCTTTTTTTTTTCTTTTTTGGTGTTTATGGTGTTTATGGTGGTTTAATAGGAAAGCCTTTCCACAAAAATCTTTGTAATAATATCTATCTAATTAGAATTATTGGTTTATTATTTCCTTAGTTATCATTCCTAAGTTTATTATGTTTATTGATGAAAAGGTTATGTGTGTTAATTCTGTATTTGAAATAAAGACAGCATTAGCATTTAATTCCATGCTTTGAAGATTTTAAGTACAAAATTTCTTCGAAAGTATTATCTAAATCTTTTCAGTTTCTTCACAGGGAGACTCCTACTATTACACAACACTAAAATAACAACATTGTTTTCACCCATTAAAATACCACTGCAAGATATTGTGAATTGGCTCATTTGCCTTAATTTTTTTTCTTTTTCACAAATAAGGCAGTGTTTTGAGTTATGCCAGATGTACAAATGAGAGATTTGAGTGCACTTGTAGAATTTAAATTGAAATGCTAATGAGATCTGACAGGCAGAAAAAAACAACACAGCCTACATTTTCATCTGTTTTATTAAAGTCATTATTTAACTGGAAAAACACATTATTTAGAGCTATTTATTTATGTGGCATTTGTAATTCAGCTCTTATATTTTATCCAATTAAAGAGTTTCTCATTCCATTTCACTTAATCTAGTAGATTGTTTTGTGCATTCATCTTCTGCTCTGTTTCATTTAGTCCTAGAGTGGCAGAAACTCAATTGAATGAATGTGTCTTTTTTTTTCTCTAATGCTTACATGTGCTTCTTCTTACTGGGGTGCTACATTGACATCTTTATTTTCAGTTATTCCATTGAAATTTCCTGGTAGATTATGGTTTCTTCATGCTTTGATTATTTCACTAGAATTCATAAAATGTGAAAGTAAAGTAAAAAATAACTTTAAACAAACTAAAATTCTGAGGAGGAAAATTGATTTTAGAGATAATTGAACATAAGGCACTAAATCCTAAAAGTACTTATTTCAACAAAGATTTCTGATATCTTACCCAGAATGTTGCTTTTAAAAATAACTTACTTGTTTGTACATTTTTGTAGTTTTTCACAGTTCCTTTAAACAAAAACTTTTGAATGTCTGAGATTGGTATATTAGAGTAGCTGTTAAGTTTCTCCTACTTATGTTTATATGTCTACTTTTAGATGGGTTTAAAATTGAGAAGATTTAAATTGGAAAAATGTTCAAATGGGAAGGGGAACAAGGGAGGACAGAGAGAGAAAGGAAGGCAGGGACAAGAAAAAAGTGAAAATAGAAGGAAAAAATGGAAACAAAGCTTTTGTACATAGGAAAGGGGGGAATGGGATAAAATTAAAATTAAAAATTAAGAATATTTTAGGATAGTTTAACGTTTAAAACTTTATATACTTATATAGCATAATTAGAAGAAGATATCATAGTACAGAATTTCAAGGGATAACGTGAGGCTGGCTGAGGTCAAGCCCATGTTGGAATGCAGACATTATGGGAGGCTGTAGTAGACAATGTGAGTGAAATATTTCAGTCCAAAATTGTACAGATGTCATCCTGAATGTTATATTTTGGTTTAGAAATTCTTATATTGTAAAAATGCTTCACGTATTTTTACTGCCTAGTGATGCTTTTATGAAAGTAATTGGTAAAACAAACTCTATTAACATAAAAACCATTTCAGTTCATAATCAATGAATAAAGTCTCCATATTAACTAAAGATTGAACTGGTGACTTTTGGTTCCCAGACATTTACATAAAGATTCTCTCAATGGTGCTCCATTAAACAGAATGAAGATAGTACATTTTTAGAGGCCGGCTTTTGATGTAGCCAAATGTACAGTGAATTATAGCCAAGATACTGAGTCCTGGTTTACACTCTGGTTTTTATGAACTCTGTGGACATCAATATGCTACTTAATTTCTTTAGGCTTCAATTTTGCAAAATGAAGAGGTTTTAATTACTTCTAAGAATGCTACTACATTTTGAACTTGTGATTCTTGGGTTTACTCTTGAGAAGCCAGGACACATATATTTTAAATGACAAAATTATGTCTATCACATCTCCATGCCTTCTTAACATATTATCCAGAAGTTTTTGAAGATGCACTATTCTAACTAAATTTCCTAATTAATATTCAATATACTTATAAAAATTAACTTTTGTGGGTACAACCAACTTTTGGTTGTCCATGCTAATTTGAGTTAACATGCATAATAAAAAAGTGTCTGAGGTTTTCACTCCTTTCTCATTTTATTTTAAAATTTGTCACCCTTTGTAAGGAACATATGAATTGAGTTTCTAAAAACTGGTTGGTTTTGTCAGCTTAGGCAGAAAATTGCCTCGTTACCATTTGTGGCGGTCCAGCCGTCACAACACGAACATGCCTGAGTTGGGGAGTGAGGATTGAGAAAGGAAAGAACACTCAAGCCTGAGTGCAGACGAAGAGAAGTCTGATTTATTTCACAGAAACAGCTCCTTTTATAGGCTCGCATCAACAGGAAGCTTTTAAGGGCACACAACAACAGAAAACACCAAGCAATCTTTTTTATCTTTATGCAAAGACCGGATTTCCTGACTCTTACAGATAACATCAGATCTTCGGCTAAGGAGTTTCCTGTTATGTCAGGGTCAAAGAATCAAAACAAGCTCAACAAACAGTTTCCTTGAAAAGTAGCAAATGTTGATGCTTTAATTATACAGCAAGAAGTTATTTTCCAAATGTCAAACTCCAGTGGGCCATGACTGGGCCCCGACAACCATTTTTGTGCAGGCTTATTTTACTTACAGCCCAATTTTGCTAAAGAAAAGAACGTGATTCATTATTAAACCATAGGAATGGGTCTTATTTTATCCTCATTTAAAATTTTTTATTCATTTTTTTATCTACCTGTCTGTTTTGTGTTACTGAGGAGTGAATCCAGGGTCTTCACATTGAGCTACATCCCCAGCCTTTAAAAAAAATTTTAAGACAAGGTCTCAACAAGTCACTAAGTTGCCCAAGCTGAAAATTGTGATGCTTTTGTCTCATCCTCCCAAAGTTCTAGGAGTATAGGCATGTACCCCCATGCCCAGCAAAGTTCATTTTTTCAATCATCTTTGAGGCACGTTACACTTACATCCATACTGTCTTCATATATTTTATATCTATGTACATCCTGTTTCATGTACATTCCCAAGCTTAATTTTTTCCCTAAACTCATTAGTCTTACTGTTCAACTGATCCTAGACTGCTGTTAAAATTTTCTATTTCTGTTTTCCTGGGAAAATTACCACTGTCTGATTCTGAGTATCCTCATCTGCAAATACGTAATACATAAATAATCCATAAATCTATGGATTTATTTATTTATTTATTTATTTATTTATTGGTACCGGGGATTGAACTCAGGTCCTTGTGCTTGTGAGGCAGGCAGCGGAACCACTGAGCTAAATCCCTGGCTATGTAGGGGTGTTTTAGATTATAAATAGTACAAAATTCTACCATTCAACAAATTATTTAAGTGGTAGCATCATAGACCAGTGAACAAAGCATATCTCTTCCCAACATTTCCCTCATATGACAAACCACTGAGAAATCCCTGGCTATGTAGGGGTGTTTTAGATTATAAATAGTACAAAATTCTACCATTCAACAAATTATTTAAGTGGTAGCATCATAGACCAGTGAACAAAGCATATCTCTTCCCAACATTTCCCTCATATGACTTATACTCTGGTTGGGATAGACAAACGAGTAAATAAAATAGAGGACTAGACATGCTGAAAGTAGGATAGTAGGGAGGGTAGAAAATGAAGAAATGGTGGGATTTTAATTTTAATAAGATGCTCTGAAAGGCCTTAAAATATGAGAAGAAAGAGCATTCCAGGCTGAGAGAACTACAAATGCAGTCTCTGAAGTGCATATGTGCATGACGTCTTCCGACAATATTGTGCTCAATTGTCTCAGCACAGTGGTCTGAGGATAGAAGGAATAAGGCTAAGTCATACAGAGTCTTTAGGTCAATTTTAGGAAATTTACTGTCTCTGAATGAGATCACAGCCCTGCAAGGTTTTGAGGAGAGAAGTCCCATGATCTGACCTGCCTTTTACCTTCATAAATACTGGCTTCATGCATTTTGGCAGGGAGAGATGTAAATACTAAATTAGATCTGGATGTACTGCACAGACCCTGAGGTCTGACTAGTAGTAGGCATTCTATAAATGTTAGTGCCTTCCTTTTTAGTTTCCTCCCCTGATATCTCCATCCAGTAATTATCTCTTCTTAAGATGCTCTATTATGGTACACATTGTTTTAAAACTGAGCATATTTGTGTGTTTTTCTTATTTCTCATGCCAGTCTAAACATTTCTTAAAGGAAATTTCTTGAGATTCAAATTTTATTTATTTTTATGTATAGAGTTTAGTAAGGGTTTCTGTAAACTGCAGAGGACTGTAATATTGATTATGCCCAAAGCAGTCTGTAAATAGTTAACTCCATAATTGGCTTGTTTATAGATGTGAATCTGGCTTGTAACCTATGAGCCAAGGTCAGAGTAACTCACACCCAAATTCTTTTCTCACAACTAAAACTTCCTGACTAGAAGGACAATATTTTAATTACAACCATATATTTTGTCTATTTTGTTCCTAATTTGAGAATGCTTTGTCTTATCCTTTATAAGTCTTGTTTATATTAATTTCCATAGAAACTACATGTAGCTTGCCTTTTTCCTGATTGATTGCCAATAAAAGTCAATGCCTGGGACTGGCAGGGCTTCCATTACTTGCACCATCATTGGTCATCCTGGCTCCCTGCTTTGTCTCTCTTAGTTCTGTCTCTTAGTGTAATTTTTTCCTCAGGCCTGTGTCATATACTGGGTACTGGAACCTAACTGCAGAGGTCTCCGACAGTAAACAATTATTTAAAATATTTTAATAGAATAAATAGATATGTGAAAATATCCATATGATCTTTGGAAAGATTTATAGTAGAGAATAATGCTGGGGTAATGGCCAAAAGAGTTTAGAGAGAGTGAGGAAGCTATGATAAATGCTGCATTATGTGGAGTGAAGGAATAGGGCAGATGTATGCTCTATATGTATTAATCTGTTGTAAAGTATATGAGAAAAGACAAGAATTTTCCTGGAGGCTATCTGAGAATATGCTTAAGTGAGGGGCCTACTGAGGGTGTTTGGGATCTGGTGAACAGTATTACCTAGGAAGAGGAAGTTAGTAAGTGTCTTGTGTTACTATGACAATGCCACAGGCTAGGTAATTTATAAAGAAAAAAATTATTTCTTAACAGTTCAGGAAGCTGAAAATTCAAGAACCAGGGCTGTGTAAAGGCATTCTTGCTCTGTTATACTGTGGTAGAAGGGCAATGGAGCATACATGAGAGAGAACACAAGAGAGCCAAACCCACTTTTATAACTTTTATGATAGACCTATTCCCAGGATAGTGACATTAATCCATTCACGAGGACAGAGTCTCCATGACCTAATCACTTTTTATTAGCTTTGCTTTTCAACACTCTGAGAATGTGCATTAGGGATTCAGTTTTCAACACACTGGGAGACATACTCAAACCATAGCAGCAAGTATTAGAGGATAGGGATAGCTCAGGAGACACATGAGTGGTATATCTTAGGATATGTTAGTGAAGAACAGTTGTTTATTTTTAGTAAGTAGTATAGATCTTGGAAGAAACATTGGTACCAACACTATATGTGGGTGATGCTGGGACATGTCTACCGAGGCATGCTGTCTAGGGACTTTGGCTGTCTTCACCTGTGAGTCATGAAGTTGTACAGCTAGGGTCTGCAGTGGTACAGTGAGATGTCCCAACAAGTGGATGATGCAAGCAAGGGAAATTCCTCAGTGGTAGCACTTGAAAGTATGGGTATCACAAGTTCATAGCCTTCCCAGGGGGATTAAAGTATACACAGCATAGTACTAAATTGGGAAGTTGGGATGGTGCTTTATTCTTTAGAATTCTTGCTTTTGCAATGGTTATATACCAAACTCAAAGACCTGAAGCAAAAATGATCAATCCTTCTTGGATCATTTGACAAAAGAATTCATAAGTAGTTTTTGTCAAATCAGATTGATCCAGCTGTTTAAAGCGTATAACTAAGGACAGCATTCTTTTGAATTCTCTCTTCTGTGCTTTCCTTAATATCATCCTCACCCACACTCTAGCCTCCTGGCATTTTCAGATTGAGGCATTCCTAATGTTGTATCTCCAATTTAGTTTTTCTGGAGAAATAAAGTCTGTCTTTCTTGGCCATTCAATGGAATCTCTGAAATTCATGAAAGAAACTGAGCTGCAACAGGAGCACCCAGGGCAAGGCTTTTTTGGGAAAGAGCTGTCTGCTGTCTCAAACAAAGGAGAGAGCATGAGGTTGGTGAGGTAGTGTTTATGTAGGGTTTTGTAGTTGGGAGAGCATCATGGGGGGCAGTGATTGGTTATATTGTTGGACTGGGTGATGGAGTTAAGACTTATTGGTAGGTAAGGATGGGGCAAGTTAGTGTCATTTTCCCCCTCCCCAGGATAAGTTTTGATTTTACCAAAGTGACCTGTTTAAGAGAAAGGGGCACCATTTTGAGTACCAGACCTCCCTGTGGCCATTTTGTCTAATAATGGGCTATCTTAAATCATCTCTAATCACTCCCATATAATAAGCTAGGATAAAACTGGTGAGCATAAGCCTGAGCTCCATATATAGTCCTCAGAGACAGAGACGAAATAAGTTACCCCAAAGTATGTGATTTTGCAGGGTGAGAATAGAAATCTGCAGTGTGTGAATTTGTACTCACCGAGCCAGTAAATGTCCACTACAGAAATTGTATTTTCAGGGTCTCAAAAAGAAACACAGATCATTTTAAATGGTCCAGTGGAAGAGATATTAATGAAGGGACTAACAACAGTGTGAATGACACTAAATGTATTAAACAATGGTGGGTGATGCTCTTAGAGCCCATTCTCAGCAGAAAGGTGTTACCATTCCAGGACTGAGAAAACAATGAGACAAAGTAGTGTTACCAGAGCCAAGTAAGAGCCTAAGACCTGGAGAAGGAGGAATACAGCTATAGTGTGAAGGAATGCTGTTATAGTAAGTGACATAGAAGTGGGGAGGGAAAAGAGAAAAAATACCCTTTTTCTCCTTTTACCCTCTAATGTACTAGTAAGTACCTATTTGATCAGTGAGAAGCCTGGTAGGAAAGAAACTTGTATGGAGCAGCCTCCTCGTACACAGAGTAGTGCAGAATATGAATCTTAGCGGGGATCAGATAGAAAATAATATAGAAAATAAATCAGAATTTTAGTTTAGTAATAAATATACTGGGAAGGAAGATAGATTAAGGGCAGAAATTTAGGAGATACCACTTTGTCCTCATAGGAAGGTCCAAGTGAAAGGGGAGGGTCTTGCACATAAAACATGTGCTAGTCAGAACTGTGTTACTGTGATGAAATGTCTGAGAAAATCAACTTAAAGCAGGAAAAGTTTATTTTGGCTTATAATTTCAGAAGTTTCCATCAACAGTTGCCTGACTCCATTGTTCTAGGACTGAAGTGAGGCAGAAAGAGCTTGGTAGAACCGGGTCTGCTGACTTAATGCCAGCCAGGAAGGGGGGTGGGGAGAGAGAGAGAGGAGCTTCAAAGTAATGCCCCTTGTTGACCTATATCCTCTAACTTGGCCTTACCTCCCAGTAGCCCATTCAGCTATGAACTCGTCACTGTATCAATCCATTGATGAGATTAGTACCTCTATGATCCATTCACACACCAAACAGGTCGCAGTTCTGAACATTGTTGCACTGGGAATCAAGAATTCAATATAGGAGACTTTGGGGGATACTTTGTATTTAAACTATAAGAAAGCATAATAGGGATTTCTGTGATTATTAAAGGAGTGCTTAGCTGTAGGACAGTCTATAGTAGAAACTAATTTGATTGTGGTCCCTCCCTTTGGTAGACACTAGATACCTACTCACTTTAAATGCTTCCAATTAGAATTTGCCTGTAAACTGGATGTGGATGCTTCTGGAGATATTGAACTGAGAAAGTCAGTGTTTGTGGGTAAGTAGCTGATGACAGAGACAGAACAAGTGACATTTTATTGCTTATTTATGAAGCCAGAAACCATTATGACAGCATTTAGCTGTTCTGATTACAACTGTTTTGCCTTATAAAACTGTCCTGTCCATATTAGAATCAGTTCCTGCTCAAGCCTAACTTGAAAACTGTCAGAAAATTTCAGTTCCAGTAGCCAATTAGAGTGAAGTCAATGAGGGTGGCCCTACCAGTCTTCAGCTAGAAGCTATTTTGCAGGGCTAGGGGATAACTGCTGCCAACAATGGCTGTGACAAATACCTAACTGATGCCATGGCCAGGGGTTAAAAATAACCTGGAAAACAGTAGGGAGCTCAGATGGTGGCTAATGGTGAGGCAGCAAACAGTAGACCAGTACCAGCTCCATCCAAGAGCCGGGCAAATGACAGCCTCCATCAGAAGGAGATTAGAGGGCCTGACATAAAGTTGAAAACCTGAGGAAGTCTTGCCTGAGCAATAAAATTGTTGGCTAAGACAAAAGTGACTTCAAAATAGAACATGGGTAGAATTCTTTAGTAGTCAAAAAGAAAGCCTTGGTTTGATGCCTAGAAAAATTACAGGATGTTATTAAAGGACCTTATTTATTACATTATCAACTGTGT
This sequence comes from Fukomys damarensis, assembly GCF_012274545.1. Taxonomy (NCBI): domain Eukaryota; kingdom Metazoa; phylum Chordata; class Mammalia; order Rodentia; family Bathyergidae; genus Fukomys; species Fukomys damarensis. The sequence continues at coordinate 32,791,178 of NW_022900919.1, read as the reverse complement.
AAATAAATCAACAAGCTTGAGACATTCTTTATCTGGCATTATTAGATCTTCATTTCAAGTGAGAGAAGATTACCAAATCTACCCTGCTTATCAACCATTGTGGAATAAGAACATAAAAGCAAAGAAAACTATCTGGTCTACAATGAAGGAGGAAATGTAATAGATTCACAATTTTTTTTTTCCTGTCTTATAGAATTGAGCCTAAGTCCAATCTGAAATTTTTGGAAAGATTTCTTATTTAGCCATTTTAAAATGAAAGATTTATAAATAAACTTTATTTTGGAATATGTGGGGAATATGAAGAGGAGAAACACATTGCAAAAGGTATTTAGAAAATAAAGGTATTAAAAATGATTAGAGGATTGCATACGAAAGTCCAGATCTTCCTAGGAAACCCTCATTGTTGTCTTGCTTTCCCTCTCATTTTCATGGGCATTTTTCTGCTTAGGTACCTGGAAGGCCCCTTCTTCTCCTCCTCCCCAGGCCAACTCCTTCTCAAGATTCTAAGCAGTTTGGGTCTCACCCTTCTAACACCTTCCTCCCCAGATGCTACCCCAGGTAGAATGCGGCATGCAAATCAGTGTTGTGATGCAACACTGTATTGAGATACCTTTCTGATCTGTCTTCTCCATTAGGCTGCTGTCTATTTGTGGGGCTGTGCCAATGAAGGAATAGTTGTTTATAATAGCTAGAATTACATTAAAATTATGTATATTATAAGTACTTAGAGTATTTCTTTATTTTTCTCCTTTCACTATCAGCTTGATGGAATTGCTCTCCCAACTTAAAGAGCGTAAATAAATGGAGAACTTTGAGGTATACTGGTGTATACTTCAACGTGACTAAAGCATGAGGAGGGTAGTGCTTTGTTAAAACTTCAAATGCTATTGAGCCTCTTGCCATCTTTTCTTTTATTTGATCTTGTTGGGGTCTCTTATTCCTCTTTCTCTGTAGAATGGCTTCCTATATTCAGAAAATATGGTTGCCGTATGCTCCTAATTTTACTTTGTAAATCTTTGCCACTAGAGAAAGATTCTAATTTGATTTTCCCCCTCCTAAAGTCCACGGAAATGTTTCAGTTTGAGCCAGTGCCTTCTCTCTACCAGTCATCAGCTACTCCAATTATAATCAGCTGGAGTGGGGTGGGTAGTATTTGTTGTACACTCTATGTATTAAACTACTGTAGAATAATTACATGTTCAGGCTCTGCTTGCCAGAATATAAAGTTAACTCCAAGCCATGCATATTTATGGAAGGGAATGAAAATAAGTGCTCCAAACAGTTGAATGAACTTCAGTTTGGCATTTGAATGCATAGTATCATTTTTCTTGTTGGAGATTTACCTTCTTCATCATATTCTCTGTTGGTGGCTAGTGTTACTTTACTTTCTTTGTGTGTGTGTATTTTCTTGTGTTTAAATTGACAGGAGCATCAGTGGGAAAAGTAGCCTGGATAATGAAAAAAAGAGTTGACTTTAGAACAAAAATATGCTCTAGTTAATTGATAAAGCCAAGGTGTTTCTCATTAACTGAAGACATTTTGAGTTTTCCAAAAGGTATTACTAACATCGTGCCAGCAAATTTTTAAAAGCCACTTTTCCTACCATCATTGTTGTACTTCACTCAGGGGATGACAGACATTAAAGTAAAACTGGCATGTTTGTCAGTCATACCAAATGAATGGATAGTATAAAGCTAGACAACCTTTTAAAGATATTATATGGGCAGCATTAAAATTTGTGTGCATGTGTGTATTTTAAAGGCTAATCTTAGGTAAAAGTAAAATGAGTATGACATATAAGAGACATGTTATATTACAAATAAAGGTAGGTAGGTTAAATGAACTTAATACTTCATGTCTTTTATACTTCATAGGGTAGGAAAAGATGGATAGTAATTACTGCCCATTGGCCCAATATTCTGCTTTATAGTAAATTTATTGGGGCTGGATGTGCTTATGCATGTGTGTGTGTTCATATATGTGTTTATGTGCGCATGAGGTGGGGAGAAGGAAGGAGAGAGGAGAGTGAAAGGGGACTCTAATTTAGTTATCAAGGAAGAGATTTTAGTACTTTGATGGCTAATAAGTTTATTTACTCTCTCCCTTTGTATTACATTCTATATATTCAAACACTGAGGAATGATGGTGAAGAGGAGTGGATTGTAGATTCAAGCATCACTTCTAATTTGAATCTGTGAGCCTCTGAAGTAAAATATTAAGTTGATGAACTAATCATAGAAATCAAGAGCCAACCCATTATTTCTGTATCAATTACTGTTTTTTTTTTTATTATTCAGTTTGAAACTTGATCTTATCACTTTCAGAAAATAAACTCTGGTTATCCATCAAAAAGGAACAAAATGTTAAAATGAGTGGACCTCTTTTCAAGTTTATGTTAATGAATGCAGCCTACTAATTTTTGTCCATATGTTTTATGTAGTGCTTTGGTGGAGTATATGTTATTTCTGTTCCAGGTGATGTAGCAAGAGATACCACCAAATGTCACTCCCAGCTTTCCTTTCCCTTTTCTCCCAGCTCTCCTTCTCTTTCTTTCCCTATCTCTTTGTATTACTCTTTCCTTAATACATACTTATCTGCAAATTCATGAAGCCAGAGTGCAATTTTTATTACCTTTGTAAGTTGTTAAAATGAGGACTTTTCTGCAGTGATGGGAACTGCTTCCATCCAATATAATTGCTTTTATTTATATATTTTATAGTAAAAGAAGTTTCCTTTATGTCATCAAAATGCAATTTCGACTTTTTCTCTGCCTAATTTTTCTCTCTTGCTTTTTATTTCTTGCTTGCTCTTTCTTTTTCTCTCACCCCTCCTCCCTCCTTCCCTCTTAAAGCACAAGATTTGACCCTTGGTTATTACTTAAGCTCATCTTCAAAGAGAATGTGACTTTAAAAATTAGTTATCACAAATAGAATACAAACAGTTTTTTGCTTCCACAAAGTAGATTGTTCTCTTTGAGAACTATTGATTTCCATCTGCTAATATTGCAAATCTACCTAAAATAGACATTGTCTGTGCTGTATGTGGATGAATGACAAGGGTTTTTGCATTTACAGCTTTTGCTAGAAAACTTGGATGGCAGCCAGCTGAGAGCTCTGTAATAGATTGTAGAAAGTTGAAATCCATAAAAGTTTCAGAGAACTAATAATTAATAACTAACAGTAACTAACATTATTACTAATAATTAGCACTAGTCAATTAAGTCAATCTTAAGCTTTATACCAGAGAAGATCGCTTGCATAACTAAACTGTAGTAAAGTCTTAATTTATGCTACCAATTTCTCAGCAAAACGTTTTTGTTTGTTTTTCATTTTCATTGTTAACATTTTGGTGGTGGTACTCTTAGCTGGATGCTTGCTATGATTCTATGTACCATGTTACAATTTATTACTTTTTTATGTAGCATTCTATTATAACCCTTTTCAATGTTTTAAATTTTAAATGGCTACATACAGTTTTGGAGTAATCATTATATGTTAAACTAAAAAAAGTTTATATATCTATATCTATATATATATCTTATTTGTTTAATCCTATAACAACTCCGTGAGGTGAGTACTATTACTGTCTTTATTGAAAAGTGAAAAAATAAAAACTTAAATATAGAGGATGTAAATGGGCTGTTGAAAGTCTAGTGCCAGCCAGTACATGGCAGAGTACTGAATTTACCATATCTCCTTCTTAGATATTAGTTTCTTATGAGTGTAAATATCATGATTAAGACAGTGTTTATGCAAACAAAATTGTTATTTTTTTCACTTGGGTTATGGTCCCAGAGATAAAATTACTGAATCAAGTCTTAAAAATTTTTTAGTTATTGATAGACATTACTTTAATAGCTTTCCTGTTGATTACATTTCCGTAATAATTTATATTGTGTATAGTTCAATAAATCAATGCCATTTCATAATTTTAAATTTTTGGCTAATTTGGCAGCCAGAAATTAGTTATAATTTTCTTCTTTTTTGTATTTGAATATTCTTTGCATGAATTAATTATTCATGCCCATTTCCCTTTTTTTTCTGTTTTAGTTTTATTCTTCATATAAATTCTTTTATCTAGAACTCTTTGATAAGAATATATTTAGTCCTATTTATAAAATCCTTCCACTTCTAAAATAAATGTTAAATTACTGTTTCTATGGATTTTTTCTTTTATATTTAATTTGTAATAGATTTAAAATTTATTTTTATAGTGTCAGCTACTTACTAGAATTATATGCTGATAGAAAAACAATTTGAGTTTCATTCTTTCCTTTTAAGAAATTTATTAAAACTTGGAAGTCCTGGGCTGGGGATCTATCTCAGTGGTTCTGCTGCCTGCTTTGCAAACATGAGGTCCTGAGTTTGATCCCTGGTAACTTGGAAGGCCTTGGATAATTTATAAACTACACAACCAACTTCTTAAATATTATTTTAAATATTCCTTTCTCTTTGAAAAGCAGAAATTGAGAATTAAATGATTGTATTTTTATCAATAAATTATAGTTCATCTCATAACCCTGCATAGTTTTGGTTTTAAATTGTATTTCTAATATTTTATCTTTTCCTTTTATAAAAAAAATAACATATGGAAATCAACTAACTTTCCTTATTCTTCTAGGTTCTATATTTCTCACTGATGGTAGTATATCGTTTCTAGACTTCTGGTTCTTATAATGCAATTTTAAACTGAGAATTTCTTTTATGTCTCTTTATAGATATAAAAGGTGTTTTGATGTAAACAGTATTCCTAGATGTATCAGTTTTAATTCAGTAGAGCAACATATATAATAAATATAATATAATGTAATACAATATGAAATAGCATAACAGTATTAATGATATGTAAAGGATTTACAAAGTAGACTTGCAATGGCTGCTTGCAGAGTCAGCTGTGGAAGAATACAAAAGGGCTATCTGCATACTGGAGAGCAGAAGGATCCAGTCAAAAGTTAAAACGAAGGCCTGGAGCTCACTACAGTGTCCTGTGCAAGTCAGTACCAGGAAGCTAAAGGGTCTCCTTTTGTCAGGATGTCTAAAGGCAATGGCAAAGGCTGGAGCACCTCTGAAGAAGTAGAAGTGAGACCTCTTTCTTTCCTTTTTATTCTATTTAGGCTAGAAGGCCATTGCTTGGTGCCATCTATACCTGACACACCCAGATCTAGATCTGTGCTAAACCAATCCACTACAGGTTTCTTATTCAAGTTGACAGCATAATCAACTATTACACTAGATGTCAAGGATTATTTTGGTGATGGTTATATTTATCATTTACCAGCACGATTTGAAATGACATTGAATGATTAGATAGAAATAAAGTCAATAAAGATTACTATGCTCTCATTAGAAAATCAATATGTTGGAAACAAAAATCTAAAAGTGGGTGGATACATATGCATTTTATGTGTAACAGTACATACATACATATATGTTAACAATTTATGATTTAATATTTTAGGAGAAGTTTGACCTAATAAAAATTCTCAAAATATTTGACCAAATTCTGTGCAATGACTATTTCCAAAATGGTATACATAGGAATCTCTGATCTAATGGAATATTTTTCTATCTTAATACTACTTATTATTTGATATGCCTTTTATCTTAGCTGTATATTAAAATTATTGGCAAACTAAAAGAAATGTAATGATTTGGCACCCTTGAATAAGACTTTTCCTTTTCTCTATCCAAATAAATTGTACTTAAAATGTTTGGTAAATTCAGTGACTCATCCTTGAGGACTATTCATAAACTAGATTCATTTGTGTAGAAATTAGTTGTTTGCCATGATCTGATCCATGCCCAATTTATACAGTATTTTTTGAAATACAAGAATTTAGACATTTATTAGATTAGAAAAAAAGATTTGTGTTTTATAGATTGTTTTTCCTACTTCAGTTATTTTTATTGTATGAGAAATTTTCATTAAAATAATTGTCGTCTTTGACATATTGAAGACAATATAATTACTGAATGACTCTATAATTATGTTTCTTTTCTATCTTGCTTATATTTTCATTGTACAGAAGAATATAGTAGGTGGAAAGAAAGCAGAAACTCCCAATCTCTGGGTCAGAGATGTTAGAGAACATTTAGTAAACAAGATAAAAAGAGAGACTAACAGAAGTACTATAATAATGTTAATATTCTAGAGTCTAGATACAAAGAAGAATGGATTCTTGATTTTTGAGGAAATTTTAGAATAGACTTGGATGTTAGAAGATAGACGTCCTCAAGTACCTGGGCAATTGTTGGAAATAAATAAATGTGATATGATGTATTTAATAAATTATTTCTTTTACTTAAATGTAGTCACTCATAAGGTATAGGTATGATAGGACCTACATATGAATGGAGAAGAGTTTCTTCAAGAAGTACAACTTGTACAAAGGGGAAGGGGAAGTAGGAAGGGTAAGTGAAAGGAAAGAAGGGAAAGGAATAAATATGAGGAAAGGGAAAAATAGAAACAAAGTCTTTGTAAATAGGGAGGAGTGGAGGGGTTTAACAGAGGGCTAGGGAATGGGAAAAAATAGCCAAGATATATTATGTAAAGGTACATACTCCTAATAATGAATGCCAGGATATTATATACCTACAATTCCTCAATAAAATTAATTAATAAAAAATTTAAAAAGAAGTATATGTTGTAGAGAAAGCAAATATTGCAGCTCAGTGTATATAATCCACACAACAACAACAAAAGTAAATTTCAAAAACTTAAAGGACGAGGATTTAGCTCAGTGGTTCTGCCACCTGCCTCACAAGTGCAAGATCCTGAGATTGATCCTTGATACCAACCATTCCCCCCAAAAAAACTTAAGGAAAAGGTATCTGGAATAGGAATCCAGGTGATGGCATTATTTATTTTTTTTGTGGCCTACAGGAGACATTATTAATATTCTTTCCAATTTTGCCTGTAAACAACTCTGGAATCCTTAAGATGATACTCCAAGTAGTTACTATCATTTGATTAGTGTTGTAAGAAATGAAGCATATTTGATACCCCATTCTAGGACAAAATAGCTCAGAATGATATAGGTTTGAGTAGTCTGTCCCTGTGTTATACGTGTATTAATCAAGACCCTTGGACCTAATAGCATTTGATCTATATAAAGCCTTACAATTCTGTCTATATCCAGTTTAGATCTTTCTAGTTTATCAATGAAAATATTTATAAAATGTTACATAATGTCCCATTAAAATCTAGATAGATCATTGTCTGTAGGAGTAACTAGACATTGTGAATCACTCAAAAAGGTAATTATTTAGTAAACCACCCAAAAATGTCTAGAATACTTTTTTCTTTTGTTTTTAACCTGGAGCAATTTTATTCCCTTAGGAGACAGTTGGCAATGTGTGTTTTGGGGTATGCACTGGAACATTCAGTAGATAGAGATGAGAGATGTGAAATACCTTACAATACACAAGATACCCTCTCCCAACCAATAATTATCTTCTCCAAAATTTCAGTCTTACCCCTGTTGAAAAACTCTAATATTGGTATTAGTTATTGACTAGGAATTTATTAGAAATACAAATAAATGGATTCTGTTTCAAAATAGATGGATCAGAAACTCTGGAGGTGGGGCTCAACAATTTGCTTTTCACCAGTTCTTTGGGTGATGTTGGTGTACTTTACAGTTTAAAGAGAAATTGTGAGACCATGTTAGTATGTAAGAACATTCAATAAATGGTTATTGAGCATTAAGCTTGGATCATGTACTGTAGCTGCTTGAAAGCCAAGTTTTTCATAAACTTTTCAAATTTTTCACTTCTCAAGTATGCTTTTTTATATTTATTGAATATTACTCAATAGAATTGATTGCTGAGCCTTATTTTCCTATCATCTACTCATAAGCATTTTTATGAGTATTTTTAAGTCAGTGCCTTAATTCAAGAAGTGGCTGTCATTTATTAATTTTATCAATTGATAAAAATTTTAAAATTCAGAATTTTTAATCCACACCAAAATAGTAGACAAAAATAGGAACAAATGATAGAGAAAGTCCCTTACCCTTAATTGATTACCAATCATAACATGGCCATATTTCTAAGTCCCTGAACTCCCATTATATCCATTTTACCAATAAATTACTACTTGCTAACCTGAATGAGGAACATTCTTATTAATTAAATGGGTTGCACAACCAAAAGATATTTTCAGTATTTGTTGATTGAATCAAACATAGCTCCTTGGCAATTTGAAAAGATGGTGATAATAGTAATGTAAAGAAAAGAATTGGCAGATGGGAAACATGATAAGCTATTTTGTACTTAGTGAATATTGGATGCTAAAACACACTATAGTAAAAATACTCATCAATTGGAATGAGAGAAAAAGACAGAATAAAAGCACAGATGAAATGATCACATTCTGACTGGCAGGCAGGAAGAAGGGAAAATTCTAACACAAAGAAAAACTGTGTGGAAGTGGACATAAACTATAGGAGCTTTTAAAGAATGGCTTAATAATACCATTGGGCAATTTTGGCTTCCTCATGCAATCAGGGCAGTAGGCAAAAAATGGGATTGTATGGTAGCTGGAATGGTTAACTCTGTGTATAAAAAGGAAATAGAATTTTTTTCTTCCAAGTAGGTGCCAAAAGCTGTACAGTAGAATGCATGCTATTCTTTGGGCTGTTTTTTTCCTACTACCATGTGCTAGCAAGGTTAATAGAAATTCTTTTGCAGTCCTTCTGGAGAAACATTAAGCGTTTATGCTCCCGCAAGATAGAGGTTTGGGTTACTATACTAGGCAAATAATTTTTCAGAAGGTTTTTTTGATTGCATATACAAGATACCGTCAGTATACTTGAGTGTAAGATACATGGAATGAGTATAGGAGTAAAACCACAATTCCTAAATATCAATTAAGAGAAAAATAAGGCCTTGTTTTTCATTTGTTTTTGGTTTTTTTTTCTGATAGAGAACAACAACCATCTTCTTTTTTCTATGAGTTACAGTAATGAAAATACTTTATGTTGGAAATTGGTGTGTGGTTACTATATGGTTATAGTTAAATTAGGGGAATTCTGGAAACTTCCCAGAGATTCTAGATTTGAAGAAGAGTAGATTGATGCTATCAATCCTGGAGGGTAGTTGGTGAAGGAGATTGTAGGTCCACTCCTTGGGGGTGGGGAGTGATGTTGTAGTTATAGTGGAGGAGAATAATTCTTTCTTATTACAATCTTAGTACAGGATGTCACTACTGGCCTGGGATCTTCCAGTTACAATTTATACAAGTAACCACTTCCCCAGGTTAAAACTGTCAGAGCCGTCATTCTATCTAAGGCTATGTGCTCTTGCCTGTTACTTGTTGATCAATACTATTTCAGTACATAAATTTAGTTAGAGAAGTTTCAATAACTTTGATTTTTAGAGAAGAGTTTCAACAGATGTTTCTGTTTCTTCTCAGGAATCATGCCAATTTTCCCATGATCTTAGCAATGACTATCAACATCCCTCCCCACAGTTGTTCTAGAAAAAATAAAGTTCCACTTTTATCTGATATTATATGTGATATGTGAGATTGTGAAATACTTATATTTGGTCTTCAGACTCTATTGTCTAGTACACAACTCCTAAAATCCTTGGAATCTCCAAAGAGTTGTGGTTTATATGTTAATGAGGCCATTGATAGCTGGCGGCTCCCAAGTAGCTTTAGAATGAGGGCTAGTCACAGGGAAGACTAAGACAAGATTGGAGGGCTGGGACTTTTATTGCTGTCCCCCATCTTCTAGCAAGGGATGACGTCTTACAGGTTAAATTGATCATCAGTGGTAAATAATGTAATTAAAAATGTCTATATAATGACACCTCCATAAAAATGTAAAGGGACAGAATTCAGATAGCTAAAAAGATGGAGGCTCCTGGAGGGTGATATACTGGGGAAAGCATGGGAAGCTCCATCCTTGTGGGTTAGAGTGGATTATATCAATTCTCTTGACTTACAGTTGATTAGAATTCAGTTTCATAGACTGAAGGGATACTGGGAAATATCATCAACTTTGTACCTGTGAAAAACACAATATATATATTTGTATGATGAGCTGACAAAAATCTCTGTTTCTTATGGTTAATCACTATTATCCGGACTACAGCAGAAATATTTATAAATACAAGTTTTATTTTATTTTAATCAAAAAAAGGAAGAGAAAGTTGGTGACCTCACCTTTCTTCATAGTTGCTGAGAATTCTATGATTTAAAGCAAAGTTTGATTTGGGGGAAGAAAGTAATAGATTTGAGTCCCTAAATTATTCATTTGTGCCTTCTGCCACCTACTTGGTGTCACTACCACATTTTTCATATTCAAGGTAAAATTCTAAGCCTGTAAAATTCTAAGCTGACAATCACAAAGTATTTCTAGGACCAGGAAAGACAAATCAAGTTGGGTTTGTAATTAGAAATTAGTACTAAAGTGTGTTGGATCCTAGAAGTACCAGGAAGCCTTCAGGTAGGTAGTGGTAAAGCACACATGCTATAGCCAGCTATTTGTTATCATTGAAAGCTCTAAAAGGGTTTGCCATCACTAAGCTAGGGTCCTAGATATGGACCTGAGAGTAGGAACCAACATGGGTACCCAATCAGAGAGAAAGTTGGAGTCTATATACCTTATTCATAGGTACTTTCAGTACATTTACTGCTGGGCAGTAATGAAGCCCATGGTATAGGTAGCCTACAGAGAAGAAAGTACATAAGAAACTTACCTGGCTGGAAGCATGTTTGAAGGGAGGGAGCTTTGTTACTTAGCACTGAGAAGAACTTTAGTACTAACTCAAGAGTAACCAGCTCCTGTTGGCTTTTGAATTTAAATTAGGTAGTATACTACAAAATTGGTAATTTCAGTGGGAATACCATGAGCCATAATATTATTCAATTGACTTTTATTTTCTATCCACTGTGATAATGGAAATTAGGATGTGATTAGATTTTCAGATGTGCAAAATGCAATTAAAATCATAATCAGTGCCCACTACTACCAGAGAGTGGAAATCAGTCAAAGGAAAAGAATGTTTATGATTACATAGTTTGTGAAGACCTTTAAAGTGAAATTTTTATTATTTATTATTTTTTATTTCACTTGTTTCATCTTTATAAATGTATTCTCATCTATAAGAGAAACCCATATTCAAAGGCTCTGAACATAAAAAAAAATTGGTAACTTCTTTTGGTAGCAAAACTTGATGTCAATTGAAGAGGATTTATTTCTAGTTTTTATCTAATTTAGTATGCATATTTGTACATTTTGTAGTAGAAATATTACTAATTAAATTTAATAAGCACTGCTCCAGATGATATTCACTGACAATAATGGTGCATGCTGGTATCTTTCATCTATCCCTCCAGAGGCATTGTCCACCTTTCTCTGCCTCTCTATGTGCCTAGAAGTCTGACCTCTTATAATCTATATTTACATTCTTCCTGCTGTTTTCTCATTAGGTTGACCGTGAAAGTCATTAGCGAGAATTGGAGGGAGAAGAGGGACTCCCTCTGTGAGATGCCATTGTAGTGTGTCTCTAGATTATTAATGCTCTCCAGCACCTGAAAGGGTTCCCTCCTCACAAACATTTTAGCTCCTTTTCTTTCTGTAGTAGCTCCCTTCTTCTGCCTCTTCTGGCCCAGAACTGATAGTGGTCACAACACTAGCTTCAGGATACTAAGCTATCCTTTGAGATTTTTCTATACTGTGGTCACACCTTAATATAGTGCCTTTGTAAAGTTTTCTTCAAATTATCCTAGTTTGAGGATGCTACATGGTACCTGGTAGGAAACTGAAAGTTGCAGGATGCAATTTAATTTATGAAATATTTTCTGAATTGTTACTTTCTAAATATACATATTCACATAAAGGCATACACATTCTAAATTTTGAAATGTTTCTTGCTCCAATAGTTTTGGATTAAGAGTTATGGATCTGGGGCCAGGGATTTAGCTCAGTGGTTCTTTGGCCTGCCTTGCAAGCGCAAGGACCCGAGTTCAATCCCCGGTACCAAAAAAAAAGAGTTATGGATCTGTATTCTTAATGATGTTAGCATATCATAATTGATAAATCATTACTATTCAAAAATTCTGTTGATGTTCAGTTAAATATATAGTGTTTAACTGTTCTACAGATGAGACCACCAACACCAGTGAAAATTGTCATAGTGCTAGCAATTTAAATCCTTCAGAATGGGTACAGTAGTTAGAAAGCAGCTTCACAAGTATAATAAACTTGCTTTTGTTAATTTTCTTAAAGGGAAAGATTAGATAACAATTTTACTTGATTATTTTTCATCAACAAAAGGAACTTCTCATGACACCACAAAATATCTTAAGACTGAATGTCCAGCTACTAGCATTAACATAACCTTTTAAAATTAATTCACTTTCAATGATTCAACAAAGATGAATTTGACTGTGGAATTTTTGCCAGGGTATGAATTGTACATTACCTAGGTAGCTATTGAGTGGTGTAAGGAACACAAGGAGTCTAGAAGTCTTGAAGTCAAGGAGCCTAACTTCAGTTTTTAGTTCTATTATAGCACTTGAGTCACTTTCAGCTCATGACTTGATTCCTGTAACGTTTGTTTTTAAAATGGGGGTAAAAGCAATATCAGGATCATGAGGACTAACGTGAGCAACTACAAATGATCTAGAATGATGCTGAACTCATAGTAAGTGCTTGGATGTTTCTCTAACCCGAGTCAGTTCATGAATGCAGTTTTTCCTGGAGCTGAACAATGACTATGACTGTGTGACCCATGCTGTGGCATTTAAACTCCTTATGGACCAACCATAACGCAGATTCTATAGGCAAACACTGTTGCTAGTTAGTGGCTATTGCTGATACACATCACTGCAACAGAATGAGTGTGGATTGGTGTGTGAGAATTTTGCCAAGAAGTAAGGAGGTGAACAGACTGAAATTCTTCATGAATTCTTCTCATTCAGATAAGATATTTTCATATCTCATATCATAAGTTTCAGCCTTTTCTAATAAAATTTTCTAGACTCTTTAAGCAAATGAGAAGATTAGCTTGAATAATTCCATGCCACAAAACCATATAGTTGTTAGAGATGAGCCATATATTTGGCCATGAGTTTCTAGTAGGTAAAGGGGAAAAATGATCATTGTACTTTTGTCTAATTTTAAAATTTATTATAAAATTTAGCAATCAATTGTAAGATTAGGAAAGCAGGGAACAATATAGTTTTAAAAAGTTCTTTTCAGTTAATACACTGCTTTTAAAATTAATTGAACTCTGTGACTGTGATTATTAAGATTATTTACAAATTAAATTGAAAGTTTTCTTTCTTTTTCTACCATCATTCTTCTCAAATTAATATTCTTTCTGAGAAGATTGAAATGTGAAACTTCAAGTCATTATTAGAAGAAAGTACATTTAATAGGAATGATATATAGTCTGAAGAAAATTTCATTGCTCCACGTACTAATTGCTATCCTGTGCCCTTACTTGCCTTGTTTATCTTGAGATCATTTTAGGGGAAATAAAAAATATTATGATACTGACATATATATATATAAACATATATATAAACATATATATAAATTTTTTTGGTACTGGGGATCGAATTCAGGTTCTTGTGCTTGTGAGGCAGGCAGAGCAGAGCCACTGAGCCAAA
>NW_022900919.1:32719840-32774690 GCF_012274545.1 Fukomys damarensis | reverse complement strand
TATATATAAATTTTTTTGGTACTGGGGATCGAATTCAGGTTCTTGTGCTTGTGAGGCAGGCAGAGCAGAACCACTGAGCCAAATCCCTATTTATATATAAATAAATATATATTTAAAAATATATTTTTAAAGTAGGCTAAAGTTAAGACATGACAGGTAATAATTGAAGTATGTAAATTAGTTCACTTTCAAACTGTACTTATTAAAATCTGCAAGTTTTAGTAAAAATGTCCTACAGCTTCAGAAATTGTAAATTGCAATTACATTGTTTTAATATTTCTTTCTAAAATGTTTTTCTTTTCCTTCCTTCCTTCCTTTTATCCCTTTCTTTCTTTTTTCTCTCTCTCTCTCTCTTTTTCTTCCTTTCTCTTTTTCTTTCCCTCCCCCTCCCCCTTTCTTTCCTTCTGTTTGTGTGTGTATGTGTATATGTATATGTATATGTGCTGAAAGAGCACCACGTTCATATCTATATTGTTGTTTTAGCCATTCAGCACGAGAACTTTCTGCAGTGTGAAGGTGTTAAAAAAATGACAAAACATGCACACAACAACAACAACAACAACAAAAACAAGCCATTGAGCACCTAGTGCTATCTATTTTTTCCAATGATCAACTCAAGATCAGTTATTGCAGAGCTTTCAGATGGTTGTTGTAAAGATTTTTCTTCGAATTTATAGTTGTTACTTGTTGACCATACTGAAAGCAGGCACAGTGGCACAATTACTTCTGTCTAAACTCTTAAAAACTTTTGAAATGAAGACATTTAATTTTTGTTCTGCATTTAATCTGTTATAATCTTAACTATTTCTATTAAATAATGCAGCAGTGTTCCAATAAACATTCTTTTTTTTTTTAAGTGTTGTGAGGCAGCTTCTCCCTTTGTAGTTCAGGCTGGCCCTGGACTGCTATGTAGTCCAGGCTGGCCTCAAACTCAGGGCAAGCGCCCCCGAGTGCTGGGATTACAGGCATGAGCCACTATGCCCGGCTGATAAACATTCTACTTTTTAAAACTGCTATAGATATTGTTGCTTTAGGACATGTTTTATTTTAGCTGCCAAACAGTAATACTAACTTTTTTTCATTCTTTTCATCCTTTGATGAGAGTGAAACTACTTTTTTTTACCTTAGTTTTCTTTATTATGCGGTATGAATGGTCTTCAGAGCAAAGGAGTCCACTTCTAATCTCACTTTTGCACATATACTTTAGTTTTTCAGCTTCAGTTATTTTTCACTTTATAGTACTTTCACTTTATAGTATTTTGAAATTATGTATATTAAAGGAGCTAGCATAGGTATTTGGCAAAAAGTAAATATTCTATAGGAAGTATATATTATTGTTAGATACTATTTCCTGACTTATTCTAGTTCTTAAATTGGAGAAATTGCATTTTTTGGGGTCTATAATTCAAACATTGTGCTTCTAAAAGAAATTGAGAAATGTTTTAGAGAAATGATTGGAGTTATCTCTGAAAAATCAAATTGAACCTTTTTTATTGTACTGGGGATTGAGCCCAAGATCTTTGCGCTGAGCTACATCCTCAGTACTTATTTTATTTTATTTTTAATTTTAAGACAGGTTCTTGCTAACTCACTAAGTAGCCCAGGCTGTGCTTGAACTTAAGATCTTCCTATCTGAACCTCCTGGAGTTCTGGGATTGCAGGAGTACGCTCACCCCTGCCTTTCTAAATTAAGCCCTTTCAGTGACTCAAAAGTAAATTCAGCTTTCAGTTAGCCATTAGAGAGAGGCAAGGATAAACAATATATATATATACATATATATATATGTATATATATATATGTTGGTTGGTTAGTTAGTTTGCTAATTGTCATCTCAAGTCCTTCTAACTCACAGCAATTGCTGCAAGACTAGTGGTGTTGTGTTTCTGTACATATTGGTCACATAAGGAATGGGTGGGAAGTACACTGGCAATGTGTACAGTCTTGAGGATTCACATTGGCTGGAAAGTACCTGAATCTTAACCTCAGATACCTCTTAAAGGATTTATTGATTATCTGTTTTGTCAGACCCTATCTAGATGTGGTATGGCAGAAAAAGATTAAGGAGGCATGGTCCTTTTTACTTAAGGCTCTCATATATTCTGTGATAAAACTTGTTTCCCTAGGGAGCAGGGCTATGTGAAATAGGGATATAGTTGCTCCAAATTCTCAGTAGTGAGATTGTATTAGTTAGGTTTCTCCAGGGAAATAGAGCTAATGTGTGTGTGTGTGTGTGTGTGTGTGTGTGTGTGTGTGTGTATGTGTGTGTGGTCTGCAGGCTGGAGATGTAGAGAAGAGTTGCAGTTTTAGACCAAAGATACTCTGTGGCCAGAATTCCTTCTTGTTTGGGGAAGCTGAATATTTTCCTGTTAAGGCCTTCTGTTGATTAGATAAGGCCTATCCACATTATCAAGGATAATCTGCTTTATTCAGTGTCTACTGATTTAAATGTTAATCTCATCTGAATAATACCTTCACAAAAATATTATGTTTGACCAAATATCTGGGTATCTTGACTTGGCCAAGTTGGCATATAAAACTAACCATCACAAGAATTTGGTCTAGGAGTTTGCTTTGGATCCCATAGAAGGTGCAGTCTTATATGGTGGTCTGGCCATGGGCCTTATGCTTTCATCACTCCTTTCTGTTCTGATTTTGTTCATAAATATTGTTTTAAGTCTACTTTGATGGCTGGTTCTGTTGAGTCTTTGTGCCTTTGTTACCTGCCCTTAGCCTTGGACTAGCCAATACTTGTTTCCTATGTAGCCCACTACCAGTCCTTTTTCTGTAACCCTACATTCCCCCTCCACCCCAGCTTCCTGGGATCTTCTGCCACAGTCTTCAGCACAGTCCATTTGGTCTACAGAATCATGATCAGGACCCTAATAAGGCTGTTGGTGTCTTTAAAAATTTCTTCCCTTTATTTTTGTATATTATAGAAGTTACATGGCTCTCTATTATTTTTTTGCAAATTTCAAATCCTTCCAGTCTTTGCTAATGGTTTCATAATACATTCACGGAACTTTTGTTGTTGTTGTTAGAGCCCCCTTATTGTAAGGCTGCTCCTGCCCTCTTTGTTCTCTCATCAGTGTTTTGTGTGGAAAACTAATTATTAAATATGCTGTCATTCTTGTGATAATTGAATGTGTGTGATATTTATGACCTGCAAACCAGCAGTCTTATTTTGCTCCATTATGTCTTTTATTCTCAGGAGCCTGTGGTTTTCAAATGCCACTGTTTTGAATTGCTGTCTGTAGAATTGTTACCATGGTGCTTAGATCCTATAAACTAGCCATCCTATCTGATAGCATATTCCAGCAAGTACAATACTTGCAGCTGAGCATTTCAGATTGGATCTGATTTCCTGGGATTAAATTCCAAATGTTATTTTGCAGCTTTCCATCTGCCTGTTTGGTGGAAGTTTCTTTCAGGTTATAGGTCAGATGTGGGTTCAGCGATATTGCTAAATCTTATTTATTGGGTTTCTACTTGTTGGTATTTTTTTTCTCTAATGGCAGAATAATTTGTTTTCCTCTTCAAATAATTACAGGGTGGAAACAAATAATGTTATCTTTAAAACTACATAAAATGATTTCATCAGTAGTATTTTAGTGGCATAGAATATTAGAGAAAAAGTACATATTTTCTTCTGCTTTGAAGGGATAATTTAAATCAGGAGGCTTTTAGCCTGTAAACATAAATACTTTTTAAAAAACATATAAGCATGACAAATATGGGAACAATAAAATCTGATTCATCTAATAGCTTGCTCTGACATTTATTCTTATTTTTTCTATGATAGATATATATATTAACATGTAGTTATTCTTTTTTGCAAAAGCATATTCATTTCTTTTTTAGTATACTGTTTTTCAAATATGATTTCCACAGCCTGTGTATTGTAGAAAAATGATTGCTGAAACAGTTTCACTTTGAAATAAAATACTTGGAATCTTCAGATCAATATCACATTTCAAACCTTTAATGCAACCTTATTTATGTCAATCAAATCATAAATGTAGTTAGCTAATGTAGAAACTAGTTGATTTCAGTGTACTGTAATTATAACTGACTAATCATTAATTATTTCAAAATACAGGCTTTTATAATGAGATTCTATGTAGATATTGATTCCAGTTTTCTGTGTTAACAGAAAGAGCAAATGGTCTAAAACTTAGGTCATCAAAATATTATTTTTAAAGTAGTTGTTTGAAACTTGGAGTGATTTTTCTGAGGAACTACTGTTATAAATGGTAGGTTCTCAGGCCCACCCATAAAAGCCTACTCAAACAATAGAGTAGCTGAAAATAGTGTTCTAAGGGTGGTTGTGACTACTTAATTTCCCAAAACTACTCTAAACCCCAATGTTCTTTGTGTTTTTCTGGTCCTTGAGTCTGAGGGAGATGTTTGACAAGGATGGATAGATTCTGTGTGTGTGTGTGTGTGTGTGTGTGTGTGTGTGTGGTGTATTTATGGTAGAAGTGAGAAATAGTATTGCTGATCAGTTTAGGTGGGTTTGGATAAAGAAGTTTCATGGATTTAAGAGTTGCTAAGCATCAAGGAATGAACAGAAGAGTATTGGTGTACAGCATCTGGTGAGAAGTCCTGGTGATGGTAGCTAGGTATACACAGGATTTCTATATGTATATAAACAGGAGTGTTTATAAGGATATAATGTTTGCTATGATGCTGACTTTTCATTTCTTAAGATCTGTTGGTCCAAGAATGTTAAATTTTCCTTGTTTCTAGAAATAAATTTAAAGAACAGAGTCATTATGGGTAAAATGTCAGTTCTTTACAAATATACCAAATATAAATTGTAATACTATAAAAATTTTAAAGAAATAATATACGACAAAGTATAGGAGATTCTAGTTTCCTAGTTTGGTGATAAGCTTTTAGATCTATCACTAGAAGCATTATCCATAAAGAAAAAAAAATCAAGTGGGATTTTATTAAAATTTTCTTTTTTGTTAAAGGCACTTTTTTTTTTTGGTAATGGGGATGAAACTCAGGACCTTGCACTTGCAAGGCAGGTGCAGTGCCACTGAGCTACTTCCCCAGCCTTGAAATGAACTTTTAAGATAATCAAAAGACAAACTACAAAGATACTTTATCAGAGAAGATTTACAGATGGAAAATAAACATATGAATAGATTTTTCACTGTTATTAGAGAGCTGCAAGTCTAAAACAATAAGATAATACTATACACTTATTATAATAACTGCAGAGCACTGGTAATGTTACATGCTGGTAGAGATATGGAGCCCTAATGCTCTTGATCATTCTTAGGAAAATAAAGTATTGCAAAATAGTATAGCTATTTGGAAGACATTCTGGCAGTTTCTTACAAAGCTAAAATATAATCTTACTATATTATCCAGAAAATACACTTCTAAGTTATTTATTCAAAGAGTTGAAACTTTGTCCAAAAAAACCTTCACATGAATGTTTACAGCAGCTTCATTAATAATTGTTTAAAAGTTGAAGCAGCTAAGGTATCTTTCAGCAGATAGGGTATAAAGGGTACATTGACACATAGGATTAATATTTAGTGATATAGAGAAAGGCCATGAAAAGGCATAGAACTTTAAATATATAATTAGTAAGTGACAGAAAACCAATATGTATACTGATTTCAACTCTGACATTTAGGAAAAGGCAACATTATAGAGAAAGGAAAAGGAGTTGAGGAAGAAGAATGAATTGATAAGATTACATGGCATTGTTAGGGCAATGAAGCTACTTCTGTGTGATATAATGATAGGTAGATGTTATTAAAGATTTGGCAAAACCCATAGATCTGTACAACCTAATGAATGAACTCTAATGTAAGTCATGCAATTTATTTAATAATGTTTTAAATATTGGTTCGACAATGTACCACACCAGTACAAAATGTTAATAATAGAGGCAAGTATGGGTCAGGAAGAGGGAGTTTAATTTTTCTGATTTTTTTTGTAAAGCTAAAACTACAGTATTATGAATAAAAGTAATAATAAAGCATACTGAAATGTATCAGTAAGAAAATCCAAAAAGCCCAAAACACAAAAAATCACAATGGGCTGGGGATATAACTCATTGGTATATACTGAACATTCTTGAGGCCCTGAGTTCAATCCTCAGCACCATCAAAACAAACAAGCAAACAAACAAACAAATGGCCCATATGTGTTATTGGCTATTAATGTATCCTTTTCAATTATTCTCCAGTAACTTAAATCAGTAATAGATTTTTAGCAATTTTGAAATGATATTCATATGACTGCAGCATTTTCCAGGTATTTTTAATTGATGCTCCATAGCAAATATTTTATCATATGGTGATGTGGTTATTTGTCCTAAGAATTACTTTATTATCGTCAAATTGT
Source organism: Fukomys damarensis (assembly GCF_012274545.1). Classification (NCBI taxonomy): domain Eukaryota; kingdom Metazoa; phylum Chordata; class Mammalia; order Rodentia; family Bathyergidae; genus Fukomys; species Fukomys damarensis. The sequence goes on along the minus strand of NW_022900919.1, from coordinate 32,768,320 downwards.
ATATGTTAAGAAATATGCACAAACACACACACACAACCATATATCTTCTGCACACCTGCCCTCTGTTTTATAAGTTATGCTTCCTAGGCATATTACAAGTTTTCTGTACTTAAGGTGGCTTAAATTTTTAATAGCAAATTCCAAACTATCAGCTTTGTAACTCACCTTTTAACCTAGATTTATAAATTAATGTAGAATAAAGTAAACTGATATGAACTATTTTAGAGTAGATAATATTGTATTTTCAAATTTATTAATAATCTCTCAAATTAAAATTCTTCTTTAGAATTTTTCATTATTGTTTTTTAAAAACTTAATAAACAACAGTCTTTGTGGTGGTTGGTACATAGACCAACAAATATCTCACAGTTTAAAAATTCCATAATAAACCTACTTATCCCATTATAGTATTCCAAATTTTTCAGGGTGGTAGGAGGTATGAAATGATTGGAAATTTCCTAAAACTATTTATTATGCTCAATTTGAGTTAACAGCAGATTTTATTTTTCTATTTTTTAAAAGACCTGGGAAGGATTTGGAGAAATTTTGTGAAAATATGACTTCAAACATCTTAATGTCTGGTTTGATAAACCCATTTTGAATTCTTTTAAGTGTGAAAATGTCTCCATTAGTGTAAACACACAAGATGCAGTAATTTCTTCTTATTTGGCTTTCATCATATATTGAAGAACATTTGGTTTTAATCCTTCTCATAATGACTGTTTTAGTTACTTTTCTCATTGTTGATCAAAATGGCCAATGTGTAAAGTTAAAGGAGGAAAGGCTTGTTTTAGCTCAGAGTTTGTGGAGGTTTCAGTCCATAGTCAACAGGTTCTGAGGCTGGGTGACATGGCAAAGGGGAAAAGCAGAGGAGAAACAGTCAATGGCAAAGCAGGCCAGGCATAAGGTGATGAGCAGCAAGCTACAAGAAGCAAGTAACACATGATGACACTAGCCCTCTTTCTGTCCTTTATATGTTACCCAGATTATTCACTCTTAGGGCAGGTAGCACTCATACCCCAGGTGGAGCATTCTTACTGCTACCCAGATAACTCATTGGACTTATTTAGTAATCACATACCCTTGATCCCAGCATCACAAATTTAATCCCAGCATCACATACTTTAGATCCAGCCCTCTCTGAAAGGCCCACCTATGACTACATGAGGCTTTGGGGGGACATCTAGACGCAAACCATAACAGTGACTTTTAATGTATTTCATGATTATCGATGAATAATTTTTGAATGGTGAATAATCATATATTTTGTATTTCATTATTATTCTTTTAAGATTTTTTTGACTTTTCCCTCTTTTCATTGTTTCTCATTTCTTGTAAAATATTTTTAGGCATAGGAGATTGAGGAAAAAATTTCTGGGCTGGGAATTTGGCTCAGTGGTACCACATCTGACTCATATGTGCAAGGTCCTGAGTTCGATCTCTAGTAATGCAGAAAAAAATTTCTGAAGGCTAACTTTATTTTCAGAGTTATATATGAATATTATTAATTCATTTATTTCTTCAGTAAATATTGGGTGCCAGTTGTAAATTCATAATTTTAGCAATAAATTAAGACATGATTTTTGTCTTTGTGGAATTTACATTCTAATAGTAGATAAGAAAATAAGTAAGTTAAGTGCACATGGAATTTAATTTACTATTACATAGTATAAAAAGATAGAAAATAGGACGAGGAGATAGAATTGAGAGTAAGAGGAATGTTTTGAAAGGAGTAATCAGGAATAGTCTCTCCAAGGAGGTACCATTTAATTTAAGTAAGAGCAGTGTGCGATTTTTGGGAGTATGTAACAGAGAGTGCTCCAGATAAAGGGAATAGTAAGTACAAAGGTCCTAATGTATGAATCTTGTTTGGACAGTTTGAGGAACAGTAGGAAATCCATTGTACCTGGGACCAACCAAGCTTTGGAGAAAAGTGTTAGGAGGTCAGGTTTCATGAGTATGCAGAGAAAGGAACAACTTTTGAAGTTATTCTGATTGTGATGGGAAGCAGTAGAAATTTTATATCAGAGATGTCATATCTGACTTATATTTTTAAAAGATCTGAACTGCTACTGGCAAAAGACAGGAAAGGCTAATAGAAGTACCAGATTCTTAGTGAGTCCTAGAATAACTTCTCTATATTGACTAACAGAAGTAGAAGGTAAGGGCAGAAGCTGAGAAACCAGTTTCATTTCTCCAGACAAGGGACAGTGTCCATCTGATTTATTTTGTTTTCTTACCTTTGTGTTATTCTTTTCCTATAATGTATGTTTCATGTTTAAGAACCTGAGTTCCATAGCTAGCCTGCCTAGGTTTAAGTCCTGATGCCAAAATGGGCACAGTAACAGTACTTACCTCAGAGAATCACTATATTATGTAAATTCATTCACTTGAAGTACTTAGTGTGTGTCTAGCATATAGTTAAGGATTAAGTACATGTTCTTGATTATACTGACCAGATGTTGCTATTGTGAAGTTCATCAGAGACCAAAAGTAATGACAGAGTGCTCCATGACTGTCGCGAGCTGGCGACGCAGAGCACTGTCCAGCAGTGTCTCAAACCTGAAAGAGCAGCGGGGTGGAGATGGGGCAGAGAGAAAGAAAGGACGCCAAGACAAGAGTCTGATCAAGGAGACGTTTATTGCCGGCAAGCACGGGCCTTTTAAAGCAAAAAAACACAAACTATTATGGGATGGGTTTACCATAGTAACTGAAAAGGTCACACAGGAAAAGAGCAAGCAGGTTCAACAAAAACAACCCACCGTGAGTAGTAGTAACCCGGACAACCACACATCTAAAGGTCAGAGACAAGAAACTGTAACTTTCAGGAATTCCACAAAGGAAACACTCTACCTGCTCAACTGGAGAAGCTTAACACATATGGAGTTACTAGAGTTAACAGTACTTACAACCAATACTCATGATCCCCACACATGACAGTACTATCTTCAGACCCTGGTTATGAGTAAACAGTAAGAGTACTATGACCAATTTATTGAAACTCTTAATGGTTCTTCATGAAATTGCTTTTAGGTATATAATTAGTTACTCCTATTTTAATCTATTATTTCCTGTAAGTACATATTTGTTGAAGTTAGATGGCTAGAAAACTGATTTCCCTTTAATAGTTTATTTAATCAATTTTAATTATTTAAAATGCCAGTAAGTTTTTAATATGTTTTATGCTCCATGTACTCTTTATTAAATACTTTTTCTTTCTTCATGGGTTGAACAGCCTCTATTTTTCTAAGCGTTCCTGTCTTTTGAGAATATCATCTCATATTTCTATGTACACACACACACAATCATGCAAGAATGCACACAACCTTTATGAACAGACAAATGTATATCCATACAAGCTTTTAGGCTTGACAGTTAAGTTGAATTTTTGTCACAAGAGGCCCAACATCCATGGAATGGATGAAGCTGCCTGTTCCTTCCTTTGAGAGATCAGTGTTATCACCTCCTCTGTTACTTCACCTCTTTGGTTGTTGTTTTGAACATGCAAATAAATTACTGAAATGTTTTCTATTCTAATGCATGAAAATTAATTACCTATTACATTTTGAAAATTAAATATAGGTCACAATAGGTTTTTTTAGTCAACTTTTACTGTTTAGTTTTTTTTAAATGTGAAAAAGTCCACAATGTTTGTATCTATTTATATTTGGTAATTGGGACTTGGTAAAAGGGCAGTCTAAACAGAGGAGTCATATCAGTCCAGGTAGGGTAGAAAAGGGATCTAGTTATGTAAGCCCTTTGAAAATCACATCTGCAGACAAACGTTTTCAAATGTGGGAAGGTTAAAATTTATATTATGAACACCTGTAGATTTAAAGTTATGAAAGCCTAAAATCATACTAGAAAATATTTTAATTACAGCTTTTAAAGTATGAAAGAAATATTGATTGTACATTAGAATATTTTATAGAATGATATATTTTTTCACACACATATATGCAGACCTATTTTGTAGATTACAAAACAAACACATTGTATTTAAGAAATATGCACAAGTTTACACAGCTAGTAGGGAGACCATGATTTAAACACCAGGCAGTAGAACTTCTGTGCGCCTGCTCTGTATTGCTAAACTCTTTTATCTCCTTTTATAGCTAATTTTCCTTCTTTCAAAGGATATATGAAGATATCCTTGAAAGATATATTAAGAATATCATATACAGAGGAATGACCAGCTACATTTATTTTTGAAAGTAATAAGGGAATTGTTTTGCTCTATACATAGACTTCTACAAATAGAGCAGTTGCATAATGTGGACTATCTTTGTAAATTACACTTTTTTCACGATTCATTTAACTCTTTGAATTTAGTATCATTTCCCTTCAACCTGAAGCACATCTGATGCAGATTTACTGAGACATTCATACTCTATTTTGGTTTTAGAAGTTGCAGACCTCATTTACAAGTGCATGAACAATATAACCATTTGGAATTACCCTATCTTTTATAAATGTAACTTTCATTTTACTCTGGAGTGGGAAGTAATATAAAGGAAGAACATTTATGACAGTAGTGCTTTTATTATAATTGAGGTATTGCCCATGGCCTGCTGTCAGTTAACCCACTGATATGTTAAAGTTCTAAACTGAGAGGCTTGATTGAAGATAAGAACGATTTACCATGTCTAACCATGTTTCCTGTGAACTGTTCATTCCCATTTGAAAATATTCATTTTATATATTTTTGGGTCTCTTAACAGGAAAACCATGTGTATTTTTAATAATCAAATCATGACTGCTTTTATTTGCTTGTGTTTATGTCCCACAATTTTAGAGTCGATGTTTAATGTTGTACTCATCATTCCTTGGAGTGGTTAAATATTGGAAAATGGTTTGATTACATATCCATTTCAGATTAATTGAAAAATCAACTGGAGATTATAACTCTTTGAGATCATAAAATTCTTGAAAATGTATAAGTTTAAGAATGAAAAATATTATAAGCTTTTCTTTGGATTTTGTTGTCAAGGGTAAGATTGAAGTGTCCTTTGCAGCTTCCTTAGTCCTTTCACTGTCTCACCCTTTTCTGAGTCTGCTACATATGTGAATTCAGTGTATATTCATCTAGTTCATATTTTTATCTGTTGCCTCAGTGAGGTTTGGATATTCTAGCTTTAAATCATTGACAGAGTCTGAATTCGTCATATCATTAATGCTTTAAATTAAATCTGCCTTCTGGCATCAAATATCATATTGCTCAGTATTTTAGATCCAGCTTATTTTTAATGTGTTTCTGATCAAATGTCTCATTTAGAAAAAAATCAGTGTTTTATCAGTTTCAATGATCATGATTTTTTTCTTCTTATTTCTTTTCATTGCCAAACACTGTTTTGGGGAGAGTCTATGATTAAAAAACTCTCAAATATTTTGTATCTGAAAATGTCTCCATCTTTACTCTTTAATACTTTTGATGTCTAGCATAGAATCTAAGGTTTAGAATTAAACCTTGAAGGGTTAGTTTTCTTCAACAATTGAAAGACAATTTTTCATTTTTTGTAGCTTTTTTTTTTTGCTGCTGCTGCTGAGGACTCTACTATCAGTCTAATTCTTACCTCAATAAAACCGATCTCCAGATGGTTTCTTTTTGTCTTCAATGTTATGGAGTTTCATTAAAATGTACCTAGATATGGGTTTATGTGCATACAATATTTATGCAATACAAATATAAATGTCTTCCATCTGAATATTTCTTGTAATTATAAAGAAATATTAGCCATATTCTTCAAAAATATTGCCTTTGTAATTTTCTCTTTTCTCACCTAGTGGGCTTCGTATAAGAGGGCAAATGATGCATCTTTTCATTCTTGTATTCACCAATTACTTAATTTCTCTCTGTTTTTCATCCTTTTTTCCTGTCTATACTATGTGTCTGCCTTTATCTTTATCTCTATCTGAATCTAAATTACAGTTCTACTTATTTACTTATTTTTATTAATATTTTAATTTACAGTTTAAATTCTTAAAATTCTCCTTTTCATCTTGTGTTATTATGGACTTAAATGCCCTTTAAAAATATTTAACATGTTTATTTAAATACCCAAATTGTTTTATTGGTATTTATTAGGGTATAAATTCTTTCATTCTTGAGGCTGGGGATTTAGCTCAGTGGCACCATGGCTCCCTTGCAAGTGCAAGGTCTTGAGTTTGGTCCCTGGTACCAAAAAAGAAAAAGGAAAAAGAAAAAAAATCTGAATAAATTCTTCCATTCTTTAACAGTGAAATTTCCCTTTTTGTGTGACTTCTATTTTTAAAACCGCTATCATCATTGTAGACTGTTTGCATTGGTGTCTGTGTTTTGAAAATTGTAGAAGTATTTTACAAAATAGATATAATTTGATTTTTCTGGGGCTATAGTGATATCTGATGCTAGACCAGTTTTTAGGTTAATTTTTTTTAATGAGGAATTCCTTGCCATGTATGTAATCTGACTTTAGACTCCTCTTTTAATGCATGTAGTAGACACTGGGGATTTAATTTCCTGTGGATAATTGTTCCAGATTTCTTCTTGATTCCCTACAACAGTGGAATGAGTATTGTATCTAAACTAGTTTCAGAAATTCCTTTCTGTAAGTAACTCAGTTTCCATTTCCCTATACATATGGGGCATGAGACCAGGACTTCCCTTCTTGTGTGGGTATTTGAATGTTTTAGTTCATAGCTATTAAGATCTTCCTAGTGAGATATTTTAGTTTTAGCTTTACTTACTATTCTAAATATGAGTTTCATTTATATCACCTTGAGGCATACTTTTAGACTTAGTTAAATCTTCTTATTCATTGTAATAAGATATTTAGTGTCTTTGTGAATATGGATCTTTTGTATAGGATTCAAAAATAGAGCATTAATCTTCCATTCTGATTTTCAAAATAGCAATGACAATGTTCTATCTTCATTTGGTTCTATCTGTAACACACCAACAACTAAGCATGGAGGGTGCCCTTTATAATACTTTTACTACTCCCAATTACTGGATAGTATGATGGGCTGAATTAATGAATGAATCAATTGTTAGAAGGACAGTGGAAAGAGATGACAAAGTATCAAAATAGGGTCCATTGTACTTTGATATGTTTGTCTTATACCTAGCAATGTATATATTCACAATTTTTTTCTTATTTTATTGATTTTTGTGGCACATGATTAAATAGGAGTTGCATAGTTATTTATTTATTAACAAATATGTATCAATTGTAAGTATTTCCTTTTTTGCCATGTACCATTTTTAATACGGGGGGATACAGAAGTAAAACAGTATCTTTATTTTAAGAAAGCAGTGTCTTAATGGTGATTATGAGGGGAATCAGTTCCTAAATCAATAAGTGTAATATATATCAGGCTTTATATATGCAATGAAGGAAGTTAAAGTAGAGTGACAGAATTAAAATATACGCAGGGTGTGCTATTTTATGTGTAGCAGTTAAGAAAGACCTATATAATAAATTGATATGTGAATAGAGTCCCTCAAATGCTTAAAATAAAATTATGATCTTTGTGTATATCTGTTCAAGATCATTATAGGAAGCAGGTTCAATGGGATCATGCTAAACCTGCTCAAAGAATCAAATTATAAAGTAAGGTTAAGAAAAGTTTAAGAATACAGTGTTAAGTAAGTTTAGATAAGTGACAGAGAGGCCAGCTTATACTGTATAAATCATTTTGACTTTGTGAGAAATTGAAAATCTGGAGGATATCATCTAATGATTTAAAGAAGGCAATGAGTTTGCCTTTCTTTGTGGAAACATTGTGGGTAGAGAGAAAAGAATGGAAGTATGAGGGCCACTTAGACTTATTTTCAGTGTTCCAGACTAGAGGTGATGGTGGTTTGAATCATGATGATCAAGGTGGAAGTGATGAGAAGAGACTTAATCTCAGTATATTTCAAAAGTGAAAATGACAGCATTTGTCCAAGAATAGATGTAAAAAGAAGAAAAGGAAGGGGTTAAGGGTAATTTTGGGGATTTGATTCTAAGCCATTGGACAAGAGGAATTACTTTGTAATGAAATTGAGCAATTTATAGAAAGAACAGATGTGGGTAGAGAAATTAAGAGTGTGATTTGGATATAGAGTTTTAGGTAACTATATTAGATATTTAGGATGCTAAGTAGAGAATTGGGCCTGGTGATATAATTTTGGGTGTTAGAAACATAAAGACAGTAATTAAGGACATGGCATTAGACAACATCACCTGATTTCTACTATTGCCTTGGACTTATGTAGATATGGATTGACCAGAAGTAGTGACTGATGAAGAATAGTCAGTGAAGCAGGAGACCTAAAAACGCAGAGAACTAAGGGATTCTTGAAAGCTGTGAAGAAAATAATATAAGAATCAGGAAGTGACCAAGATATCAAATATTTCTGATAGACTGGATAAGATGTGGAATGAAAATTTGAGTTTGTCACATGAGATTGAAGGACAACCTCTGGATCTCTGATGATGAAATTTAGTATCATAGAACATGTGGATAACTTTAGGATTTTTAAATTTAACTCATCTTAAACGTAAGGATCTGGAGGATGACCTCATATAACATGGCCACCTGGTTTGAGAATACCTTGTGTGTATGTGGAATTGCAAAATAGTGACATTTTAGACACCTATCAAACAATAGAATATGGAAAATTGATCTAACCCTGTTAGATGATGCAAGGAAGCCTAATCCAAGATTAATAGGAAGTGTAGTGAAAATCAGAAGATTTATGCACAAATGCCATAAATAGTTTACAGAAATAACAGCAGAAAGCGTTCCACTATGGGAAAGAATTTAACATGAAGATAAGTGAAGTATATAGAACACCAAATAGCCACGATCAGAAAAGAACTTCTCCATAACACATCATAGTCAATATCCCAGAAGTTCAGCAGCAGGACAGAATCTTAAAAGCTGTTAGAGAAAAACAACAAATCAGTTTTAAAGATAAATCCATTATAATTACAATAAACTTCTCAACACAAACTTTAAAGGCAAATAGAGCTTGTAGTGAAGTGTTTCAAACACTAAAAGAAAACAACTTCCAACTCAAATGAATATGTTCAGTTAATGAAGAAATAAAGTATTTGCATGGTGAGGAGCATCATAAGAAATTCATTACCCCCAAACTAGCACTCCAAAAATTTCTTAGAGATAGGAATGAGACAGTGAATCTGATAATGCAAAAAAGTCTAATGGAATATGCTGGTTAGGATGGAGCAATTAAGCAGAAGGGAAAAAATTTATCAGCAACAGGAAAATAGTACAATGACAGAAATAATTTAATATCTTTCTGTAATAATTCTCATTGTGAATGGTTTCAACTCCCCAATCATAAAGATAGAGATTGGCAGACTGAATCAAAAGATAAAATCCAATAGAATGCTATATGCAAGAAATACATTTGATCCAAAAATAAGTTCATAGATTAAAAAAAATCAAAGGATGAAAAGCCATGTTTAATGCAAGGGAACCTGAAAACAAGCAGGAGAATCCCCAAACATCAGACAAAATACACTTCAATACAAAAGTGATCAGAAGAGGCAAAGAAAGTTAATAGACACATACAACACACTGTAACACTCAATAAAACAAATGCTACTGGACATAAAAGATCAGACAAACGTCAACACAATTGTAATGGGGGACCTCACTACTCCACTATCTTAAATAGATGCATCAACTAGACAAAAAAATCAAGAAAGACATATCAGAGCTGAACCACACCTTTGAACAAATGGACTTGATAGATATCTACAGTGTTCCACCCAACAAGAGAATATACATTTTTCTCAGCAGCACAGGCAACTTTTCCCAAAATGGACCACTTGCCCATAAATCATGCTTAAATAAATACAAAAATCAAAATTATCCTATGCCTATTAGCAGTTTATAGTGCAGTAAAACTAGAAATGAATGGCAAAAGAAAACACAGAATTGTACAAACACAGGTAGAGTAACATGAATCATGTACCAAATACCCAAAATGAAATTAATTGTATCTCAAACATGTAATAAAACATACAAAATAAAAACAAGATTAAAAAGAACCCAAACAATGCACTCTAGTATAATCAATGGGTGACAGAAAAAAATCAAGAAAGAAATTACTGTGTTCCTATAATCAAATGATAATGCCAGTATGACATACTAAAACGTATGGGACACAATGAAAATAGTCCTAAGATGGAAGTTTATGGCTGTGAATGCCCCCATCAGAAAAGCAGACTGCCTCCTCAAACCTAACGATGTACCTCAAGATCCTAGAAGAACAAGAACAGTACAAATTCAAGGCTAGTAAAAGAAAGAAAATGATGACAATCAGTGTAGAAATTAATAAAATTGAGACTGAAAATCTAATACAAAGAATTGATGAATCAATCAAAGAGCTGGTTCTTTGAAAGAATATACAAAATAGACAAACCTTTAATCTTACAAAAAAGAAAAAAGGGGAAAGAAAAGACCCATATCATTGCAACTAGAAACAAAAAAGGTAAAATCACAATGAACACGGCTGAAATCCAGAAGATTAGTAAATCAGTACTCCAATAAATTGGAGAACCCAGAAGAAATGGGCAGATTCCTAGATTATCTATGAATTATCAAATTTGAACGAAAAAGATATAAAAACTCTGAAAAATACCATAACAGGCAATTAAGTTGAAGCAATAATAAAAAATTTACCAGGAAAAGCCCATATTTTGATGGATTCCTTACTGAATTTTTCAAGTACTTCAGAAAATGTTCTTTCATAGTGTATTTTTCTCCTGACGCAGGATCTCTATTAGTTCAGGCTGGCCTTGAGCTCACTGCAGTTTTTCTGCCTCAGCCTCCCAAGTGCTGGGATTATGCACCACCATGCCTGGCTCTTTAATGATATTGAAAGAGTAGGGGTACTTCCAAGCTCATTCCTGGATGCTAGCATTACCTTGATTTCAAAGACAGAGAGGGGCCCAACTGAAAAAGAATGCTGCAGGACAAACTCCTTAATGAAAGTAGACACAAGGATCCTCAATAAGATATTAGCATCTGGGCATGGTGGCACATGCCTATAATCCCAGCACTCACTGGAGGCAAAAGGATTGCCAAAAATTGCAGGTCAATCTGGCTACATAGTGAGATCCAGGCCAGCCTGAGCTATATAGTGAGATTCTTGTCTCAAAAAAAAACAAAAACAAAAACAAAAACAAAAAAAAACCCACGAAAATTTAGAAACAAAACATCTTCCCCTGCCAGTACATCTCAAACCAAACCAAAACAACTGAAGACATTGGCAAACAAATCATTTAAAAGGTCATGTATCATGACAAAGTAAGATTCATCCCAGAGATGTGAGATTGATTTAACATATCCAAATCAATAAATGTAATACATCACACCACCAGAAGCGGGTACAAAAACTACATGATCATCTCAGTAGATACAGAAAAAGCCTTTCACAAAAAAGCAACCATCATGTTAAAAAGTTCTTGAAGACAGTAGTTACAGAAAGACCTTATCTCAATCTGATAAAACCGTTTATGAAATTGAATGATCAATATCGTATTAAATGGAGAAAAACTGAAGGTCTTCCCTCTAAAATAAGGAAAAGATAAGGATTTCCACTAGCTAAAGTAATCAGCCAAGAGAAAGAAATAAAAGGGATATGTATAGGAAAATAAGTCAAACTATATTCACTGATGATGTGATCCAAAAAATACCATTAAAATACTCCTAGAGTTAATAAGCAAATTCAGCAACATAGCAAGATACAAAATCACACAAAAATCATTGGTGTTTCTGTCTGCCAAAAATGAACCCACCAAAGAGAAATTAGGACAGTAATACCATTCACAGTAGCATTAAGAAAAATTAAATACATAGGGCTTATCCTGACCAAGGAAATAAAAGACCTCTACAATGAAAACTACAGTACTCTGAAAAAGGAGATCACAGAGGGCATCAGAAAATGGAAAGATATACCATTTTCTGGATAGGCAGAATGAATATTGTCAAAATAGTCATACTTCCAAACCTGATATATAAATTTATTGCAACCCTGGTCAAAATATTAACCAGGATTCCACACAGAGTTAGAGAAAAGGACGCTAAAATTCATGTAGAACTATAAAAGAGCCAGAATAGTAGAAGCAATCCTGGCAAACGAGCAAAGCAGGAGGCACCACAATCTCAGACTTCAAGTTGTATTATAAAGCTATAGTGATAAAACAGTGTAATACTGGTACAAAAACAGACATGCACATCAATAAAACTGAGTAATGGTTGCAGAAACAACCTAAGCACTATTCTGATATTTGACAAAGGGTCTAAAAACATTTCACTGTAGGAAAGATAGGCTGTTTAACAAATGCTGCTGAGAAAACTGGCTATTCACATCCCTCTCACCATATACTAAAATGGAGTGAAAATGGATCAAATATCTAAATGTTCAAACAGAAACAGTCGGAATAGCATGAAGAATGAAGCAATGGGATCATAGAAAATTAAAAACTTCTTCATGGCAAAGGAAAATACCAGCACATTGCAGAGAGAAAGTACATAATGGGAAAGACTATTTGCCAGCTACTATTCAGAAATTTAATATCTAGAAATAGGAGGAAAAGGGACAAAGGGGAAGGGGAAATGGGAGGGGTAGGGAAAAAGAAAGAAGGGAGTGGAATTAATATGTGAAAATGAAAAATAATAGAAAAAAATTCTGCATAGATAGGGAGAGAGGGAGGGGTTGAAGGGAGAGTGGGGGGATGGGGAGAAAATAAGAACCAATTTTCCAACAATGAATGTTATTATATTGTATACCTTAAATGTACCAATAAAAATTTTAAAAATCTAGAATATATAAAGAACTCAGAAAAATTAGATCTCCCAAACTAAAGGTCCAATACAAAAATGGTCAAGTGGAAGGAAATTATATTTTATCAGAAGTACAAATGACCAGTAAATGTATTAAAAAGGTTCAACATCTCTGGCTATTTGAGAAATGTAAATTTTTAATAATATTAAGATTTTGTCTTACTCTAGAAAGAATGGCTGTCATCCAGAAATAAAATAATAACATGCTGTTGAGGCTGTGGGGGACAAAGAAATCCTACATTGTGGCGGGACTGTGAACTAGTACAATCACTATATAAATCAGAATATAAATCATTGGTGAAAATTTGGAGATTTTTCAAAACATTGAAAAAAGAAATTCCTTTTGATTCAATTCTTCCTCCTGTAAGTATCTTCACCAAAGAGTTACATATATCATAGTGTAATGATACAGGCATACTCATGATTAGAGCAGCACACTCCTAAAAACTGAATCTTGGAGGCAGCCTATATGTCCATCAACAGACAAATGATAAAGAAAATGTGGTATTTATACAGAATGGAGTATTACTCTTCTATAAAGAAGAATACATTTAAGACATTTGTAGGAAAATGGATGTATCTTGCTAACATAATAATAAGTGCATCAAATCACACCCACAAGCTTAAATATAGCATGGTTTCTCTTATATGAGAAACTCAAACAATAAATAATTAAAGAGCAAAATAGATAATGTGAAACAAGGAGATAGAATGTTTGCAAATGGGAATAGAAGCAAGAGGCAGGAGCGGGGGGTGAGGAAAGGGGACATAACATGGATTAGGATGTTATGTACATGTGCCAACTCCCCACATGAATGCAATCATTATGTTCCGCAAACATGAAATAAAAATAATAATTTGAAAAATGAGATGTTGTAATTAATAAGTTCATCCAATTACAGTATTTCCTTAAAGGTCTATACTCATACTCTACTTGGTCTATTTTGCATGCTTATTAAGTCAATTTTCATGCTTTATTAAGTCAATTTTGTGACTCTTATTTTAGAATTAGTTTTAGAACTTCTTACAAGTTATACACGAAAAAGAATAACATTATTTATAGTTGGTAGTTCCAGTTTTGCTTTGATTTTTGGTACATGCTCTTTTAGAATGACATTTAATTTCTGAGGGAATTTTAGTTTAGTGCACGGTGAGATATAGGTCTAATTTTAATCTTTGGCAAGTTGAAACAGTTTTTCCAGCACCATTTATTAAAGAGGCTATCTTTCCTCCTGTGTGGGTATTTGGCTCCTTTGTTGAAAATGAGGTGGCTGAGTGTGTCTGGAGTTGTTTCTGTCTTGTAATCTGTTCCGCTGGTCTTCAGGTCTGTTTCTTTGCTAGTACCATGCTGTTTTTCTTACAGTAGCTTTGTAGTATAGTTTCAAATTGGGAATTGTGATACCCCCTACCTTGTCTTTATTGCCTAGAATTGCATTTGCTATTCTAGGTCTCTTGTTCCAAATGAACTTTTGGACTATTATCTTAAGGTCCATGAAGTATGCTGCTAGAATTTCAGTTGAATTGCATTGAATCTATATAGAAGTTTTGGAAGTATGGCAATTTTCATTATGGTGGTTCTCTCTACCCAGGAACAAGGGTCCATTTTCTGTCTTTCCCTTTTCTGATATCATCTTCAATCTCTCTTTTCAGAGTGCTATAGTTTTCAGAGTAGAGGTCTTTGATTTATTTTGTTAGGTTGATTCCTTTATATTTCAATTTTTTTGGATTCTATTGTGAAAGGAATTTTTTTCCCAATTTCTCTCTCAGTGAGTCTCTTGTTCATGTAGAGGAAAGCTATTGATTTTTGTGTGTTGACCTTGTATCCAGCTACTTTAAAGAATTTGATTATTAAGTGTAGAAGATTTTTGGTGGAGTCCTTGGGATCTTCTGTATAGAGTATCATGCCATCTGGATATAATGACAATTTAATTTCTTCATTTCCTATCTTTATTTCTTTTATTTTTTTCACTTGCCTAATTGCTGTGTCTAATTTTTCCAAAACTATATTGAATAGGAGTGGTGATAGTGGACATCCTGGTCCAATGTTAATGTGAAGGATTTCAGGTTTTGACCATTTAGTATCACATTGACTGTTGGTTTTTCATAGATGACTTTTATCAGATTGTGACTGTTGGTTTTCATAGATGGCTTTTATCAGATTGAGGTAGCCGACTGTATTCCAATTTTTGTAGGTTTTTTCCTCATAAATGCATATTGGATTTTGTCGAAAGCTTTCTCTGCATCTATTGAGATCACCTATGGTTTTGGTCCTTGGCTTTATTAATATAGTATATTATATTATTGATTTGCATATGTTGAACTGTCCTGCATCCTTGGGATGAACTCCACTTGGCAAGGGTATGTGATATTCTTGATCATCTTCTGAATTCTGTTCATCAGTATTTTATTAAGGATTTTTGAATTTGTCTTCATTAGTGAGATTGGCCTATAGTTGTCTTTTTCAGTTGAGTTTTTCTCTGCTTTTGGAATCAAGGTGATGCTTGCTTCCAGAAATGAATTCAGTAGTATTGCTTCACTTTCAATTTCATTCAAGAGTTTAAAGAGTAGTGGCAGTAGCTCCTCTCCAAATGTCTTGTTGAATTCAGCAATAAAGCCATTAGGGTCTGGGCTTTTCTTAGTTTAAAAAATTTTTTTTTTTTGGTGTTTTGAGATAGGGTCTCACTATGTAGTTGAGATTGATCTGAAACTTGTGGGGAGGAGCAGTCTGAAAACATGTTGAGTTCATTTGTTCAAGAGTTTGATTGAGTTCTAGTATTTCATTATATATATTTGTGTAGTTGATCTATCTATTTGTGACAGTGGGTTATTGAGCTCCCCCGCTACTATTGTTTTTTGGGTTTTTTTTGGGGGGGTGTTGAGACAGGATCTCACTATGTAGTTGAGTCTGAGGTGGAACTCACTATGTAGCCCAGGCTGGTCTCGAACTCCCAGTGATCCTCCTGCCTCAGCCTCCCGAGTGGTGGGATTACAGGCGTGCGCCACCATGCCCAGTTCCACTACTATTGTATTAATGCTTATTTGATTTTTCATGTCTGTTAGTATTTGTTTTATATAGGTGGATGTACTGGTCTTTGGTGCATATACACCAGTATTTGGTACATATGAATTTATAATCATCTCTTCCTCTTGGATTTTCCCTTTACAAGGATGTAGTGTCCTTCTTTGTCCCTCTTAATCAGTGCTGGTTTAAAATTCATTTCACCTGCAATTAGGATAGCTACTCCTGCTTTTTTGGGGGGAGGGGGAGTTTCCTGTCACATGGAGTATTGTTTTCTACCCTTTAACTTTCAGTCTGAGTTTTTTTTTTTTAATTGTGTTTCTTTTATGCAGCATATTGTTGGGTCTTGCTTCTTGACCCATTCTGACAGTCTGTTTCTTTTTAATTGAGGCCATTATCATTGATGGTTATAACTGATATATATTGACATCCTTGTCATGATTTTTTTTTGTTGTTGTGTTCTCCTCCTTTGTGTTTAATTTCTCGTTGTGCCTGATGGATTCATTTTGTTGGATTTACTGTGCTTGTGATCCTCACTGTTATTTCCTAGGATGTTGTTTAAAAATTTTTGGAGTTTTAGTTACCAAACCAAGAAATTCATGAAGTTCCTCAGTTTCTCTTTGTCAGGAAAGTATCTTATTTCTCCTCCCATTTTGAAAGATGGGTTTGCAGGGTACGTGAATCTGGTTTGGAGGTTGTTTTCCTTTGGGGTTTGAAATACATCACTCCAAACTCTTCTTGCCTTCAGGTTTGTGTTGAAAAGTCTGTTGTGATTCTGATGGGCTTGCTTTTGTATGTGATTTGTTTCTTTTCTCTAACTGCTTGTAGAAATTTGTTCTTCTGTTGGGTTTCTGGAATCTTAACTATGGTATGCCTATGTGTAGATTTTTTTTTTTAAATCATGGCTAGTTGGAGTCCTATATGCCCCACTTATCTATATGTCAAGTTCTTTTCCCTTATTTGGAAGTTTTCTGCCTTTACTTTTGTAAATAGTTTTTTTTTTTTTTTTATGTTGGGTGCACTCTTTCCTGTTTCTTCCTTGACTCCCATTAGTCTTATGTTATTCTTTGCATCATCAAGCAGCTGCTGGATTGCTTTTTCATTGTCCCTTCCTATTTTTAAGAAATATTTCTTTTCCTGGTCATTAATTGCAATCCTATCATCTATATCTGAAATTCTGTCCTCACATAAGCCCATCCAGCTGTGTAAAGTTTCAGTGGAGTTTTTAATCTTCTGGAAATCTGTTTGCATTTGTTTTATGGATTCTATTTGTTTTCTATGCTATGATTCCATCATGATCCTCAGCTCCTCTATTATCTGTGTTTTCCCTCTAGATTTATTAATCATGTCTTGCACTATGGGCACAATCTCTGTTGTCTGAGAAATTATTTCTGATTTCATTTTTCAAGATCCTCTTTCATTGCCAGTTCAGGGAGTCCAGATGGTTGAATATCAGACTGTTCCATTTTGTTTCCCTTTGGGGTTGCCTTAGGTGATCTTGAAGTCTGGTTTTGAGACTTGTTTACATGTCTTCTCCTTTCAAAAGTTACATTCTGCTGTGCCTTTGTTGAAGCTACTTTTTGCTCATCCAATGGTCTTCAATTCTCAGCAAGCCACTAAGCAGCCTTTTCTCTGCTGCTCACCAGTGCACCAATTCCTGGGTTCAGTGTGGTGGCCTTCTGGATCCCTGTTTTGACCTGTTGTCTGGTTGGGATTCTGGCTTGGGCCTGTGCACAGTTGGGTTGGTATCTAGGCATGCCTTTGGCTAGGGCCTGTCCCCCAGACTACATAATGAGTTTAAGGACAGCCTGAATTATATATATGCTTTGTTTCAAAAATAAATAGTCCAAATACCCATTATTTGAAAAGATTCATCAAATGTTTATGACTTATTGATTAATAGATATTGCAGGATGTTTCCAGTACTTTTTTCTATAAAAAAGTTGTGCAGTGAATATCCTTATAACTATTTAATTCAATGTAAACCATTAGCTTATTTTATAATTAAGAATATCTTTAGAAGAGATTGTCTTACACCGTGCTTTTTATACTATTTTGCTTGAGATACACATTAGAGTTGATGATGTTTAGAAATATTTTTCCTGTTTTCAAAGTTGAGTAAATTTGACAATTAGCTTTCAGTGGAGAGTACTGATTTAAAAATTTCATCTCTCTATGCTGAAAGAACAAACAAGAAGAAAAAATCCAGAAAAAGCAGGTATTAAAGTCACAGAAATTTATACTGGAAATGTTAATTTACTATTAATTGAGAATCTAAATGATCCTGTTGGTTCCCTGTCATTCTGATTTATGAAGCATTTTTACTTATTTTTAATATAGCCAGTTCCTAATTAAAGATCAAAGAGCCACTTAAAGGTAGAAATGATGAGGATAAGATATTTGAGAAGAATATTTCAGTTTATGCTGAAAATAGAGATGATGTATGCCAAATACAGTTCCTAATTTTCTTATTGTCAATCAGGATATTTAGAGCTTAAAACTCTCTAAGTAATTACCAGATTTGATACATGTAAATTGCTATTGGTGTTTTACTCTCCGTGATGTCCAGATTTACTCTGACTTGCAAAGATTAGTGTCACCATTGTATTATGAACATAATTGAAAACTTCTTTTAAGTTTATATGTGCATGAGTGTATGTGTGTATTTTAATTTTGCTCTTTTTTTTTTTCCTCAATACTGGGAATTGAACTCAGGACCTTGTGCTTTCCAGGCAGGTGCAGCAATTTATATGTGCATGAGTGTATGTGTGTATTTTAATTTTGCTCTTTTTTTTTTTTCCTCAATACTGGGAATTGAACTCAGGACCTTGTGCTTTCCAGGCAGGTGCAGCACTACTGAGCTATATCCCCAGCCCATTAATTCTACTCTTCATCATGTAATCTTCATCTCAGTGTTTTGTATTTTACATATCAATTTACTTTTCCTTTATCTCATTTTCACTCATTTGCTCTTCCTTTTATTTGACATTTAATCAAGTTGTATTCCTCTCTTAGTACCTGTATCTTTTTCCTTGAATATATTTGTTAAAGCTAAAAACACATAGTGAAAACCTGATTACAATTGTATTGTAAAGTGTTGTATTGTAAGGATAGACTCAGGGTAACTAGAGCAGAAATATAATTCATGAGCTATACAAAATAATGCCAAAAGCTAATTGGTGATTAGCAATGGAAAGTTTGATGATACATAACACAGATAATGTAATCTTGCAAAAAGGAAAATATGTAAGTCCTTGTTATAGTTTTACCATTTTTAATAGTCTCAAAGAGGTAAGACTGAGTTTCACAATTTTTCCTTTTTCACCCTCTGATAAAGGTACTAATAATACTGACATAAGAAACATTATGAGCTTCTAGTTAGAATAAAGAGAAAGATTCTAAAATATCCTGATCATTAACCACTAAATGATCCAAGTGTTGGCTGAATGCATTTCTAAGTTAGGCATATTTACTAATTGTTGAATTTCTGGGGGTTGGAAACAGTTGATCTCAAATGTACATACATTTTAATAATTTTAGTAGATGAGTAAATATTTCCTGTAGGTTCATCATTTATGCTCCAATAAACACAACCAGATGATGTGAAGTTTATTTTTAGAGATCACTGGTCTTCAGTACCTACAGTGACTAGATTTTAGCAGAACCTGGCTCTGTTCTGATTTGCCTCTGTGAAGTAGGTTTTTCTTAAATTTAAGAATCCTTCTTCTATTTCCTATATATCAGTATTACACTTTTGCTATTCCTTATTTACCAGTAATTGCTAGCATATTATGAGACAAAGTATGTTCAGTGTGAAATCACCAGATGCGCATTTCTAATTCCAATCTTGCTGCTAACACCGCTGGATAGAGCCTTATTCAGAACAGGGTTTGAAGCCATTTGCTGTTGTTAATATAGTTTTATTGGAAAACTAAGTTTAAAAAGAGAGGAGAGAATCCACCCAATTCAAAATTCTGTGAATTAAATGAGATTTGGAATCTGTACATTCACCTAGTCAGCAACATTTATATTGCTTACTTTTTTTATATTTCATTTTTTCCCTGCTACAAGCAAGAGCTAAGACTTTGCAAAGCTAAGAATATATCACAAGAGGAATTTGTGTTTTCCCTAGTACTTTCAATTGTATGATTGAATGAAAAATGGTAGGTGTTAAAACATGATGGAGTTTATCTTGTTATGCAAATTGTAGGTTCATCTTCCCTGCTTGTCTTATTTATAAACCGAGCTTCTTGTCTTATTGTAAAATACCAATACTCTTAAAAAAGAGTGGATGGAATAAGATTACCAGTCTCCACATACCTGATGGAATTGTTGCTGCATTTCTGGGCTGGTTATTTAAAGCTGGCATGAATGGCCTTCCTTCTGTGACAGTTGAAGATAATCACCATCTATGTTACTGCCTATATACTAAAGCATAAAATAAATTAGTATAAGAGAAAAAAATTTAAATTGCATATGGAGGTGGCTCAGCAGAGAAGTTAAAATCATAAAGCACCAAAATGCAAAGTATTGATTTGTTCTTCAAGTATGTTTGTGCTCTGGCAAAGGAACTTCTTTTGCAATGTAGACCTAAAGTTTACTGGAATGGACAGGCTGCAATTTCTGTTTTACTGACATCATCGCAAATAGAGAATATCACTATTAAATATTATACAGTGTAATTTGTATAATCACAAGTTGTGTATGTGGGTCATTTAAATATCTAGGTTTAACATATTTTCTGTACTTTGATTCCATTTTTCAGCTAGATTTTATTGGGTGTAATGGATGGCCACTATAAAAGGCTGTAGGCATTTAGTTTTGTTTTTTTTTCCTTTTATTGAGTTTATTGGTACAATCTAGGTATACAATACAATTACATTCATCATTGGGATTCTGTACCTTTACATAATAGGTCTTGATTCTCATTTTTTCCCCTTGTCCCTGCCCTCCCTTCACCCCCTCCTCCCCTCCCCATTTACAAACACTTTATTTCCAATTTTTCAGTTTCTCATCTTTTTTTCCTCTCCTTTATTACCTTTCCCCCACCCTTCCCACTTTCCCTACACCTTTAGCCCTTTACTTCCTATTTCACATTATTAATTATCTCATTAGGATCCTGTGTACTATTATAGTTTTTCACACCAAAGAAACTATTCGGTATTTCAGTTAAAGAAATTTCTGTATGAATATTAAAAATAGGGAATCCTAAATTAAAACTAAAAAGGTAAGTAAAAGAGCAAAGGCAATGATGTAATATCAAAATAATCCTTAATTCTGGAGATGAAAATGGTCCCTGAACATATTTAAATTGCTTCTCACTCTTATATATAGGCATTTAGTTTTACTTATTCATTTTTATTAATATTATTTACTGTATATATTAAAGGGATTCACTGTGATATTTCCTTACAATATGGAGATATTTTAATTTATTCTGTCAACTTTTATCTCAATACTTTCTAGTTTCATGCTTTCTCCCTTTTTTTTTAAACTGATAGAATATATAATGAAGTTGATTGACAGAAGTCTAGGCATTATTAAGCCCTGCTGTCTGTAAAATGTTCCTTTCTATAATTCTATATTCTACAGTGGTGGAGATAATTAAGATGCTCTATTTTCTACTTCCCTGAAATTCCTATCCAAAGGCTATCTAGATATCTTGAACATAGTCTTAAAATGCTGCACCATGAAAGGAGCCAAGAGAGCAGTTGTTATACAGTGTTTTTTTGTTTTGTTTTGTTTTGTTTTTGTTTTTGTTTTGGTACCAGGGATTGAACTCGGGCCCTTGTGCTTGTGAGGCAGGTGGCAGAACCACTGTGCCGAATCCCCAGCCCATTGTACAATGTTAAATCAGTTTAATATCATAAAGTTAAAATGTCTTTAATATCCAAGTGACTTCTTCTAAAGCAAAAACTAAATTAGGTGAATTTGAGGAAACAATGTGTTTTAGTGATTAAAGCAATAGACTTTGATATCAAAATGCTATGATAGATTTTTAATCTGTATTTCTTTACTGTTTATTTGGCTATGTGATCTTGCCTTAGTTTGACTGTTTAAGCTTTAGTTCCTTAATCTGTAGAATGGAATTAGTAATACACATACCACTGAATTTCTGTGTGATTCAAATAATAGCTAGGAAGTGCTCAATATAATACAGCACTTGATATGTTGTTAAAACCACTAGTATTAAAATATTCAAACAAATTTTTTATTTCACTTTCTGTCATGTAACTTATGTATGAATTTTTGGAAAAAAAGTTACGTCATACAATTTCCATCTGCAAATTTTATGTAATATAGCTACTGAAAATGTCTGAGTCATTATATAAATATAATAGATTTCAGCTTGTAATCAAGTATTTAGCAAGTATTTTGGATTGTATGTAGTTCTTGAGATTCTCATTATAAAATTTGGAACACATTTTTTGTTCTGATAATTATTTTTTAATTTGAGACACTTCCTTCAGATTAGTACACTCTTATTTAAAAATATGTAGAACTAATTTGGGGAAAATAAAATGGCAATTTTGTAATTATAAACATTTTGACAGTATGATTAAACCTGGAAATGAAAAAAGTTACATTGAACTGAAATGGTTTGGTGAAATGAGATAGAAAATTTCCTTGACAAATTTTGTACTTTAAAAGTTGTCTAGAGCCTGGGATTTAGCTCAGTGGTTCCACCCCCTGCCTTGGACCCAAGTTTGATCCCAGGTACCAAAAAAAAAAACAAAAAACAAAAAACAAAAACGGTACTGCTATGTCTGCAAATGTGTCTTTGTGTGTTTTTATAGTGTTTTTTTTTAATTTTGTGTAGAGATTAGGCAATTGTACATTATTTTTTGAAAGATGTGATAGCTTCCAAATAGTTTTAAGACTGTGAAGTTTATCAGATGGGCCATTTAGTGTTGGATATTAAAATTTTTTTAGCTAGAGTTTAGTGTGATTAGATATGTAACAATATGGGAAACATTAAAACAATTTTTAAAGGAAACAAGCATCATAATAAAAAACCTTTTAAAATTGGAAGTTATAAGTTTTAAGAATAATAATGTTTATAATAAGGTATTGATACACATACAACTTTTTATGAGTTGGGGGGCTATAATTATTTTCTAACCACAAATTCAAATGATATTTTAATATGCAAAATATTATACAGACATATAACATCTTTTTTAAGTGTAGATTTAAAAAATTTGTACTCTTCACATAATTTAGGTAAGTTAGTTGTTCAATTGAAGGTAGAATAGTCTTTTTTCTGTGGATAGAAACATTATTAAAAATGTAATAGAGAAATAGAAGTAATTTTCTGTTTAGATTTGATGCTATAAATCTATAATTAAAATTTAGGTGTAGAAAGTAGCAATGAATGCAGTTACTTGTTTCATAAATTAAATATTTAGGATACCAGGTTGAGACAGATCCTCCATTTGTTGACTAATACCTTTCTGATAGGCATGCTTAGGTTTTGGATGGAATAATTAAAGTCAAGAGTTGGGGAATAGTCTATTGAGACTATTGTAGTGTGGCAAGGGGTAATAGAAAAGCTCCAGAATAATTGGTAGTGGGATGGATTTTCAGGGAGTCTGGTGAACATCTAGATAAGACACCTTTTTTGGAGAGCATCACCCTTGGCCAACTCTGCACCTGCAGATTTCACCCTCTGGCCATGGCCACCCACAAACTCTATACCTATGGAGTTTCTCCTTGACACTGGCTAGCAGAGGCACTGACCACCTAAAGAACCTGATCATAGATGAGGCCAGTGCCCCAGCAGAAAAGGTAATCTTGGGAGTGTTGATAGCTACAGAGAGAAATAATAGAGCTGGCCTACATGACTATCCCCAAGAAAAGCCCAGAGAGAAGATCATAGCTTGCTGAATTCCAAGTCTTCAGATCCTCAAAGGCAACCACATTAAAAAACACAAAGTAGGGGCAACTCACTTTCCAGTCCCTCTCTCTCAGGTATTCTCCTCAGGAAGCAGCTGTCTTTCTCTGAATAAATTCTTCTTACCCTTAACCTCCATTGTTCCTAGAATTAATTTTTTGATTTTGGAGAACCCAAGCTCACATTTCAGATACCTAGCAGGTTGGGGTTTATAACATTTCTCTTACATTATTTGGATTACTTGGTACCCTACATCATTTGGAGGCCTTCCACTGGGATCATTGGATAGAGTTTTCAATACTGTTTCATTCAAGGCACTTCCCTTCTTGGGGTTGCTGGATTTCAGGACAATTCTTACAAAATAAGACTGAAAAACTCCAAGTAGTCATATAGATGGAACCAACAGCAAATGTGCTAAACTCCTTTTACTGGGATCCGGCAGATTGATCTTGTAAAAAATTTTATAACTGCTAAACTATGATATGATTTCTACCTGAGGACCATTAAATTTCTCTGGAGAGGGCCCCTAACTGTGGTCTCCCCCACGTAGACTCTTTTAAGCTTGAAGCAGTTGGATGAAAACTATGCCCTTTCTTCCCTAATCACAGTTATGGATACTTCTTTAGAGAGGGGAATATTGCAGACTTTCAAGTTAGAAATTATAAGACAGTTGGACAAGGCTGGGCCCTCAGCTTAGAAAACAACTGAGGCACCTTCACTGAAGGTTAATATTAAGAAGAGATAAACTACTATACCCACCTACTTCCCTTAGAATAGCAGTAATTGACATTTTAAATAGAACTCTGTCACTTTTATGGGGGACCAAATCATCCCTCGCTAGCCCATTTCTTCCAGGCATTCTATGGCTTGCTCTATGTGACTAGCTTCTCCATTTGATCTCCATTTAAGCAATGTTACCAGGGTGACTGTACTTGTAATCTTATTGGTTGATCAAGGTTTTGTTCTACCTCATGTCCACTTTGCAATTTTCCATTGGATCTTACAGTTTTGTCCCACTTTGTACCTACCTCCTCTCATTGCTTTGCCCATAAAACACTTTTGAGAAGCAGACAAACACCTACTTTCTGGTCCCCCTTCTGTCTCTTTCAGACAGAATCTTTATACTGGAAAAAAAAGAGGAAATTTAAAAAATTAATTCAGGCTTTTTCTTTTTTCTTTTTCTCTTGCTCTTTCACCAGTGTTTTTGGAGGGTTGGAGTTTGGCATTTTAAAAAAATTCTCCTTTAAACTTTCCCCCCTTCTTATTTTTCATTTCCTTTATTTCACTCTGTTTCTTCTTTTTCTAATTTGTTAATATGTTGTTGTGGTCCAGGGATTTAGCGCAGTGGTTCTACTGCTTGCCTTGCAAGCAAGTGCAAGGTCCCCTGATTTATCCTCGGTACCACCAAAAAAAAAAAAAAAAAAAAAAAAAACACCAAGTTATTGTTATCTAATAGTATTAATTTCCTTTTACTCCTCAGTAGAATCCCTAATCTCACTCTTCTCCATCTCATCTTCTATTAATTAATATTTCAGATTTTACCATTCTCATTCTCTGGTTCCCCACCTCATCTACTCTAGTGCAATCATTAAGGTTTATTAATCTTTAGTTAGTTAACTATGCTATTAGTATTAAATACTGTTCCATTGTTAATGGAGGTAAAGTTCTATTTATTGGATATATACTATATGTCAATATTTTGTTTGCATTAGTGTTTATACAATAATTTATAGATCTCTTTTCTATGGTTAAGGGTGGTACATTATAGGTTCTTAGAATATGTCAATAGTTTGTCCTTGACACTATTACCATTACTGATTTTATTACTAGAGCTGAGGTATGACATAATTGTGCTGTTAATTGGTTTTCTCTGTATGCCAATATCTGGACTATGCTTATATCACTAATACTGCAGACTAGTAGTGGGTCAAATACACTGTAACCTCCCTTCCCAAATAAACAGATGTGGTTGTGTCCTGGGCAGAGGCAAAGGTCTGTAGTCAGTCAGGGATCACCACTGAAAAGCAGACAGTAACCAAAGAAGTCTCCATACCAGCAACAAAGTCTTCCACTCTAGTCAACCTATCAGACCTACTACAAAAAACAAAACAAGGTCCAGGGATTTAGCTCATTGGTTCGGTAGCCTGCCTTGAAAGTGCAAGGACCCGAGTTCAATCCCTGGTACCAAACAAAACAAAACAAAAAAGCAAAAGCAAAAACAAAACAAAACAAAAACCCTAAAACAAAAATGAGAAACATGAGAAAACAAAGAAACAAAATTACTCCCCAAACTTGCAACTTTCCCTAAGCTGATCCATGAAACAGGGAGGGGGAAGAGTTCAAAAGCTCCTTGGCCAAATTATTTAAAAGAATAACAGAGTATTTTAAAAAAGTGTAAAGAAGATATAATTAAACACTGCTAGACCTAATGAAGCAGAAAATGATTCTACAGAAGATACTAATAAAAAGCTAACTGAGATAAATAGAATGATACAAAATGTGGATGCTCAGCATACAAAGAATGAAAAGAATCAAAGTCCATAAAAAGGTACCAAACATTAATCCAGGAGATTGAAAA
This sequence comes from Fukomys damarensis, assembly GCF_012274545.1. Taxonomy (NCBI): domain Eukaryota; kingdom Metazoa; phylum Chordata; class Mammalia; order Rodentia; family Bathyergidae; genus Fukomys; species Fukomys damarensis. The sequence goes on along the minus strand of NW_022900919.1, from coordinate 32,741,986 downwards.
CTATTGACTGTATGGGCAGAAGAAGTAACTAATGTGGTCAGAAAATGTCAGAACTAGAAGACAGGGCTGATGTTGGTGACCAGTTATTCAGAGATACTTTGAAAATGACAAGAGAACATTAAAAATTGATCCAAGAGCTGCTAGATGACCCAGAAAAGACTAAGATTAATTTGAATTAGTGAAAAATGAGCAGTAGTAGCATAAAAAACCTTTTTACAAACATAATAGCAGAAAACATTTCAAATATGAGGAAAGAATTAAATATAGAGATAAGTGAGGCATATAAAACCTCAAATAGATCAGAAAAGTAGTTCTCCACAACACCTCATAGTTAAAATCCCAGAAGTCCAACAGGACAAAAATCTTAAAAGCTTTTAGAGAAAAGCTGTGACTCATACATAAAAGTAAACCTTTAGAATTATAGTAGACTTCTCATCACAAACCTTAAAGGCCAGACAAGTTTGGAATGAAGTGTTTCAGGATCTAAAAGAAAATAACACCCAACCTAGACTTATTTATCCTGCAAAACTGTCTTTCAAAATTGATGGAGTAATAAAGTATTTCCATGACAAAGAACATCTTAAAAAATCCATGTCCACCAAACTATGACTTCAAAAAATTCTTGGGGATATCCTAGAAGGAGGCATTGAAGGAAGCCAGCAAAACTAAACTGTCTAATGGAATGAATACATCAGGCAGAGTGAGAAGTTAAGCAGAAGGAGAGAGCAATCCGAAACAAAATAATACGAGAAGAATATCCCATTAATTTTTGAAAATAACTCTCAATGTGAGTGGTCTCAGTTCCACAATCAAAAGACACAGATTGGCAGAATGTATCAAGAAACAAAACCCAATGATATACTATATACAAATTTAATCCAAAAAAATCCACAGAATAAAATTCAAAGGATGAAAAATCGTATTTCATTCGGTCGGAACCTCCAAACAAGCAGGTGTAGCTGTCCTATTTTCAGACAGCATATACTTGAAGCTAAAAAAACTGATCAAAAGAAGCACTAAAATCATTACATATTTGTTAAGAGAATGATTCAATGGGAAGAAATAGAATTTATTAACATATGAACCAAACAGTGATACACACAATTTAATTAAATAAGTACTACTAGACACAAAAGATCAGATTAACATAAACACAGTTCTAGTGGTGGACCTCAGTATCCCACTGTCACAAATAAATCAGCTATCAAAAAATCAAGAAAGAATTATATGAGTTGAACAAAATTTTCACACAAATGGTATAATAGACAGCTAGAGAGTATTTCACCTAACAATAATAAAAAAAATACATTCTTCTCAGTAACACATGGAACTTTCACCAAAATCTATTATATATTAGCCAATAATGGATGCTTGAATAAATCCAAGAGGTATAAATAAAATTATATTATGCATGCTACCGGATCATAGTGCAATGAAACTAGAACTCAAAGGCAAAAGAAAGCTCAGAAATTATGCGAATGCCTAGAAATTGAACAATACACTGCTGTGGATCACAGAAGAAGTCAAGGAAGAAATTAGACAGTTCCTAAAGTTAAACAGTAGTGCCCCTACAGCATAGCAGAACTTTTGGGACACAGTGAAAGGAGTTCTAAGAAGGAACTTTATAGCTGTGAATGCCCAAACGACAAAAACAGAACAAGCCCAAATAACCCAATGATGCATCTGAGAGAGAAACAAGAACAATCCAAATCCAAAACTAGTGCAATAAATGAAATTATAAAGATGTGAGCAGAAACCAATGAAATAAAAATTAAAAAGAAATACATAGAGTCACTAAATTGAACAGCTGGTTCTTAGAAAAAAATGAATAAAATAGACAAAATCTTATCCAAAAAAGGAAAGGAAAGATCCAAATTAACACAATTAGAAATTAAAAATTTGAAATCACAACAGACACTGAAAAAATCCAAATGATTAATGGCAACTATTTCACAAACCTTTATGCCAATAAATGGAGAATTCAGAAGAAATGGATAGAATACTGGGTATATATGAATTACTAACAATGAGACAAAAAGATATAAAAACCCTGAAAAACCCAGTAACAGGCAATGAAATTGAATCAGGAAAAAAAAATGTTACCAATGAAGAAAAGCCGAGAGTGGATTTATTACCAAATTCTTCGAGAACTTCAGAGAAAATCTAATGAGAATACTTGTCAAATTTTAAATGAAATCAAAAGAAAAGGTATACTCACAGAGTCATGCTTAAAGCTAGCATTACCTGAATTGCAAAACTAGACAAGGATCCAAAGAGAGATATGTGTGGGGGGACTACAGGTCAATATCTTTGATAGACATAGATGCAAAAAGACTCAATAAGATACTGGCAAAAAGAGTGCAACAAATCATGAAAAAGATTATACTTTCTATTCAAAGAGCCTTAGTCTCAGGGATGCAAGGATGGTTCAACATATGTAATGCAATAAATGTGATCCATCATTAAAAACCTAAGCAAGGACAAAAATCACAAGATCATCACAATAGATGCAGAAAACCTTTGAAAAAATTAAACATCCATTCATAATTAAAAACCTGAAGAAAATAGATATAGAAAGACCTTATCTCAATCTAATAAAAGCTGCTTATGACAAACCTACTGCCAACAAAAGAATTCAGCTTTTTCCCTAAAATTAGGAACGAGCCAAGGATGTCCACTATCACCACTCCTGTTAAATATAGTACTCAAAACATTAGCTACAAAAATTGGATGCAAGAAAGAAATAAAAGAGATATGCATAGGAAAAGAAGAAGTTGTCATTATTTGCAAATGACACAATCCCCTACATGAAAGATTCCAAAGAATTCCACCAAAAAATTAGAATCAAGAAGCAAATTCAATAATGTAGCAGGATACACAATCAACAAACAAAAATCAATAGCATTCCTATACACCAATGATGAACTCACTGAGAAAAAAATAGAAAAATAGTACTTGTTCATAGTAGTGTCAAGAAAATTAAATGCTTAGAAATTAACCTAACCAAGGAAGTGAAAGGCCTCTACAATGAAAACTATAGTACTCTGCAAAAAGGACATTGAAGAGGACATCAGAAAATGAAAAGAGGGTCGGGGATTTAGCTTAGTGGCACCACTCCTGCCTCAGAAGCACACAGTCCTGAGTTCAGTCCTTGGTATAGGGGGCCTGGGATTTAGCTCAGTGATTCCGGCACCTGCTTTGCAAGCGCAGGGACCCGAGTTCGATCCCTGGTAAACAAAACAACAAAAACAAACAATCCCTGGTATAAGAATGAGGGGGAATGGAAAGATATCCTCTGTTCTTGGATAAGCAGAACCAATATTGTTAAAATGGTCACACTTTCACAGCTGATGTACAGATTTGATGCAGTCTTAATCAAAATACCAATGACATTCCTCACAGAACTATAGAAAACCATTCTGAAATTCATATGGAACCAGAAGAGACTAAGAACAGCAAAAGCAATCCTGGGTAAGAAGAACAAAGTAGGAGGCATCATAATCCCAGGTTCCAAGTTATATTACAAAGCTATCATGAAAAAAACAGCATCATACTGGAACAAAAGCAGACATGAGGAAAAAGGAACAAAATAGAGAATGCAGAAAATCCTTAGGGACAATCAGCTCACTAATCTTTGACAAAAGGACCAAAGCATTCATGAAGGAAAGATAGCCTGTTTTGTAAATGTTAGTGGGGAAATTGGCTATCACATGCAGAAGATTGAATATTGACCCATATAGCTCACCATCTACTAAACTAAAATCAGATCAGCCATCTAAATGTTACAGCAGACTTCTGGGAAGATGGTGGAGTAGTAAACAGCAACAGCTCAGCCTCTCTATGATTCAGAATCCAGACACTAGAATATAATTAGCCTCTCTGTGATTCAGAATCCAGACACAGAATATTAAAAAAGGAGGGAAGTGGATCCCTGGGACCCAGGAAAGATCTGAAGGGAGAATTGGAGCTCACAGAGGGAGTAAAGAGACAGCCCTTGATTCAGAAAAGAGGTGGCTAACTGTACTTTCTCTCTGACTCCTGGCTTATGGAATGAGAGAGGAGGCTTGATGATTCTACAGAGAAACAGTGAAGTCAGTGACTCCAGAGGCCTCCATGGAGAAACACACCAGTGGAACAGAACATTCATGCTGTGAGCTACAGTAGCAGGTGAGTGACTCCAGTCAAAGTATACCTTGGAGAGAGGGCTTAGCCATGCGCCATTTTATGGAGGGGCCAACTGAACCCAGGACTCAGAGCAGCCATGGGTTGGCTTTAGCTTAGGGTGCCTAGTGAGTCTAACAACAGGAGATTTCTAGGATCAGAAAGCCAAGGTCAGGCTGGCAAGAAACACAGTGTTTAAAGCTGAGCAACTCTGGCACCAACTCCACAACCAAAGCACAGAATCAGCCTGAACTTCTGTGAAGTTGAAAACCCCAGAATCGGCACGCACCCTATCCCTACTGTAGGCCTGCTGGGAGACAAGCCTTGAATTGGACACTGCCATAAAAGTTTAGGCCCCAAAATATAACCCCAAAATACAATCACAGAGAAATCTTTTTTTTTCTTTTCTTCTTTTTTTCTCTTTTTAAAAATTTTTTGCATGAGTATGAATATTGTTAATTTTATTTTGTTCTTATTTTTCCTTTCTATTCCCTCCTTCCTGTCTTCTTCACCAGTTTTCCAATGCTTGTGTAACCTTTATCTGTCCTTCAGTTTTACTTATAATCTCTTTACCTTCTTTTATTTCTCTATTTTTTTATCTTATCCCTTTTAAATTTTCTTTCCGGAGGGTAAAAACACTCTATCAAGGGGAAAATCACTGTGTATCGTTTCCTGATTTTAGATTTTGGTATGTAACTATAAATTCTGTACCCATGGTTAAAGATGGTAAATTAATAATTAATATGGTTTGTCATTTTCTAGACTGTGCTTGATGCTAATTTTACTACTGATTGTACTACTTTACCCAAGGTAATATAGTTGCTATGATCAGTTGTTCTTCTTCATCTTTATATGACATACCAAGTTTCTCTGGATACCATACACTGCCCTTTAACAAACAAATACCATAGTCTAGTACCAAATAAGCTAGACCAAATAAGCAGCAACTTCCCATCTCTGATAAATTGAAGAGACAGGATCTTGAGACAGACTCAGAAGCCAAAAGCCAGCCACACTGAGAAGACATCTCTGAAAATAAGCCATTTCCCAAGGAGGTCTCAATACTAGTAATAAAGCTATCTACCATAAGTAATTTACAAGCATCAATGCAAAAATTAAAAAAAAAAAAGAAAAGAAAATGAGACACAGAAGCAAGATGCAACCCCAGACCTCCAACTTACTGGAGGGACATCCATATAAGAATGCAGATCAAAAATTATGTACTGTCAATGAAATTCACCTAATTTATAAAAATGTTAAAACAGAAATATTTAATGCTCCAGAAGATAAAATAGGTAAAACCCTTAAATACATAGGCATAGGCAAGTACTTTCTAAACCAATTACACAAGAAATAGTCAAGAATCAACCAGTAGGATCATATCAAACTAAAGTCTTAGCATACAAAGGAAATTATCAGCAGAGTGAAGAGACAACCTATTAAGAATGGGAAAAATTTTTTCCATTTTGGGCAAAAGACTGATATCTAGAATATAAAAAGAATTTTAAATATTAGACCCTCCCAATTAAGACCTAATTAAAAGATGGGCAACTGAAATGAACATTTTTCAGATGTATAAGTGGCCACAAAATACATAAAAAAGGTTCAACATTTCTGACTATCAGATAGATGCAAATTAAAACAATATTGACATTCCATTTCACTCCAGAGAGAATGGCTATAATAAAGAAATCGAATAATTATAAATGCCTGAGCCTTCAGGGAAAAGTAACCTTTATACATTGTTGGTAAGAATGTAATGTGGTGGTATCACTATGGAAGTTAGTATGGATATTCCTCAAAATACTAAAACTGGAAATTTCATTTGATCTAGTTATTTCCCTTGTAAGTATCATCCCCAGAGAGTTTAAGACATCATATTACAGTGATGCATGCATACCCATGTTAAAGCAGCACAATTCATAACCACTAAATCTTGAAAGTAGCCTATATGTCCATAAACAGATAGATAAAGAAAATGTGGTATTTATACACATTGGAGTACTACTGTTCTGTAAAGAAAGATGAATTTCAGTCATTTGTAGCTAAACAAGTGAACATTAAATTCATAATGTTAAGAGAAACAAGATAAGTACACAAGCTAAAATATTGCATGGATTCTCTTATAAGAGAAACCCCAATATGAATAAAGAGCAAAATAAGAGATAGATAATAGGAAGTAGGGGGGAAGATTTTGTTCAAATTGGAATGGAATCAAGAGATGAAGGAAAGAGGGAGGGACAGGAAGGAAAAGGAATGAAAAGTTTTAAGATGTATTATGTACATGTAGCAACACTCCACATAGAATGTAATCATTATATAATTCAAACATGTACTAATAACACAAAAGAACTGAACACAGACACCATTTTTGATAGAAAATCCAGTTTTATGATGCCAAAGACACGGAACGTAGCACCATTGGTACCTAACTTCTGGCAGTGACTAGCGGCTAGCAGTAAAAGTAGGTATTTAGCAGTGGAAAGCCAAGTAGCCTCTGATAGCCAGCCTTAATGTCTGTGGCTCCAGTAAAGAAAAAAAAAAAAAACCTTTCATCATTAAGTCACTAAATATGATTACAAAATGTCAGAAGTGCAAAGCACTGAGCTAAGAATGGTGTCGGTTACAAATATAACTGTGATATTGTTTTTACTCACTGAGAAATATGCATAGGGAAATAAAAACATGTACACATATGCTTTTTGTCTTACGTATTGGAAATGTCAATGGAAAGTATAAAGAAATATATGCAAGCAGAAGAAAGAAAGAAGGTTAAGAACAGTACTGCTTAGGGGCTGGGGATTTAGCTCAGTGGTTCCAGTGCCTTCTTTGCAAGCAGGGACCTGAGTTCCATCCCTGGTACCAAAAAACAAAACAAAACAAAGCAAAAACCAAAACCAAAAAATAAAACTGCATGCATACAATATGGGAGAAGTCATAGGTATTATTGTAAACTTTCCAACTTTAGAGGAAAGTATTAGGTGCCCCAAAATTGCTGCATCAAAAAAAGTTGTAAAGTATACCGTAGAACCCTCTGAAGAGTTGTTTGGGGATTTAGCTCAGTGGTTCCGCCACCTGCCTCTCAAGCACAAAGGTCCTGAGTTTGATCCTTGGTATCCCCGCAAAAGAGAATGAATCAGTAGAGTGAGATTACTTCGTGTATAAAATGTGATATTGAAAGTTTTCATTTTTCTAATACTGTAACTGTTGATAAAATTATAAATATAAAATACTCTTCTGCAATAGCTATTGTAAATTGCTATCTCCAGTGTACTGCAAAGTACGCAGCTTTCATTGTTTTGAATAGTTAACTCTCAATTTGTCTATGCCTTTTTATCTTTCATCTCCTCTAAGTTCATTCCTGTAAAATGTGGATAATACAAACAAACCCCATTGTAAGGCTGTCGATTAAATTGCTTCTGCCGTCAGTTGTTGTGCATGCCATAAACTCGGTAAAAGAAAATTAGGCCCAATGGTGGGATTATAAATCATTTTGCTGAGACAGATAAGAAAGCAGATAGCTTTGAATGGATGAGAGACCTGGGATTCTTAAATATAAGAGTGAACCTGATTCTTTGTAACATCTTTCACATGCATTCTTTTCATGCGTTGCTTGCATAAATTATTTCAAATCTTTTTGAAAAGTAATTCGTAGTTTTGCATATTTTCAGGATTTGCTTTCACACTAATACTTTAAAAAAGAATTTTAATATCTTTATCTTGTCAATCAATATAATTTAAGGATTCTCAATTTTAATGTTTCTAGTGAAATTGATATTTAATGAATCCTTTTAGAAATCCTATTTTTAAAAACAAAATTTTTAGTTTCAGAATTTCTTAGAAATAATAATGTAGCATTTTATGATGTATCTTAATCAAAATTAGAATTATAGCATTTATTGAATTTGAAGGAATTAATACCACAATGCAATTTTATATACATTTTACATTATATATGCATATGTGTAGGTGCAGTTATTTCTGGTATACTTATCTCCACCCTATTTTCCAAATTTGAAGTCTCTTAATTTAAAAATACTTCAAACATTACTTAGGTAGTGCCTAGGTTATAAATAATAATAAAATAGCAAGGATTTCTGTAAAGAGCAAAATAAGAGAAGAAACATTTAGTTAACAAGAAAACAACATATTTTCAGCATTTTGATTCAAATACTAAAAATTTTGAAAAGAAATATGTAATTATAACATTTAATTATATGTGTAAACTATCTGAAATAATTTACAATCAGAGGTGAAGTTTAGTAAATCATATCAGTGGAAGTTAGAAGAATGGGTAATCTTAATCTCTGCAAATGTCCTTTCTGGTTTATGTTCTAGTAGTCCTCTCTCCAAAGAAGCATTTTGAGGAGACTAAGGCAGAAATGACAAATCCAAAATGCTACAAAGAGAGCTAGGGCCGGGATAGCAGAATGCCACAAAAGCCAAGGAAACAAGACCATAATGTCAGGCTTAAATATAGCATGTGTTCTTTTATATGAGAATATAAATATACATATAAAGAAAAAATAAAAAGCAGATAACAGGAAATTGATCTTTTGCAAAAGAGGCAGGTGGTGGAACCACTGAGTCAAATCCCTGGCTGATCTTTTGCAAAAAAGAAGGGAACTAAGAGATAGGGGGAAGGAGAGGAGAGGAAGGGGATGAAAAAAAGAATTAAGATGTGTTATGTGCATGTATCAACTCACAATGAATATAATCATTATATACTATAACATGTACTAATAATAATTTTAAAATTATCAAAGAAGGAAAGAGAAAACTTCAGCAGAAGAATGGGAAGAATGATTGAGAATCTCTAGATGTATCATGAAGAAGACAGGAAATAAGCCATACTGCAGGAATGAAATGAAAAGGAGATGTACCACTTCTTTAGAGAGAGGAGCTTTGAAAGGGAGTGTGAGGTAAGCTGCAATGAAATGTCCAAATATTTTGAAAGAACAATGAGAATTTCTTGGTAGTTAGTAAGGAAGAATCAAGAATTAGTGTTTTGGGGGCCAGGGATTTAGCTCCGTGGTTCCACAGCCTGCCTCACAAGAGGAAGGACCCAAGTTCAATCCCCAGTACCAAAAATAAATAAATAAATAAATAAAAATTAGTGATTTTGGAGTCTAGAGAGAAGCTACTTAATCATGGTATTAGACTTAGAAATGGTGTTGGTAACTCATGGTTTTAAATTCTGCCAGATTATTTTTTATTTCTGTATCATATTTATTCTGACTTAGAAATATTAGAGCCAGAAACTAAGACAAAAATAGTTCATTTAAATAGTGTGTGTGTCTTATAGGAATTTAGTCTTTTTTATGTTAATAGAATATAGTACAATGTAATTTTTTACCACATTAAAATATAATGTATTTGAAGATAGAAACTTATGTAGTTTTACTTGATGAAAGCCATTCTTCTCTTAAATGACTCTACTACAGTTAACAGGTGCTTCTGGTATTTTTATTTTAGGCAGGGAAGAAAATTTTAGGAGCAAGAAAATAAAGCCTATGTTTTCTATGATCTTTTCAACATTAGGTGATTTTTTTTTTGTTCTAAAGCTATAGAAATTTGACATGTCTACTACATATAACTGAATGTATATAAAACTGCATTCCAACTTGTTGTTTATACATATATATGTCTTTTTGTGGGAAAGAAATTCATGATTAAAAATATCAACTGGGTATAGCACTGCATGCCTACAATCTCAGCACTCTAGGAGATAAGGCAGAAGGATTGAAAGTTTTAGCCATTCCTAGGGATCTTAGCAACTTAGTGAGACCCTGTCTCAAAATACAAAAATAAAAAGGGATGGAGATATAGCTCAGTGTGAAGGCCCAAGATCAGAAGATGTGCTAAAAATACCAATACAAATACTCTTCAAAGCAAGTATTGCAGTAATTATTTTACAATTTAAAAGTAAAGTGTCTAATGCAGTCTCAGAAAAAGGACTCAGAATGTTAGTGCAGTAGTGATTATATCCTATATAATCTATATCACTTCAATTAAGGATAAAATCAATATATAGCTGTAGAAATAATATTTGAGAGGAGAATCCACCAAAGTTTTTTTGTCTGATGCTGAGTCCTAAAAATAATTTTATTATATAATACACTAAATAAAATACAAGTATAATTTGTTTATTTTAAAGAAAAAGAACTATTGTAGTAATAAAATGTGTGCCAACTAACTTTATTGTGCCCCCACCACAAAAAAAGATTTTAAAAAAAGGAGGAAATAAAAAGGTTTGGAGATACTATCCTCGTTATTTTCTAAACTTGCCCTAGTGTTCACATTTTAATTTCATATTGTAAAAAAAATTGGCCACATTGTGATAGTACTAGTTTTGTGATTTTTTTCCTTTGTGGCAATAGTACATATAATTTGTTGGATTTTTATGTATTTATTTCATTGATGATTTAATCATCGGCTTATTTTATTTATGATACATTGCAAGTTAAAATTATGTTAGTCGATGTGGATATAAATATAAAGTTGGTGTTTTGCAAAAGTTAAAATGGTTCCCATTGTTTAGTGAAATAAAGTAATTCTTAAGGAGATCAACGCACTGTCACTTTCTATTTATAGAAAAATTGAGTGGTACTGATTTCCATGATGACTTTCTGCTTAGTAGTTTATGTGATTGGAGCATTCTAAAACATTTTTACAGGATCTAGATTCTCTATATGTGTAAATCTTTCAAGGCCCCAGAAAGACAGTGATTATTATAGAGTAAAGAGCAAGAGTCAGCATTTAAATAGCTAAAACTAACTCTTTCTGCTGTCCCCCTGTATCAGGGATCCTAAATGTGACCCAGCCTTTTAGTTTGTACCTGGCTAAAAGAAATCATAGTGCTTTAGTGGTGCTCCTTGAAGGAATAGGCCCATAGAATTAACCAGTGATATATTTATCTTAGAGTTTAGATCCAGCTGTGAAGAGATAGTTCCTTTGTTTATAAAGCACTGGCAGCTGCAGTAATACTAATTGAGAAAGCTGACCAGATAACATTAAGAAAAAGTAAATTGTTCAGTTTTCCCATGCCTTTTAGAACTATTGAATAACAGAACATTGATGGCTTTCAAATAATAGAGTCACATAATATCAGGCCCTCATCTGTGAAAATCCCCCCTTATATTTTGCTCCAGTTAAAACCTTAAACTGTGCCACTTTTTTGCCCTCGGAACCTGGCCCCCTGACCACGACTGCCTCAGGGTCACTGACGAATTGTTCTCCAGTCATCTAGATCTGCAGAAGGACCCCCTGCCTGAGGCTAATTCCGTCCTGCTCAAGGATGGGAGCAGCTTCTTGGAAAATGGGGTATGCTCTGCTGGCTATGCAGAGATGACTCAAGATGAAGCGGTCCAAGCAGGACCCCTCCCCACTGGATGGTCAGCTCAATGAGCAAAAACTGTGGGCACTCATACAGGCTCTTCAATAGGCAAAAGGAAAGAGGGTAAATGTTTATACAGATTCCTGATTGCCACTTGATATATCTATGGCACAGTCTATTATTAGTCATTTTAATTTCCAAAATACCCTCACTTTTACACATCCTTTCTGGAGAAAAACACTCTGGCAGGTACTGTCCTTTTCTTTTCCCTTTCTTTCTTTCTTTCTTTCTTTCTTTCTTTCTTTCTTTCTTTCTTTCTTTCTTTCTTTCTTTCTTTCTTTCTTTCTTTTCTTTCTCCTCTCAATACTGGGAATCAATCTCAGGACCTTGGGCTTACTAGATAGACAGGTGGGTTGCCACTGAGCTATATCCCATGCCCATCACTGCTTTTTAAAACAGCAATTTTGTATAATTTTTTTCTTTTCTACATTCTTTAAACTCTTTTGTTATCCTTTAGAGAGTCCAAATTACAGATCAAAGAAATTGAAATGTTTTGAAAAAGCAATCTATGCTAAGGAAATGTTCATTGAGGCTTGTATAACAGGTATCCTTTGGGGAGAAAAATTCATACTCCATTAAGGAGTTCTGGAACACTGAAAATTAGTTAACATTTAGTTGTAATGGTAAGGAGACTTTTAAAGAAGTGTTCACATTAATGGCACTGCTTAGTTTTTCTTATAAATATATTTTCTGTTTTTATAAATAATTTAAGCATCGATCATGTCTCTTATTATCTACTCTCCCAAACTCTTAGTGATGCAGTAATATCATTCCTTTGGCTTATGATATGATAGATATTGCATTCTAGTTCTTTAATGCATAGAGATATGTAACATACCTTATAATAATAAAGGATATATGAGTATATATGTAATATATAATACATTAAGAGATATAAATAATTTATCTTCTCAAATGGTAACTGCTATTTTGTGCTCACATTTGGCCTCCACATTTGCTATTTGGATTAGAGTCAAAGTTTGTATACCCCTTCTATTTTTTTTTAGAATTTTCTTTTCAATTTATTTTGCTATATAACTATTTGCTAAAACAAATACTTTTCAGAGCTTAGTGTATTAATAAATATGTACTTTATACTAATTAGCATAATCTTTCTGAGAAATTTGTAAAGCAAAGTAACAGATAGCTAGGTGGTCATATCTGTGCAAAAAATAAATATGTAGTTGTCATAAGGACTGAAAACTTATGTGGCTTATAAAATTCATGTTATTTTCATTCAGATTGGTGTATGACTTCTTTATTTTTAATGGAAAACTTCTTTTATAATCAGAACATGAACCAGGGCCCAAATTTAGTGGACTGTAAATACAGACATGTTGCAGACGTAGAGCTTGTACAGTATGAAAGACAAGCTAACATATATCATGGTATTGTTTTGTGTTTGTTTGTTTGTTTGTTTGGGTACCTGGGATGGAACTTGGGTTCTTGTGCTTATGAGGCAGCACCACTGAGCTAAATCCCTGGCCAATACATAGATGAAATTACAGGTACATAAGTAATAATGTGGCTGTGACCACTGTTTTCAGTAAAGGGCATGATGACATATTTGCTCATAATAAGAAATTATCTACTCAGGAATGTCAAGAAGGCTTTCCTGAAGGACTGATATTTGAATTCCAACTAGTGGAATGATGTGTTGGAGTTGGCTGATGAGCAAGAACATCAATCTAGAGAGAGGCCCTGTGGCAAGAGGAAAGCAGATAAGAATATTGTCTTTGCATTTAAAATCTAGTGTTTTTTTTGAAAGTGATACTTGTGCCAATAGTATTTTCTAATACTATTTTTTGAGAGCTTAATGAGATGACCTAGTTCATTTCTCTAGAATAAATATATATGATAATTTGTTAGGAACCTAATAGTAGGTTGCATAAACCTTACTATTAATTTTAAAATTACCACTGCTTAAAATTATACTCAGCCATTTTTGTTAAAAAGAGGAGAAACTGTTAGCAGTCAGATTAAAGGTCATTTAAGTCAAATACTATCATGAAGGTTAAGGAAAGGAAAATTGGATGTTTTCTGTTTTTGTTTTGATTTGGCTTCTTTTGAGTGATATGTAATTACATTTATCAATTGTCTAATTTAAAATTTTTGGTTTAGCTTTCTTATCTAACAGTTTTTGTATTTAGTACTTTGGAAAATCAGAGTTCATGCTATCATATAAATATTCTAGAGAGGCACAAAAATACACAATTTTTAGAATCTAGACTTTGGGGGTTCTCATCATTTCCTTCACATACAGTAGTACTTGAAAATATATATGACTTTGAATTTAAGTAATACTGTATCAGAATGATCTCTTCATATGGGACATGTCTATATGCCAAACAAAAGTATGTTTGTCCATTCTAGAGATATTGAAGGTGAAAAAGGAGCTTTGGGTATTCTGCATTTATATTAAAAAGATATTTTTACATTGAAGTAATTTTACTCATTTTAGGGTTAACTGTTCTGGTACTGGGGATTCACGCTAAGCTATATCCCCCTCCCTTTTATTGACTGAGGTCTCATTGTTGCTAAATTGCTCAGGCTGGATAGAAACTAGGGATCCTCCTGCCTCAGCTGCTGGCATTGTGGGTGCCAAGTGAAGCAGATATGTTGTAAGTAGTTAGACCGGGCCAAGTCAATATAGGAGACAGTTGCAGCCCATTTACTCAAGGCCAAGACTCAGAAAGAAAAACTACACCCACATACCTCCCCTAGATATGAATAGCAGTGATTGATGCTCTAAATAGACATCAATCACCTTAAGTGGGGACCAAAATCTCCCTAGCCCATTTCCTTTCTGGAAAATCCTTATTCATTCCATGCATGCTTGCATGACTTGTTTTCCCATTTGATCCCCATTTAATCAAAATTACCTAAGTGACTATACTGGTATCTTTTGGTACTGGGGATCGAACTCACGACCTTGCTCTTGCAAGGCAGGTGTGGTATCACTGAGCTGAATCACTGGCCTTCATGTATATAAAATTTTATATGTAAGATTATACTTGTAATCTTACTGGTTGATCATGGTTTTGTCCTATCTCATGCCCAACTTATGATTTTCCATTAAGCCTTATTGATTGACTATAGTTTTGTCCCACCTTACCTCTTGGCTTTGCTCCATAAAAACCCTATGAGAAATGGGATTCCAGAAACCCACTTTCTAGGTGTCCCTTACTGTCCCTCTTAGGCAAGAGCTGTCTTCCCCTCAATAAATATTCTCTACTCCTAACCTTAATTGTTCCTAGAATTCATTCTTTGATTTTATCTAACAGGTTAAGAGTTATAATAGTTCTCTTATGTAGGTTATTTGCATCATTTAGATTACTTGGTACCCATCAACAACACTGATAGGTTTTATCACTACTCTATTGGATGGCAGATAACATTCAGATGTAATCATTCAATTATGTTCTTTTGAAAAAAGCTTTTATTTCCAAAAATCCATGTCTGCTAAGGTCTTAAAAGCCATTATGTAAATTACCAGTAAAGTATAACATATACAAACATAGCAAAATCACTGCCATGGTGACAGTACTCCAACCATATGGCTATCAGTCATAGAAATTAAAAGTTGAAGATATTTTTAAGTCTCTTTATTTGATCTAGGTAATCAGCCTGCATTTAAATATTAGCAATTTCTCTTCATTGCTCTTCCTTTAAAATGTATATGTAGCAAAACATTTAACTGAGAAATCCTGTTTTTATTATTCTGTATTTTCTTTTTATAAATGATTTGTATTTTCAAGTCACAGTGTACAAAATAAAGTTACGTTGCTGGTCTTGTAATGTTACTGTATATACTGAGCTCTTGGTTCTGCAAATACTAATGAATGAAGTCACAAACCAAGAGAGGAGTTTAGGGGAGTTTTATTAGAAATATTAAGAAAATCATCTCCTGTATTTCCAGGAGAGTGTGAGTGGGTGTCCACGAGGCCTCTCAATCAGAGCTAATTGTAGATAAGTAGGCACAGAATTGCTGGATTGTTTAATGGCTGTCTAGCACAGATGGATCTGTGTATTTAAAATGACCAATTGGACCTCAAGTTTCTAATCCAGTTCTTCAACATATATGGTGTACAGGAAACTGGAATTTTAGAAAAAACTACTTAATTTTCTCAGAACTCAGGAATTTAAAAGGGCTACATTACATGTGGCCAAAGAAGTTCATTCTTGGTCCAAAGTCCTAGTTCACTGTCTATTCTTATTTTAATTTCCAGAGTTTAGCTGATTACCCAACACTATCTCAAGCCCTTTCCCTAGATAACCGCCTCATCATAAGCTAATTAAATTATTTCCTACAACAAGAGCTATAAATTTTCTTAAATGTGTTCCCAAAACTGCAGCCATTCTATTTCAAAAATTTGGAATTCTGTTCATTTGTTATCTTTTAAAATGACCTCAAATTTAAAGTTATTTAGTTTTGTTGTATGTTTAAAGTATTAAAAAATACTTTTTTCTTTTGAAAAATTTATGTGAAAAGATTAAAAATGAACTTATTTTTATCTAACTGTATTACCAACTTCAACTTCCTACAATTTTTGAGTAGGGAAAGCCAAAATATGTATCTTTTCTTCTGTAAGCATACAAAAAAAATAAATAAATTTCTTTAAATGCAATAGATATGAGTTCTTACTATTTTGTTATAATTATATCAACATTCAGAATCCTTAGAAGACATTTTGTCTATTATTCTAAATTATTTTATAAACTTATCAAGTTAAACATCATCAAGTACTGTATAAGCAACATTTTCCCTTCTGTTTCTCTAATTCATTTTAAGCAGGATAATACTATCTTAAACTGAAGAAATGATTCATAACCCCAACTAATGTGATTGGGCTCCATACATATTCACTGTATACTTTGACACATCAGTGGGCCATCTTTGGAGATATGCCTATGAATTACTCTTTAGCTTTAATATCTGTAGAGTCAGCTTTTCAGTTCACTGTGCTAACTGAATTTTACATACAGATCATAAACTATGCTGAATCTATTGAGATCAGATTTGCCAGCATTTATGCTCATTTGCATAAAATAGAATACTAATCTTTCCCATTCATACACATTTAAATTTGAAACAAAGTGAAGTTAACTGGATAGTTTAATAGTTCCCTTGCTTTATGTCTTTTTAGTTGATTATTTACCTGTTTTTTTCCAGTATTTTTATTTTTTAATCTATGAGTTCACTGTTAGCTATATAGCAGGCTAACTTGATTAGAAGCATGTCCCTTAACTATATGAAGCAAATACCGCCCCCCTTTTTGGTTACTCCTCATTATTCTACATATGTAATATGCATGATCTATTCTCTCTTCATAAAATTACATTAAGCTTCAGAATACATGTATTGTCATTGCCTTTAAGGAAACCACAGCTTAATTATTCACTGTGGCTAGGAGTTCAGCTCCCCTGAGGATTTATGGTGGTGGGAAAATTGTAGAACACTGAAGAAATTAACTCTTATAGATAACTTATATATTTAAGGAAAAACAAAGGTGTTTTGAACAACATGTGATAAAAAGTAACATCCTTTTTCTTCTTTTATTGGTACCTAACAATAAATTATATATCATATTTCTTTATTCTATGCGTTAGGAAAAATCTGTGAGCATTTGTAAATTCATGGGAACTGTTCACATTCCATGTAGTGTATCTGATCAAGTCCATGGTGGTTAGTTGTAGGACATCCTAGGCTGGATAGGCTAGACCAAAAACCTTAGCCTACTGGGACATTGCACTGGACGTAGATGTCATAGAGGAGCAATTTAGACAAAAGACAGGTAGTATTTATATAGGGGGAAGAGATGTTAACTCCCAAACCTGCTACATATCTGAAACTCATGTTTGAATTCTCTATAATTGAAGAATGAATTCTAGGAACAGTGGAGGTTAACAGTATGAACAATTTATTCAGAGAACAAAAGCTTGTAAAAGAGATAGAAGGGGGACTGGAAAGTAGTTGCCTGCTCATCCAACTTCTCAAAGGTGTTGATGGGGCAAAGCCTTGAGGTCAGGTGGTTTCAAAGTGGGACAAAATTGTAGTCAACTAGTAAGATTGCAAGTATATAGTTGCTTAGGTAATATTGATCCAATGAGAAATCACAAGGTGGACAAAACTATGATCAACCAATAAGATTGTGATAAGTATAGTCACTTAGGCAATATTGATTTAAATGGGGATCCAAAGGGGAAACAAGTCACTTAACAAGCATATAAGGAATGAGCAACGATTTTTGGTGGTAAGGGGTGGGTTAGGGATCTTTCTTGTATGATCTTTGTCCCCCTCCCAGGTGATTGATACCTGTTTAGAATATCAGTCCCTGCTATTCACCCTTAAGGGAAGCATGTGGTTGTTGTAATTTTTTTTCTTTTACAATGCTGGCTTTCTGTGAAGGTGTCTTGATTGTCCTCCATATTGGCTTCTTAACTGTCCTCCATGTTGGATCCTTGAAATCAGCCCTGTCTTAACTGCCTACAAGATATCAAATTAACTTACCTATCTACAATAGTATGTCCTTTCTAGCACATCTTAGGATAACTATAGTTTACATTTACTGAGTCTTGTTATACTGTTTCTTTTCTAAGTGATTTTATATTAATTTACACATTTATTTTTCACAGCTTTTTTAGATACTGATATTATCCTTATTTTGGAGTGGAGGCAGATAGGGTAAGAAGCTTTCACAAGGTGACAGAAGAATGACAGAGCCCAGATCTGAAGCCAAATAGCTTGGCTCAGGGCACCTCTTAATCATTGTGTTATGTTTTCTCTCAAGTTGAGAGTGAAGTTGGAACCTAATTGTTTGGATAAATGAGACTAATAAACAAACTCAAAATCTAAGAGCATGTACTGATACTGGAGATGATTTTCAGAAAACTCCAGTGTCCAGTCGTGAGCAGAAGAGAAATTGATCTAGGGAGATACAGAGGAAATCAATGTAAGTCCCAACCTGTTAGATATCTGATTCACCAAGTTTATGTTCTCTAAAATCAAAGAATGAATTCTAAGAACAATGAAAGTTAAGAAAATATTTATTGAGATACTGACAGCTTCTCTCTGAGAGGGACAGGAGGAGACCTGAAAAGTGGGTTGCCCATAAGTCTACTTCTTAAAGAAATTTTATAGAGCAGAGTTACAAGGTGGGTACAAAATCAGGAGGTGGGCCTGAGGTGGGCCCACAGTGGGATAAAACTATGTTCAACCCATAAAATTCCAAGTATAGTCACTTAATATTGATCCAGTGTAGAAGCAAGTCATGTAGCAAGTGTGCATGGAAAGAACAATGACCTTTCCTCGAAAGGGAGGGTCATGGACCTTCCTGGAAGGGATGGGTTAAGTCTTGGTCCCCCACCCAGGTGATTGATGCATATTTAGAGTATGAATCATTATTGTGTGTGCCTGGGGAAGTAGGTGTAGTGTTCTTATCTTCTGTACTGGCTTCTTGGAGAGCCTAGCCCTGGCTGACTGCCCATAATATTTCTAACTAGCTTAGCTATCTGTAATAGTATCATGAAAAGTGTTGGCTGGGATATATATTTCCATAGCTTATTTTAGGTATTTCAGTTATTTTAGAGAAAATTGAAGCTCAGAGGTGTTGAGTCACATGTACAGAGTTACACAGTATAAATTAAATCTGAGATCAGAAGTCGGGTCTGAGGAATTCTTAACCTCCTGATTTTGTTATTTCATCCTTAAGAATTGACAAAAATACAAATAGACACTTCAAAGAAAAAAAAAACTACAGAATCTGTCAACTTCCTTTTGAAAAGCAAGGGATTATTGCAAGATCATTTGAATACTTGCCTAAATTTGTTATTGGTACATCTTGCATCAACACTGAAAGAAACAGTGATACTTTTCTTATTACCACTGTCATCACTTCTACAGACATATTTCATCCTGATTGCTGAAGATTCACAGACACCAATTTCTCTCATTCCTTTCTAGCTGCTCTGGCTTATACCCAGCAAACTCTGTGCCTCCCCCAATCTCAAAGGTTATAATCGCAGGTTCTTCATATTTTACAAAGTGGATGTAGTTCTGCTGAGAGTATTGCTGTGATTTTTGTCAGACTGACCTATCTATTTAAAGATGTGGATACCCATGCTGGTATAGTTCATGAATGTTAAACCTCTGTAAGCAAAGATTTCGGTTTATAATTATTTCTAACCACAAGATACTATAAAATTAGATGAATTTAACCTTTTACATAAAATTGTCTGGCAAGTAAATTTTTGCTTCTATTGGAGTTGAGAACACATCTTTATCTTTTTAGGGCTTATTACTGTTCCCCCTAAGAATGCCATTACACTGATTTGTAACATTACATGATGCTTCTCCATGCAGGTAGGCATGCATATGCTCCAAAGGATAATCATGATACTATGTTCATTTTTGTGACTTCCATCACTTCCTGTAATTCTTTTAAAAAATTTTTTTCATCAATATGTATTTGTAGTACATAATACTTACATTCCTTGTGGGGAATTACTACATGACATAACACTCTTAATTCCTCTTTTCATTCCCTTTCTCTTCTCTCCTTACCTCCTTCATCCTTCTCTTGATCCCCTTCTTATATTTTTTTTGTATATGTTTGCAATACATAAAGTTTACATTTCTGCTATGGAGTTGGTACACATACATAGCACATTTTAATTCCAGTGTTCATCTTCCTTCCCTTCCCTCCCTCCCCTTCCTTCTGTATCTTGATCCGCATCTCCTTTGAAAAAGATTTATCTCCCTATTTCCTATTATCTATTTTTTATTTTTATTTTATATACTTTGGGTTTCTCGTATAAGAGAAATGATGTGATATTCAAAGTTGTGTGTCTATTTATTTCACTTAATATTATGGTCTCAAGGTATATTCATTTTCCTACAAATGATTCAACTTTACCCTTCCTTATAGCAGAGTAGTACTCCATTGTGAGAGTATTGGGATATTAGATCAGGATAAGGCATTTGGAATTTGACCAAGTAGAGTTATTCACTGAATGAATTGCGATTATACTTTTTGCCTAGAATGTTTTTCTTCCTCTAATACCTAAGAAATATCTAGTCACCTGTGAGTCTAGTTTAGGTACTTCTGGTTTTTGAAGCTTTTTCTAATTCCTGCTTTGATGTTTTTCCTCTCTGATGTCATAGGTCTTTGGTTAGACCACCTGATGTTGACTCTTAGTTTCTACTTTGCTTCCTATTCTAGGTTGTCTGAACCTTCAAAAGTGATAGATGGGCAAAAAAAAAAAAAGTATGATGGTGCAGATTGAAATAGATAGAATAAGACATGATTATATAATAATTTATTATTTACTGTGCTTCTGGCCAAACAGTAGGCTTATCAGAATCATAAACTTTGTATCACATAGGTTCATTTTGACCCTTTCACATATAAAGAAAATCTTTTCTTTTCTGCAGAAATCTCTTTAACTTTTACTTAGCCTTTCCATAAGGTGAAGCTTTACTTGCAATTATAAAGTACTTCATTCATCTGTGTGTTTTTAAGATTATAATATAATTATGGAAAGTTGGAGATCTTATTTCCAGGATAGCCAGGAATGAAGTTTTGCTTTTTCTCAAATCTTAACTCCACCTGGGCAAATTCCAGAGGGCCCTTTTGCACCTCTCATCTGTCTAAGCACAAAGATTCCTGGGTCTATGCTATTATCTCTAGAATTACTACCTTTGGTCTCTAGTGTATTTGACTTTGATACTCTTAGAAAGAAGTACTATGTGACCAGGCATGGTACCTCACACCAGTAATTCCAGCATGCAGGAAGACTGTTGTTAGTTTGAGGCTAGCCTGATACATAGTTGAAGGCCAGCCTGAAATACCAAGCAGATCCTGTCTCAAAAAACCAAACAAACAAAAAATTAAAAGTACTGTAAAAATTATTAACAATAGGGAAACAAATCTGAAGGATTAATGTACACAGATCCAACACTCAAATAGAGACAGACCCTGTCCTCAGAACTTCCAATGTGAGGCTGCTTCCTCTAATAAATCAAGGGAGGGCAGATACATTCCCATGCTCACATAATCATATGACATATAATGTCATGGACTGCATCACAGTGATTTTTCTGCTTCATTGGCTTTGTTCAATGCTTATCCTCAGAATATGGCTCAGTAAGGTTCAGATTGAGTGTAAGGAATGAATGACTCAAAGTTGATGGTAATATTTGAAAACATTTCTTAATTCTTTTTTTTTCAGCTTTAATTGAGTTTATTGGTACATTTTAGGGATACAGTACAGTTACATTCATTGTTGGGATCTTGTACCTCTACATGACAAGTCTTGATTCTCATTTTTTCCCCTTACCTCTGCCCTCCCTTCACCCCCTCCTCCCCTCCCCATCTACAAACACTTTATTTTCATCTTTTCATTCTCTCACATTTTTTTCTTTTCCCTTTTTACTCTTCCCCTACCCATCCCACCTTCCCTACACCTTTAGCTCCTTTCTTCCCATTTCTAAATGTCAGTAATCTTATTAGAATCTTATGCATTGTTGCAGATTATTCACACCAGCGACACTATTCGGTATTTACACATGTGTGACTTATTTATTTCAC
>NW_022900919.1:32640404-32714189 GCF_012274545.1 Fukomys damarensis | reverse complement strand
CGGGGGGGGGCAGGGGGGCAGGTCGTGGGGGTGTTTCAAGGGCACCCATGCGGCTACCTTCCTTGCTGGGTCTGTTGTCATGCAGTCTGGGAGGTCATGCACCCGCCAGGTGATCTCCCCTTAATTCTTTTATTCAGACTAGTCAAATTTTGCTTGGGATAGAATTATAAATATACCTTTGTGTGATATCATTCTAAAGAATTACCATATATATTATATAGAAATTATTCTCCATTCACTTAGTCCATTCCTTTCTTTAGATGAGATTAAAATTTCAAAATGTACTTTCTCTAATTTTATTTATCACTGTTTTAGTTAGAGTCACTAGAAAAACAAATTTAAACATATATATGCATATGTGTGTGTGTGTGTGTTTACTGTGTTAGAGTTATAGGATCATAAACAGAAGAGTCTCAGTGGCCGCCTGTGAAATCACAGGTGGAAGAACACAGAATGATCATCTGCACAGTGACAAGCTGGAGGATCTAGTCATAGGTGGAAGGGCTGAGCTCAGTTCAGAGTTTTGTGTAAGTCTAGGTCCCAAAGCCAAAAGTTCTGTGTTGGAAGGCTTAAGAAATCTGCACTGAAAAAAGAAATAACAAAAACCTCTTCACTGGAAGCCTGAAGAAACTGAAGAGTAACTTTAACTTCTAAGGCACTGGTGAAGACTGGAGTTCCTTTGAAGAGAAAAAGGGAAGACTTTGTTCATTTTTTTGTTGTTGTTGTTATGTCCAGGCTACAAGCCTGTTGGTTGGTGCTACCTTTATCTGGGTTGGATCTTCCTTCCTAAGTGATCCATAGATAAACCCAGAGCTTTACTAATCTGTAGGGAGTTCTTTTTCAAATTGATGTATCATAATTAATGATCACAAACATTTAGGATATAAAAGTCTCTGCATTCTATATCAATATAAAAAGCACCAGTTAACCACATTGCAATTTTTAATCCCTACTATTACTCTGATTTAATAGGTAGTATGAGACATTTTTCTGGAGGCCAGATATTGTAAAAAATAATTGAATGTTTTCCTTATGTGGCGTCTTTTTTTCTGCTTTGGCTCTTTTTTATGATTTCAAAAGATTTTTGCAGATAAAATAACTTTTCATTTTGTTTTACTTACCTATCTAAAATACTTTAATTTGCTCTGATACAATCCCATGAATTAATTCCAGCAATCTGAATTGTGGCAGGTAATGTATGTAAAATGTTGTCTCTGTATGATCAACAGAGTTTGGTTTTCCTACACGCAAAATCTCAGAAGGGACTTTGGTGTGTATTATTTATTGAGAGAGAACTTTTAGGAGAAGAGGAAGGAGGACAAAGCCTGAAAGTGCTAAGCAAAGATGTGATCTCAGTTATATCCCAGCTTCATCATACTATAGGTATCTGTGAAGTACTACAGAGTTGATTGTACATTGAGGCAATGGGCTGGCCTTTTATAGTACTGGAGTTTAATTGTAGATGAGAGCAGTGTTCCAGAGAAGGAGGCAAATTGGAGCCCTTAGTAGTCAATATATAATGGCTCAGAGTTCTTGTTCCACATTCATTATTAAACAAGAAGATACTTACTAGATATTCGGCACTGGGGTTGAGATGTGATAATGAAAGGTATAATTCTTTCATTCAGAAGAAAAAAACTCATAAGCAAAGAATTACAGTATGATAGGATGAATTCAAATAAGGGGCATAGAGCTAGAATGAGACATAGCTATTATTTGACATCAGTGATAAAGAATTTCCAGGCAGAGGATGTGGAATTTATAAGTACAGGTCAAGACTATTTGGTAGTTATGGTGGGACTAGGAATGGACATTCAAGGATGTATCAGAGATTCTGCATTTGTGGACGAGGTGAGAGAAATTTACAGAAGTAAACAGATTTGGGTCATGGTAATGTATGGCTAGAAAGAAAAATAGACAATTCTTTGGTTGCAAACAACAGACACCAACTCTGCTAATATACACAAAAAGAATTTATTGGAGAGTAATTGAGTATTCTCAGATTCCAGACTTAAAGGAAAATTTGAGGACCCAACTTAGGGGCAGTGTCCTGGCTCATACCTAATGAAGGTACTATCAAATTCAAATGCACAGTGTCTTGGGTTATGCCATTAGTATGTCATTAAGTTCCTTAACCTGAGCTTCAGGAAGTCTTGTATTATTCTGCTCAGGAATTGTATTCTAAGGAGAGAACATCTTATTGGCAACTGTTATCAAAAGTAAGTGTACCTTGACTCAAGGTACTGCCATTATATTAGCTAATGGGAGTGTTGCAAACTTCCAAGGACTATCATTGTTATTAGAAGAAGTGGAGTAGTTGCTGGTCAAAGAAAACACAGATGTTTTGCTATATGTTCAAGACAACAAAATTTTGATTGTATTCTGAATATAAAAATGACTCTATAATCTTTTCTGGGAATAAGAAGAACATGTAGATTTAGTCAAGGTCCAGCTTCAGAGAGCTTCTAAAGGACTGCCTTGGGCCAAAGATCCACTCTGTGATGACAGGAAGAAGGGCCAGTATGAGAGGTCCAAGCTAAGATCTTGAGGAGAGCTGAGCGAGAAGTGCAAAGACAGAATTATCCCTGTGTCCAGAAAGGCAAGAATAGGATGATAATGTCAAAAGTCAGAGTCAAGAGGCAAGGAAAAGTGGTTAGTACTGCGACTAAGGACCTGAAGTTCAGTAACATATTTGACAATAAATGAAAAGGGGCAAAACTAAGGTGAAGATGGCAAGTATGGAAAAAGAAAGCTTTATGAGAGACAGCCTCTGTCCTGGATCTCCTTGCACAACCAAAACACTGAGGAGAGGGAGGGAGCACAAGATGTCATGGAATAATGTCTCCACCATCAAAATTAGAGAGAACTTTGGGGCATCATTCAAGATTTTGGGATTCTACCTTTGGGATATTCCTCCATGAGATCTGCTATTAGAATCCTGATTGTTGTCATACTGAATTTGCTTTTATGAAGTGTAATAGAAAACTACAGTGAGTATTTAAATTTTGAAAAACTTATTATAATAAAAGATACATTACCATTAATACTCCTCAGCAAACTCTCCCTCACTTCTACCACTTATTTGATTGTTTTTGCCACTTTGTGAAGCAGTTCTGACAGTCTTCTTTTCTGTATCTTTAGTTTTGTTATTGTACCTCAGTGTACTAAATTGATCTAAAAGATTTACCTTTCATGTTCATTTTGACTTTGGGGAAGTATAATTTATTTTTTATCTTTTAAAGCTGCCCTTATTCTGTATAATTTATTTTTATAAAGTCCCAAAATTTGTCATAGTAATAAAATGATAGTAATAATAATACCAAATTTTAACAGGGAGTAATTTTTATCTAATAAAATGCAATAGAAATAGAGCTGAAAATAGGACTTTTGAAGGTGATTTGATTCAAAACCAACAATTGAATCACTGCTTTAAGATTTCTTTTTTTAAAAAATTTCTCCTTGAGTTCTAATTATTAGTAAATATTTTAATTGAAATGCTTATTTATTACCTAATTGGAAAATAACATTTTTATAATAGTTTGATAAGATGCAGATTTAAAAAGATACACATACGTTATTGCTGGCACTCCTCTACTCATAAAATTAAGTGACAGATGAATTCAAATGTGTTTGAAGACCTATGTGCTATCAGATCACAACAAAACTTCACAACTGCCACACATTGAAAAATAGATGCAGTGGCTAAGCCATCTGTCTTATTGCACTGTTCAGTGTGCTTCCTTAGCTAATTGCATATATCCTTTTTCTCTTGCAAAATGTTGGAAAGGTAATTCAAGAAAGAAGCTTGCAGTTGAGCTCATGTAATTGGAAAGCGTTCTGTTATATAATGAACTACTTGTATTTTTAAGACATTTAATTTTAGTCTTACATTGTAGTTCTTGTTTTAGATAAACTCATGTTCTAGGTATCTGGGTAAGATCTAACTCAATCAGCAGAGTTTTTCAGGCTGCTGCTTAGTTTACTCCAGTAATAAATGGTTATATTAGACATACAGTAAAATATATGATAAAATTTTTACATATGATGGAAAAGCAATGGTAAAGTAGCTAAAACTATTAAAGATTTAATACAAGAAACCAAAATATTACTGCTAGCATTAGTTAATAGAAATGCTAAAAGTGACAGCCAGGGAAAAATAAACACTATCTTAAGCTAGTGGAAAACAAGCATGGAAAAAAAGTTAATGTTTTAAAATCTATTTATTACTTTTCTGTACATTTGCATGGTAGCTAGTAGAAAAGGGTTAGTTAAAGTAAAAATTTACCACAAAGATGTTTAAAGTAATTTAAAAATGGTAATGTTTAAGGAAGCTGGATTTCCTCAAGATCATATTTCTCATGTCTAACATTAATTTAGCTTCTTTAGAATATGATTAGCAGAAATTTGTACCACCAATTTAGTTTTTTCCTTGAGGTTTAAATAAAATATTATCACCTTCAGAAGGCCCAAATCTTGTTCTACCAAACAATATCTGTTAATCAAGTTTTAAAATTTGAAATTGTCTACCGCTTAAAGTCATCCATGTGTCACTCATAGCCCTCTGGCCTGGAGGAAATGTTAAAGCATATCCAGAGGGAACTGTTTTGTGTATTGTTTGGTCATTTGATACAATTAGTACATTTCAGTTATATATAAATGATGTGTTTTATGAGTAATGATTTTTTGTAAATCATTTCAGAACTCCATTTCTTTCCTTGGTTTTATAAATACATGTTCAGATGCATCATGATTTTGCTCTGTAGTTAATAGATACATGATGCCACTAAGGGAAAAATATCTACTATATATTCAGAAGAGAATGAAAGTGCAAAAAGAAAATAACATCTCTGTAGTATTTTGTGAAAATAGTTTTACCTCCTCATCCCTAAAAGAGTCTTAGGAATCCTAAAGAATGCCAATCCTGTTCAGAATACTTTATTAGAAATGCTGTTGGTTGTGGGGAGAAAGGAACCCTTTTCTCCATTGTTGGTGGGAATGCAGACTGGTGCAACCACTGTGGAATTCAATATGGAGATACCTCAAAAAACTTGGACTAGAGGTCCCATTTAATCCAGCCATTTTCCTTCCCAAAAGAATCATACAACAGTGATATATGCACACCCATCTCTTTAGCAGCACAGTTTCTAATAGTTAAAAATTGGAAACAGCCCAATTGTCCATCAACTGGTGACAAAAGAAAGATGTATTTTGTTTTCTTTTTTTATAAATTAGAGTACTACTCGGCCATAAAGAAGGAGAAACTAGAGACATTTATAGTGAAGTGGATGCACAGTGGGGCCATACTCTTAAGTGAAATAAATAGAACAAACATGTGAAAATACCAAGTAGTTTCTCTGGCATGAGAAGTGGAAAGTGTAAATAAGGATCAAAATTTATAATAGATAATGTGAAATAGGAAGAAAAGGTCTAAAGGGAAAGGGGAACTGGGTGGGGTAGGGAGCAGGAAAGAAGGGAAAGGAAAAAATATGAGGACAGGAAAAAATGAAAACAAAGTCTTTGTAAATAGGGATGGGTGGAGGGGTAGAAGGGAGGGCAGGGGAATGAGGAAAAAATAAAAACCAAGATATATCATGTAAAGGTACAAATTCTCAATGATGAATGTCATAAGTATTGTATACCTAAAATGTACCAGTAAACTTAATGAATTAAAAAAATAGTATATGGGAATGCAACTGATTATTTTGCATTTATCTTTCATTTGTTAATCCTGTTGATTGATTTAATTCCTGTAGTTTATCTATAATTAATTTCAAATGTTTAAAATTTCCTCTAGAACAACTGATTGGGGGAAAGAAAGTGAAAAGCTACCAGTTTTTGTTAAACCATACTTGTAACTATTACATATTGTTCTTAAATTCTTCCTACAAGATATTGCAAAGTAGAAATCTAGAGACTGGTTTCTTGTGTGTATTTGAAATACCTTTACAAATTTGGGTAACTTACCTTTCTATCTCTTAATAGTAGTTTTGAAAAGAAGCTTTAATTTATTTTATTTTCAAAAAATGATATAAAATTATATAAAAATGATATAAAATTATATATATTTATCATGTATAATGTTTTGAAGTGCTGAATGTACATTTCGTATTGACTAAGACTAGCCAATTGACAAATATATTATCCCATGTAGGTTTGATGTTTTTTATGAAAACACAATATTCACTGTTTTAGAATTTTTCAAAGAGAAAATATATGTACTTTTATTAACTATGGCCAATATGTCATAAATAGATTTCTTGAATTTATTTTTTTCTCAATTTAAATTTTGTTTTCTTTGGCATTTTCTAAGTCCTTACTGCCACCACTGTCTTGTAGATCTAGAGAATTGAGTAGTGGTGTCCAGGGTCTGAAGCTTTTATTCTTTTTGTTTTGTTGGTTGCAGGGACTGAACTTAGGAACTTGATCTCGCCAGTGAATCTTTTATTCTTTTTTTTTTCTTCTTCTTTTTGGTACTGGGGATCAAACTTGGGACCTTGCACTTGTGAGGCAGGCAGCAGAACCACTGAGCTAAATCCCCAGTCCTGAATCTTTTATTCTTAATATAGTCCTACTTATCACTTGTTTTTTTTATTCAGTGCTTTCTGTGTTTTATTCAGTGCTTTCAGTGATGTCATATTATTTTTTCTTATTTAGTTCTATGGTCTACTGGGAATAGATGTTTTTAATATGTGGTGTGAGGTATATCAAATGCATTTTTCCCTTTATTGACGTACAGTACTTATGTAAAAGCCCATCACAGTACTACACCTGTCCATATATGTTTTTCAGTTCTGTTTCATGGAGTCTATATTTGTCTTTATCCCAATAATATGTTATCTTAATTATTCTTGCTTTTATAATAAATTTTGATATTCTGTTAGAATGAGTGCCTCACCTTTGTGCATTTTTCTCTAGGATCAATTTAACTATTTTTAATCTTTAGAATTTTACAATGAATTTTATAGACAGGTACTTCTATCATAAGTGAGATTTCACTGAAACGTCTTTGTAAAAGCAAGCATCTTTACAATATTGAATCTTTTAGCTCATGCAATCCATTCATATATTCTTTTTCCATTAATATTTTAGTTTTCTGTCTTACACATATTTTGCTATTTAATATTTGCTTATTTAATATTATTTGTAATATTTTCAAATATTCCTTTTGATTTATTAGTAATGTATAAGAACACAAATGATTTTATGCATTTATCTTTCATCTGGTAACCCTGCTAAATTCATTAACTAATTCAATCATTTATCTGAAGTTTATTCTATATGTTCCAAATCTCCTTTTCAGGTAAGGACATTTAATTCCTTTTAGCCATTATAACCTTTCCCCAGTTACTCTACTGACTCAGCTGGACCTCTAGTAAAATATCGAATAGAGCATATTGTTTTTGTTTTGTTTCATTTACAATTTAAAAAGTGAAAAATTTCTAAAATTATGCTATTAATTATTATGCTTCTTGTGGACTTTTATAGAATTTTTATTGTTTCAAGGGATTCTAATATTTTTCTTTCATTTTAAGACAATCATCAATGAACTTTGGAATTTTATCAATTTGTTTATAGTTATAGAAATTTATCATATAAATGTTCTGTATTATATAAATTGTTAACTTACAGTTATTTTAAAATTAAATCTACCTTTCCTCCTTGGAATAAACTCTACCACAACATTATTTATTGTTATTTTCATATAGTCAGATTTATATATACAAGGTTCAACTTTGTAGTATTTGATTTAAAAAAATGCCAATAATTATGAATAGAGTTAACGTATATAACGTATAATTTTCCTTTGTCATAATACCCTTACTAGATTTTGATATAAATGTTACTTTGGCCTCATGACAAAAATAGGAAAGTGTTCAGTCTTTTTCTGTTTTTGAAAAAAAAATTTGAAACATTAATTTTGTTTTAACCTTTGTGTTTTTGTTGAATTTATAAGCCTTAATCCTGATTATTTTTTAACAGAGAAGGTTTGTGATATGTTTAATTCATCAAAAGATATAGGACTATTCAATTTTTCTGCTTGTTAAAGCTTTCATTGTATATTTCTAATAGTTCATACATTTATCTGAATTTTAATGTAATTGTCATAAATTTAGTGGTAACATCCTGTGACTAGTTTTAAAAATTATCATTTAATGTGTATAGGCTTTGTAGTAATGTTCTATTTTTTATTCATCACTTGAATACTTGTGCCTTTTCCCTTTTTTGATATGTTCAAGGATCTGTCAATTTTATTTTTTTCAATTAAGTAATTTTGAATTTGTTTGCTTATATTGCTTACTAGTATACTATATTACTACATTTACTATTTCTTTAGTTTTCTTTTTTTGTTTTTGTTTTTTGGTTTTCTCTTGATTTTTCTTTTTCTCCTTCCTTCCTTCTTCCCTCACCACCCTTTTCCTTCTTTCTTTCACCAGAGATTGAACTCAGAACCTTTCACTTGCAAGGCAGGTGCAGTGCCAGTGAGCTAAATCCCTAGCCTTTCTTGATTTTTCTTTATCTCTTGTTGATATGCTGCAATCCTTGAGATTCAGCCTTTTCTCTTTTTTATATGTGCACTTAAAGCAACAGATTTCTCTGTAAGTGCAGTCTTAACTGCATTACATAAATTCTGATACACAATGATTTCATGATCAATTCATAGATATTTTAGTTTTCAGTATATATAAATATATATATATGTATATGTATATGTATGCATGTATGTGTGTGTGTGTATATATATATATATACATACATATATATATATATATATATAAAATGTAATATCGAAGAAAAAATATACATACAATAAGTCCCTGACTTAGGAATGACTTCTGTTCTGGGAGAATTGTTCTTAACTTGGATTTGTTCTTAAGCCAACAAAGTGAGTCTTATACAGTAAACCTGTGATATGTAATATATACATATAGAATAAAATATATTTATGTATATATAAATGGTGAAATTAAATGTGGTGAATGTTTAAATTTTTTAAATTATTATAGTAAAAGACACATTGTCATTAACTCAGAATACTCCCTCACACTTTAAACACATATGCCATCGTTCTTGCTACTTTCTGAAGCAGTTTTTGAAGTTCTCTTTCATGAATATCAATAAATTGTGCTCAAAAATACTGTGAAGTTTGCTGCCAATTCTAACAGAAATTCAGGCTCATAAACATTTTGGTATGTCTTCATCCAGCTTATTCACTGGATCTAGAACTATGTGACTTCTATCTCTTCCCCAAAATCAAAATGACTATAAAAGGTAAATGTTTTGAATTGGTATAGGACATTGAGGCAGCCGCAACAGTAGAACTAAAGACACTCATGAACTAGAACCTCTTCAGAAAGTGGCAAGAATGATAGGGTAAGTGTGTTTAAAATGAATTTAAGTATTTTGAGGGGTGTTAATAGCAGTGTGTCTTTTTGTATAATAACTTCTTCTAATTTAAATATTCAGCATATTTTGTGGTCACCTTGTTCCCAGGGTTCATAGTTTTCTGTTGGTTATTGATTTCTATTTTATTCTGTATGGTGACAGAATGTAATCTTCAAGATATGGTGTTAATAGCTGGGAGTCATGGCTCACACCTATAATCCCAGCACTCAGGAGGCTGAAGCAGGAGGATCGCTGTGAGTTCGAGACCAGCCTGGGCTACATAGTGAGTTCCAGGTCAGTTTCAACTACCTAGTGAGACCCTGTCTCAAAAAAACCGAAAAAAAAAAAAGATATGGTGTTAACAACATATGACAAAATCTGCTTAATATGTTCAGAGTTCTGAGTTGTCAAATAGGTCAATTTAGATAAACTCATGTTCTAGGTATCTGGGTAAGATCTAACTCAATCAGCAGAGTTTTTCAGGCTGCTGCTTAGTTTACTCCAGTAATAAATGGTTATATTAGACATACAGTAAAATATATGATAAAATTTTTACATATGATGGAAAAGCAATGGTAAAGTAGCTAAAACTATTAAAGATTTAATACAAGAAACCAAAATATTACTGCTAGCATTAGTTAATAGAAATGCTAAAAGTGACAGCCAGGGAAAAATAAACACTATCTTAAGCTAGTGGAAAACAAGCATGGAAAAAAAGTTAATGTTTTAAAATCTATTTATTACTTTTCTGTACATTAGCATGGTAGCTAGTAGAAAAGGGTTAGTTAAAGTAAAAATTTACCACAAAGATGTTTAAAGTAATTTAAAAATGGTAATGTTTAAGGAAGCTGGATTTCCTCAAGATCATATTTCTCATGTCTAACATTAATTTAGCTTCTTTAGAATATGATTAGCAGAAATTTGTACCACCAATTTAGTTTTTTCCTTGAGGTTTAAATAAAATATTATCACCTTCAGAAGGCCCAAATCTTGTTCTACCAAACAATATCTGTTAATCAAGTTTTAAAATTTGAAATTGTCTACCGCTTAAAGTCATCCATGTGTCACTCATAGCCCTCTGGCCTGGAGGAAATGTTAAAGCATATCCAGAGGGAACTGTTTTGTGTATTGTTTGGTCATTTGATACAATTAGTACATTTCAGTTATATATAAATGATGTGTTTTATGAGTAATGATTTTTTGTAAATCATTTCAGAACTCCATTTCTTTCCTTGGTTTTATAAATACATGTTCAGATGCATCATGATTTTGCTCTGTAGTTAATAGATACATGATGCCACTAAGGGAAAAATATCTACTATATATTCAGAAGAGAATGAAAGTGCAAAAAGAAAATAACATCTCTGTAGTATTTTGTGAAAATAGTTTTACCTCCTCATCCCTAAAAGAGTCTTAGGAATCCTAAAGAATGCCAATCCTGTTCAGAATACTTTATTAGAAATGCTGTTGGTTGTGGGGAGAAAGGAACCCTTTTCTCCATTGTTGGTGGGAATGCAGACTGGTGCAACCACTGTGGAATTCAATATGGAGATACCTCAAAAAACTTGGACTAGAGGTCCCATTTAATCCAGCCATTTTCCTTCCCAAAAGAATCATACAACAGTGATATATGCACACCCATCTCTTTAGCAGCACAGTTTCTAATAGTTAAAAATTGGAAACAGCCCAATTGTCCATCAACTGGTGACAAAAGAAAGATGTATTTTGTTTTCTTTTTTTATAAATTAGAGTACTACTCGGCCATAAAGAAGGAGAAACTAGAGACATTTATAGTGAAGTGGATGCACAGTGGGGCCATACTCTTAAGTGAAATAAATAGAACAAACATGTGAAAATACCAAGTAGTTTCTCTGGCATGAGAAGTGGAAAGTGTAAATAAGGATCAAAATTTATAATAGATAATGTGAAATAGGAAGAAAAGGTCTAAAGGGAAAGGGGAACTGGGTGGGGTAGGGAGCAGGAAAGAAGGGAAAGGAAAAAATATGAGGACAGGAAAAAATGAAAACAAAGTCTTTGTAAATAGGGATGGGTGGAGGGGTAGAAGGGAGGGCAGGGGAATGAGGAAAAAATAAAAACCAAGATATATCATGTAAAGGTACAAATTCTCAATGATGAATGTCATAAGTATTGTATACCTAAAATGTACCAGTAAACTTAATGAATTAAAAAAATAGTATATGGGAATGCAACTGATTATTTTGCATTTATCTTTCATTTGTTAATCCTGTTGATTGATTTAATTCCTGTAGTTTATCTATAATTAATTTCAAATGTTTAAAATTTCCTCTAGAACAACTGATTGGGGGAAAGAAAGTGAAAAGCTACCAGTTTTTGTTAAACCATACTTGTAACTATTACATATTGTTCTTAAATTCTTCCTACAAGATATTGCAAAGTAGAAATCTAGAGACTGGTTTCTTGTGTGTATTTGAAATACCTTTACAAATTTGGGTAACTTACCTTTCTATCTCTTAATAGTAGTTTTGAAAAGAAGCTTTAATTTATTTTATTTTCAAAAAATGATATAAAATTATATAAAAATGATATAAAATTATATATATTTATCATGTATAATGTTTTGAAGTGCTGAATGTACATTTCGTATTGACTAAGACTAGCCAATTGACAAATATATTATCCCATGTAGGTTTGATGTTTTTTATGAAAACACAATATTCACTGTTTTAGAATTTTTCAAAGAGAAAATATATGTACTTTTATTAACTATGGTCAATATGTCATAAATAGATTTCTTGAATTTATTTTTTTCTCAATTTAAATTTTGTTTTCTTTGGCATTTTCTAAGTCCTTACTGCCACCACTGTCTTGTAGATCTAGAGAATTGAGTAGTGGTGTCCAGGGTCTGAAGCTTTTATTCTTTTTGTTTTGTTGGTTGCAGGGACTGAACTTAGGAACTTGATCTCGCCAGTGAATCTTTTATTCTTTTTTTTTTCTTCTTCTTTTTGGTACTGGGGATCAAACTTGGGACCTTGCACTTGTGAGGCAGGCAGCAGAACCACTGAGCTAAATCCCCAGTCCTGAATCTTTTATTCTTAATATAGTCCTACTTATCACTTGTTTTTTTTATTCAGTGCTTTCTGTGTTTTATTCAGTGCTTTCAGTGATGTCATATTATTTTTTCTTATTTAGTTCTATGGTCTACTGGGAATAGATGTTTTTAATATGTGGTGTGAGGTATATCAAATGCATTTTTCCCTTTATTGACGTACAGTACTTATGTAAAAGCCCATCACAGTACTACACCTGTCCATATATGTTTTTCAGTTCTGTTTCATGGAGTCTGTATTTGTCTTTATCCCAATAATATGTTATCTTAATTATTCTTGCTTTTATAATAAATTTTGATATTCTGTTAGAATGAGTGCCTCACCTTTGTGCATTTTTCTCTAGGATCAATTTAACTATTTTTAATCTTTAGAATTTTACAATGAATTTTATAGACAGGTACTTCTATCATAAGTGAGATTTCACTGAAACGTCTTTGTAAAAGCAAGCATCTTTACAATATTGAATCTTTTAGCTCATGCAATCCATTCATATATTCTTTTTCCATTAATATTTTAGTTTTCTGTCTTACACATATTTTGCTATTTAATATTTACTTATTTAATATTATTTGTAATATTTTCAAATATTCCTTTTGATTTATTAGTAATGTATAAGAACACAAATGATTTTATGCATTTATCTTTCATCTGGTAACCCTGCTAAATTCATTAACTAATTCAATCATTTATCTGAAGTTTATTCTATATGTTCCAAATCTCCTTTTCAGGTAAGGACATTTAATTCCTTTTAGCCATTATAACCTTTCCCCAGTTACTCTACTGACTCAGCTGGACCTCTAGTAAAATATCGAATAGAGCATATTGTTTTTGTTTTGTTTCATTTACAATTTAAAAAGTGAAAAATTTCTAAAATTATGCTATTAATTATTATGCTTCTTGTGGACTTTTATAGAATTTTTATTGTTTCAAGGGATTCTAATATTTTTCTTTCATTTTAAGACAATCATCAATGAACTTTGGAATTTTATCAATTTGTTTATAGTTATAGAAATTTATCATATAAATGTTCTGTATTATATAAATTGTTAACTTACAGTTATTTTAAAATTAAATCTACCTTTCCTCCTTGGAATAAACTCTACCACAACATTATTTATTGTTATTTTCATATAGTCAGATTTATATATACAAGGTTCAACTTTGTAGTATTTGATTTAAAAAAATGCCAATAATTATGAATAGAGTTAACGTATATAACGTATAATTTTCCTTTGTCATAATACCCTTACTAGATTTTGATATAAATGTTACTTTGGCCTCATGACAAAAATAGGAAAGTGTTCAGTCTTTTTCTGTTTTTGAAAAAAAAATTTGAAACATTAATTTTGTTTTAACCTTTGTGTTTTTGTTGAATTTATAAGCCTTAATCCTGATTATTTTTTAACAGAGAAGGTTTGTGATATGTTTAATTCATCAAAAGATATAGGACTATTCAATTTTTCTGCTTGTTAAAGCTTTCATTGTATATTTCTAATAGTTCATACATTTATCTGAATTTTAATGTAATTGTCATAAATTTAGTGGTAACATCCTGTGACTAGTTTTAAAAATTATCATTTAATGTGTATAGGCTTTGTAGTAATGTTCTATTTTTTATTCATCACTTGAATACTTGTGCCTTTTCCCTTTTTTGATATGTTCAAGGATCTGTCAATTTTATTTTTTTCAATTAAGTAATTTTGAATTTGTTTGCTTATATTGCTTACTAGTATACTATATTACTACATTTACTATTTCTTTAGTTTTCTTTTTTTGTTTTTGTTTTTTGGTTTTCTCTTGATTTTTCTTTTTCTCCTTCCTTCCTTCTTCCCTCACCACCCTTTTCCTTCTTTCTTTCACCAGAGATTGAACTCAGAACCTTTCACTTGCAAGGCAGGTGCAGTGCCAGTGAGCTAAATCCCTAGCCTTTCTTGATTTTTCTTTATCTCTTGTTGATATGCTGCAATCCTTGAGATTCAGCCTTTTCTCTTTTTTATATGTGCACTTAAAGCAACAGATTTCTCTGTAAGTGCAGTCTTAACTGCATTACATAAATTCTGATACACAATGATTTCATGATCAATTCATAGATATTTTAGTTTTCAGTATATATAAATATATATATATGTATATGTATATGTATGCATGTATGTGTGTGTGTGTATATATATATATATACATACATATATATATATATATATATAAAATGTAATATCGAAGAAAAAATATACATACAATAAGTCCCTGACTTAGGAATGACTTCTGTTCTGGGAGAATTGTTCTTAACTTGGATTTGTTCTTAAGCCAACAAAGTGAGTCTTATACAGTAAACCTGTGATATGTAATATATACATATAGAATAAAATATATTTATGTATATATAAATGGTGAAATTAAATGTGGTGAATGTTTAAATTTTTTAAATTATTATAGTAAAAGACACATTGTCATTAACTCAGAATACTCCCTCACACTTTAAACACATATGCCATCGTTCTTGCTACTTTCTGAAGCAGTTTTTGAAGTTCTCTTTCATGAATATCAATAAATTGTGCTCAAAAATACTGTGAAGTTTGCTGCCAATTCTAACAGAAATTCAGGCTCATAAACATTTTGGTATGTCTTCATCCAGCTTATTCACTGGATCTAGAACTATGTGACTTCTATCTCTTCCCCAAAATCAAAATGACTATAAAAGGTAAATGTTTTGAATTGGTATAGGACATTGAGGCAGCCGCAACAGTAGAACTAAAGACACTCATGAACTAGAACCTCTTCAGAAAGTGGCAAGAATGATAGGGTAAGTGTGTTTAAAATGAATTTAAGTATTTTGAGGGGTGTTAATAGCAGTGTGTCTTTTTGTATAATAACTTCTTCTAATTTAAATATTCAGCATATTTTGTGGTCACCTTGTTCCCAGGGTTCATAGTTTTCTGTTGGTTATTGATTTCTATTTTATTCTGTATGGTGACAGAATGTAATCTTCAAGATATGGTGTTAATAGCTGGGAGTCATGGCTCACACCTATAATCCCAGCACTCAGGAGGCTGAAGCAGGAGGATCGCTGTGAGTTCGAGACCAGCCTGGGCTACATAGTGAGTTCCAGGTCAGTTTCAACTACCTAGTGAGACCCTGTCTCAAAAAAACCGAAAAAAAAAAAAGATATGGTGTTAACAACATATGACAAAATCTGCTTAATATGTTCAGAGTTCTGAGTTGTCAAATAGGTCAAATTTATTACTTATGCTTAAAATATTTCTATATTTTCTATGGCTTTTGTATAAATGAACTTTTATTCATTTTCAAAAAAAATGTTTTAAAAAGACTTAGGAATGACTTCTGTTCTGGGAGAATTGTTCTTAACTTGGATTTGTTCTTAAGCCAACAAAGTGAGTCTTATACAGTAAACCTGTGATATGTAATATATACATATAGAATAAAATATATTTATGTATATATAAATGGTGAAATTAAATGTGGTGAATGTTTAAATTTTTTAAATTATTATAGTAAAAGACACATTGCCATTAACTCAGAATACTCCCTCACACTTTAAACACATATGCCATCGTTCTTGCTACTTTCTGAAGCAGTTTTTGAAGTTCTCTTTCATGAATATCAATAAATTGTGCTCAAAAATACTGTGAAGTTTGCTGCCAATTCTAACAGAAATTCAGGCTCATAAACATTTTGGTATGTCTTCATCCAGCTTATTCACTGGATCTAGAACTATGTGACTTCTATCTCTTCCCCAAAATCAAAATGACTATAAAAGGTAAATGTTTTGAATTGGTATAGGACATTGAGGCAGCCGCAACAGTAGAACTAAAGACACTCATGAACTAGAACCTCTTCAGAAAGTGGCAAGAATGATAGGGTAAGTGTGTTTAAAATGAATTTAAGTATTTTGAGGGGTGTTAATAGCAGTGTGTCTTTTTGTATAATAACTTCTTCTAATTTAAATATTCAGCATATTTTGTGGTCACCTTGTTCCCAGGGTTCATAGTTTTCTGTTGGTTATTGATTTCTATTTTATTCTGTATGGTGACAGAATGTAATCTTCAAGATATGGTGTTAATAGCTGGGAGTCATGGCTCACACCTATAATCCCAGCACTCAGGAGGCTGAAGCAGGAGGATCGCTGTGAGTTCGAGACCAGCCTGGGCTACATAGTGAGTTCCAGGTCAGTTTCAACTACCTAGTGAGACCCTGTCTCAAAAAAACCGAAAAAAAAAAAAGATATGGTGTTAACAACATATGACAAAATCTGCTTAATATGTTCAGAGTTCTGAGTTGTCAAATAGGTCAAATTTATTACTTATGCTTAAAATATTTCTATATTTTCTATGGCTTTTGTATAAATGAACTTTTATTCATTTTCAAAAAAAATGTTTTAAAATCCTCCTGCTATGATTATGGATTTGATATTTTGTAAATTATGTTTTACTTAGTTTTATCTTTTTGTATTATGTGATTAGATTACACTTTTTGATTAATTCATTTTGTAGTGTCATAGAATCTTTCATTTTCTCTAAAACACTTTGTCTACCTACCATTTTACTAACAATTTTCCTTGTTCTTTATTCCTTTCTTTGGATCTACACTTCTAGTGGAAATAATTTTATTCTTAAATAATTCTACTTGTTATTTCCTTTGGTTCCCTTCATTTTAGTCTGCTGGTAAAAACTGTTCAGCTTTTCTTAGTTTGCAAAAATATATTTATTTCAAAAGATATTTTTTACAAGATATAGAATTCTAGTTTTTTTTTTTCTTTTTTGATACTTTGAAAATATCATTCCATTATTTTGGTTTATTCCAAAGAGTCAGCTGTAACTTAATGTAGGTTTCACAAGTATTATGTCTCTTTCTTAAATTTAATTTATTGGTACATTCTAGGTAGACAGTACAGTTACATTCATTACTGGGATCTTGTACCTTTACATGCCAGGTTTATGTCTCTTTCTTTCAGCTGTTTAGAACAATTTTCTTTATTTTTTTAGCATATGAAAATGAAAAGCCTTTTTTTCATTTATGCTAGGTCTTCATAGTGATACTTTAATATATGTATTCATGTTTTCTATTTTTAAACTTTCTTTGCTTATAAATATAAATTGCTTTTGTTTATTCTATACTCTTCCTGGAACTTTGCCTTTTCCCATAAGATGTCTTGCATTTTTCTGTACTTTCTACCTTTTTTCCCCTTCTGACACCTAAATCTGTCTCTATTTTCTTTTTACTATTCAATGTGCAATTGTCTAATCAGATGGTAACTCCATCCTTAATAATTCTTATTTTCACATTTTTTGTAGAATTTTCATTTATTTTCTTTTTCATGGTTTCTGTTTATCTTCTGACATTACTAACTTTTAAAGAAATCATTTGAACATATTGATCACTTGTATCAAGATTCATAACTGAAAACTATCTTATAAATTCCCTATGAGTCTTTTATCACCAGTGTTTTCTTTCTTTATGGCTGTGTCTCACCTTCTAAAATGCCTTACTTTATACTATACATTTTATGTTTTCATAATATGAAGATATTAGGAAGATTATATCTTTTATCAGAGAAGGTCTTCTTTTCTTTCACTGTGGATTTCCTTTGCTTCTGGAAACTAGTTAGCCCTAGGATGCTTTACTCCAGGATCACTTTAATGCAACGGGGAAATGAGACTCCGGAAGGATAGCCATTATTTTTGAGATATCCAGCTTATTTTAGGTACATTCTTTTCCTAAGGTCTTGCAATGAAAAATTTGTCTCATGTAGGTCCTTCTTACCTGCTTGGCAATAAACTTCAAGGTTAAACCCCCTCAGACCCTAGATTTTTTGAAAGCTGTTTGTTTTCTGAACTTTCTAAGCTATTTTAACAAATGCTAAATACTGCCCTTAGATCTCTCTGGCTTTTAGTCTTTGTTCCGTTATTTTCATTTCTGCCTTGGTATTTCTGTGTTGTTTTCTACCATTATTTTTATATTTCCTCATGATCTTATAGTCATTTTCAATATGCCCTTTGATCCTATAGGAACGAGTTCGTCATTGTCAGAAGCTATAGCAAAAATTTAGTTTTGTTTTGTGTTTGCTAGTCCCAGACACTTGTATATCCAAGTAAATTATGCAAGAATTTGGCAACAGAAATAAAATATAGAAAAAAATTCACCATGCTCTAGTTGCCCATACTAGTGGCATATATTTAGGTATAGGACAGACTATTACTGTAAATATTTCATGAACGACATGAATCTTTCATGAAAGTTGACTGGCATATAAATTTAAGA
Source organism: Fukomys damarensis (assembly GCF_012274545.1). Lineage (NCBI taxonomy): Eukaryota > Metazoa > Chordata > Mammalia > Rodentia > Bathyergidae > Fukomys > Fukomys damarensis. Next base: position 32,695,440 of record NW_022900919.1, on the reverse strand, counting down.
CTACTTCTCTTCCCATGGCCAGGTATGAAACTCTATGCAAATAAAAATATTAAGATGTCTTCCCAAGAAAAAAAAATTCTTAATTAATTCTTTTTAAATTAATCCTTACCTACATAGTTGTCAGAATTTTAAAATACTGATTTGTTTGAATATTTGTATCTATTTTACCCCATTTAATTGTAAACTTTAAGCTGAAAAGTAAGTAACCTTTTAAAGTTTATATTCAATTATCAGGTTCTCTCTCTCTCTCTCTCTCTCTCTCTCTCTCTCTTTCTCTCTCTCTCTTAATACAAGGTCTTATGATGCAGTACAAGTTGGCCTTGAACTCATGGTGATCCTCCTGCCTCAGCCTCCAAAGGGCTAGGATTGCAGGTGTGCACCACCATGCCAGCTAGGTGCTGTTTTAAACTACAATAAAACAAAAACAAAACAACACCCTCACACACAAAAAAATGTAAGCTTTGTGTGTATGAGAACTCTGTAATATAAGATAAGAACTTTTGTTAAAATTGTAATATATATTGTGGTTTTTCTATAAAATTGAATATTACTCAGCCATAAAGAGCGACAGAATAGATTCATTCATAGGAAAATGGATACATATTGAAGATATACTCCTAAGTGAAATAAATAAGTCACACATGTGTAAATACCAAATAGTTTCCCTGGTGTGAATATTCTGCAACAATGTGTAAGATTCTAATAAGATTACTGACATTTAGAAATTTGAAGAAAGGAGCTAAAGGTGTAGGGAAGGTGTGATACGTAGGGGAAGAACAAAAAGGGAAAAGAAAAAAATGTGAGAGAATGAAAAGATGAAAATAAAGTGTTTGTAGATGGGGAGGGGAGGAGGGGCTGAAGGGAGGGCAGAGGTAAGGGGAAAAAATGAGAATCAAGACTTGCCATGTAAAGGTACATGATCCCAACAATGAATGTAACTGTACTGTATCCCTAAAATGTACCAATAAACTCAATAAAATTAAAAAAAAATTGTAATATATATTTTCTGTATGATTACTTTGAAATATAAAGGAAAGAAACTGTTGTGATCACTTTTTAAACTTTGTTGTTTAATATGAAGAAGCTCTGTAATTTAGTGATGATTTATATACCAACTAGCTTACCCTTTTATTAAATAAGTAATAATTAGTTAATTTGAGATTTTATGAAAAAAGTTGACAGCTAATTATAAATTAATAGGAATTGACTACTTTCACTTTCAATTAAAATCCATATTTCTAAAAATATGTTTCATCTCTAAGCTAAAAACATTTGAAAGTTTCAGATATGTATGTGATAATATATTAATTAAAGTAAGAAGTTCTTCAATGTCAAGCCCCTTGAGTGGTTAGAATGGTTTGAAAAACAGTGAAAAATATTTTGGTCCTTTTAAACTATAAATTCATATGGAAACTCAAGGTGCTAAAAATTATTTCCCCTTAAATTTTGTTATTTAGTTGTATTATTTTTTTCTACGCCAATTATTTATAATATTTTAAGTTCTTTCTTTTGGGATCTATTCTTATTTGTATAATTAAAATACTATTATCAGCTTTTCATTCTGTAAGTGTGTTTATCACAAGGGATTACAAATACAATTTCATAAAACTAGCCAAAATATAAAACAGAATGGCTTTTGCTCATGTACATTCATCATATATTTATAAAACAGCTCCTATGTTATCCCTCCCCTAGCTTTGTTTCCATTTTTTCCTTCTATTTTCACTTTTGGGATAAAATAAAATTTATTTAAGAGACCTTTGTGCTACCTTGAGAACATAATTTTAAGTGAAAAAATTGGACACACATGTTTAAAAAATACTGCTGTGTATTAAGCACTATGCTAGATTCTGTGGACTCAAAAGCGAACCAAATATTTTTTCCCTTAAAGAGATGTTGACCTAATGGGCATGCAAATAAAGAAAAAGGAAGGTCGCACAGTGAGATAAATGCAACTCTTGATTTTTTTTGGATCTTTTTCTTTATTAGTTAGTACATATTTGTAGTGCTTGCTGTTTACATAGCTTGTGGGGTGGCTCATGCACATAATACCATGTTAATTCCCTTTTCATCCTTTAGATTTAAATTGAGCACACTGGTGAGTCACAGCTTTTTCTAACACTTGTTGAACAGTCTATGGGTTTGTGGAGGAGTAGGAGCCTCTTCTTTCTATTCTTTGTTTGTAAGGAATTGCAGGGAAGGTGGAGAAAACTCATGAATCAATCATTTGTTAGAGAACAACATTCCAATGAGCTGTGTAAAAGAACTGGAAACAGATTGACGTTCCTTGGTTCATGAAGCCCTATAAATGATTGAAGTCAAGTGTGTTTTGTTGTTGCCAAATTTTAGTTCATGAAAAATAGTTTTATTGACCTGTATCTGCCCCCAATTATGTTACTTATTGTGTTCTCATTAGATCTTGAAAGAGAAGTACAAAACATGGATATTTGTAAAAGTGCCATGAAATACATTAGACAGTTTTTAAAAGAAAGCAATTGTGTATACATGTATAAGTATGGATACAAATACATATTTTTGTTTTGATGTACAGTCAGTATGTGGAAGTGCATGATAAAAGAAATGGTGGTTAAACATATTTGTGTTAGTGGGGATTGGCAGAATTGACTTCACAGGATTTTTTAGTGCATAGGAATGTCATGATAATATTCCTCCTTTCACAATGATGCTTTGGATATCCCTAAGCTTTGCTTAAAAGGGCAATGTTATGTATTATTCCAGGGCAGAGAGTCTGGACCCAGGATATCTGGGTTTGGAATGTACTATTGTTTATTTCTTTAAATGGTTTCTGTACTTATAAAGTAGGGACAATAATAATACCTGTCTTGTAGAGTTTTTGTGAGTATTAAATTATATATGTAAAGTTCTTAGGAAAGAACTACATAACCAAAACTGCATAAGTATGCAATAATTACTAGTGGTGGAACTGCGTCTGGAAGGCCTAGCCCATCTTGAGAATAGATTGTGGTTTGTAGAAAGTCTTAGGGTATTCTTTTGTTTGTTTGTTTGTTTGTTTTTTGTTTTTGGTACTGGGGATTGAACTCGGGTCCTTGCGCCTGTAAGGCAGGCCACTGAGCCCCTGAGCTAAATCACTGGCCCAGGGTATTCTTCTTTGACTTTTTCTTTCTTTCTTTTTAAATTTTTTTAGTGAAATAAAGGACCACTTGTCTTAAGAGAGCTTGCAAAAGGATATAGGGAGATCTACAGAGAAGCATGAGATGAAAGTTACATGCAAATAGAAGGTCCATATTATGTGTCCATTATGTACTTGTTAGTAGAAGAAGATTAGGAGAGGTGGTGAAACAAGTACGATCTCTAAGAGATTGTTTGGACTCTTGTCAAATGTTTTAAGGTATCAGAAAATACGAAATTTTTGGCTGATAATATGAAAAGAATGTGAAGAAGTTATTATGAAGTAAAATAGAGACACCTGATTTGGAGTATCTGGAAGTGAGTTTTTTTATTTCATTGTAGAAATGAGGGAGTATAATGAAAAATTATTTTGTCCTTGTAACAAAATATTTTCCATAATAATGTTTGTGTTTTTAATTAAACACAATTTTTCTATTTTTTTTCTATTGTTATAATTAACATGACTTTTTTCTGATACTTCTTTTGGAGTCACAAAAATATATTTTGTATTATATTCTCTGTTGTAATATTTATAGTTACAAATAAGAGAAAAATAATAATACATTAGATTTGGTGGTACATACCTATAATCCTGAACTCTACGAGATAGAGACAGGAGATTCCTAAGCTTGAACACAGACTGGGCAACTTAGGGACTTGGAGAGACTCTGATTAAAAAAAAAAGGCTGGGCATGTAGCTCAGTTGAAGGCCCTGGGTCCAATACCCATTACCACAAAATGCATGTGTACATAAACTTAATTTATAATAATATGTGAATCTCATCATTCTTATTTCTACATTTACAGTTGTATGCATGAGTGCATGCATGATCAGAAAAATATAGATTTGCAAATCTGAAAACCTATATTCTAGCCCTAGTTCAACTTTCTATTAGATGTATATTATATATATGAAACCAGAACTATAACTGTAAGTTCCTCCCCTTCTTCTCTCCCTCCTTCACTCCCTGCCTCCCTCCCTCCTTCCCTCCTACCTTCCTCCCTGCCTCCCTCCCTTTCTCCTTCTCTTCTTCCCTCCTTCCTTCCTGAGTTCACTGCTTTTATTGAACATCTTCTGTATGTTATACTTCTGTATTCTGAGAATACAAGGGTGAATAAGTCATATACCTTGATCACAGGATATTTCATATATAGTAAGAACTAATTTGTAGAAGAGTATGTGACCTAAAGCATATAAAGCATTTTTATGAGAATCTTTGGGAAATATGTTCTTATTATTCCCTGTTGAATTCTTTTTGTTCCCTGTTGAATTCTGAGCTAAAAGGAGGTGGCTAACTCTTAGACCCCCCCCCCCCCCCACACACACACACAAAATCCTTGTGGGATATGAAGTCAACATAAAAGAAGACAGAGCTGTAAGATAGAAATAAGACCAAGTATTTCCTTTGTGTGAAAGATACAAAAGAGGAAAAAGATTTTCTAGAGAGAAGAATTACCATAAGAAAAATCATGGAGATATAGAAAATAATATGATACTTTAAATTAACTGTAAGATGTGCTGTAGTTTTGAAAAATGAACTAGAAGTTAGGCAGAGAGTAAGCTATCAAGGATCTTAGAATCCTGTCAGTAGAGGAGAGCCCTTAAAGTATGTTAAAAATATTCTGTCAGAGCTGCCTGCTCGGGCCCACCCGGGGGTTGTGCGACCTCCCTGACTGCACGCCGCCAGATCCAGTAAGGAAGGTAGCTGCATGGGCACCCTTGAAACACCCCCACGACCTGCTTCACCCCCACAACGCTTTGTTCTCAAACCTCCTGATTGGGCCAGTTCTTGGAGCCACTCTGCAGAGGCATAGGTGGTCATGAAGGGTATTTTTCTGAGCTCCCAACTTTGAACATCTTTAAAGAAAGGACAGGGGAAACCTGTAATAGAACTGAGTGGAGTTCAACCCTTTGGGTTGGGAAACTCAATTTAGGCCTTGTGGACTGAGGTCAGTCTGAGTCATGGGGACCTGCCATTGGCTAGCTGAGATCAGGGGATTCGGTTCTGCACATGGCTGTACAAGTGGTATAATATGACGACAGAGACATAGTCTGAAAGAGGCCCTTCAAATTCTTTTTTTTGTTTGTTTTTCCTTATTCCACCCTAAAATTTCCTTTTTTTTCTGTCCTCTCTCTCCAACTCGGTCTCTTGCTCCACCATATTAGCCCTCCTCTCCCATTTTATTCCTGCTCCTGCCCTAACTCAGACTTCTTCTTTTATTATTTTTTTCTTTATGTTCTTTTCTCCTGTCATTTTACCTCACTCATGGCTCTGTAGCTTCAAGGGAAGGCGAGCCCCTGTTACTGTTAATGGGATATATTCTTATCCTTATTCCTACACTCTGTCTATCCCCTTTGAAGTTAATAGTTTCGTAAAGATAGCATGGTCATTCTACGTCCTCTGGTTTTACTTCAAACCTTCTCCAATTCTTTCACTTATCTACTCCTCTCGTCCTAACTCAGTCTAACCCCCCATCCTAAATGGTAAAGATGCTATATTGAAAATCATATTCACTGCAAACATATTTTTGGGCTGCTTCTTGATATTAATTTAATTCACATGGATTAAAGGTGATAAATTAATTACTACCACAAGTGGTCAATTTGCAAGCTGTGTTTGATCCTATTGGGCTGCTGAATGTATCAATTGGGATACAGGATTGTTATTGATTTACTGAGTTGTTTCTCTGATATTATGAAGATGAGAATGTCTGTGAGTCATTAGAGAATCAAAAGTTAAAATAGAACTACATCAGGAATATTTAAGTAATAACCCAGAAATTAAAGCAAGGATAACCCAACAACAAAAATAAAAATGAGAAAACACTTAAGCAAGACACAAAGATAGACTTCCAGTTCACCAATGGCAAACAGTAGGGCAAATGAAGGTGAAAAGTCTGATAGTAAACCAGCAGGACACCCTGGACCCATAGCACAGTAGGTAACAAAATAGATCAATCAGGCTCTAGAAAAATTCAAATCAGAAATAATTTCCCAGTTAGCCATAGAGATAGTGAACAAAATGGAAGACATGATTCGAGACTCTAGAACAGAAACTGACAAAAAAATAGATGAGCTCAAGACCCTGATAGAAGCCATGAAGGCTCAGCATAAGAAAGAAATGGAAACAGTGAATGCCCAACATAGGAAAGAAATGGAATCCATAAAACAGATTCAAACAGATATCCAGGAGATTAAACACTATATTGAAAGTGTACGCAACAGAATAAAAGATTGCGAAGTAGAATTTCACATATAGAAGATAGAATCTCAGTAAGTGACTGCGAAAAAAGAGGTCTCTCAAAAACAGTAAGGAATCATGAGAAATCAATCCAACAACTTCTAGACGATGCAAAGAAAAATAACATAAGACTGATAGGAATCCATGAAATAGCAGGAGAAAACACAAATGACTTAAAAAAGCTGTTCACAGAATTAATGACAGAAAACTTCCCAAACCGAAGGAAAGAATTAGATATACAGATAAGTGAGGCATATAGAACTCCAACTATCCAATATAAAAAAACCCTGCACCTAGACATAGAATAATCAATATCCCAGAAATCGAACAGAAAAACAAAATACTACAAGCAGTAAGAGAAAAGAAACAAATCACATGCAAAGGAAAGCCCATTATAATCGCAGCAGACTTTTCAACACAAACCCTTAGGTCAAGGATAGCCTGGAGTGAGGTATTTCAAGTCCTAAAAGAAAACAACCTCCAACATAGATTAATGTATCCTGAAAAACTCTTTCAAAATAGACGGAGAAATAAGATACTTCCATGACAAAGAACACCTGAGAAACTTCATGAATACCAAAACAGCACTACAAGGAATTCTAAACAATATCCTAGAAAAGGACAATGAAGGTCACAATACCATGAGGCCCAACAGACCAAATCAAATAGGCAAGGCAAGAAACTAAAAGGAGAGGGGAGAAAAAGTACAAAGAGTCAACAAAGGGACAATAACATAAGAATAATAAGTCAGTACATATCAGTTATAATCATCAATGTTAATGGCCTCAATTCACCAATCAAGAGAAATAGATTGGCAGAATGGATTAAGAAGCAAAATCCAACGATATGTTGTATACAAGAAACACACCTAGTGCAAAAGAAAGCCCACAGACTGAAAGTGAAACTATGGAAAACAATTCTCCATACATCAGAAGCCCAGGAAAAAGCAGGGGTAGCAATCTTCTTCACAGACAAAGTAAATTTCAAATGAAAACTCATTAAGAGAGATAAAGAAGGCCACTACATCCTTGTAAAGGGAACAATTCAAGAGGAAGAGATGATAATCATAAACATATATGCACCAAATACAAATGCCCCCAACTATATAAAACAAATATTAAGTAACATGAAAAACCAAATAAGCACTAATACAATTTTAGTGGAGGATTTAAATACCCCACTATCACAAATTGACAGATCATCTAGGCAGAAAATCAACAATGAAATAATAGAACTGAACCAAGCTTTGGAACACATGGACTTAATAGATGTGTACAGAGTATTCCACCCCATAAAATCAGAATATACATTCTTTTCAGCTGCACATGGATCATTTTCCAAGATAGACCACATATTGGCTCACAGAACAGGTCTGAATAAATGCAATAGAATTGAAGTCATCCCCTTTATATTATCAGATCATAGTGCAATCAAGCTGGAGATCATTAGCACAAGAAACTGGAGGAACTTCATAAGCACATGGAAACTGAACAACACTCTCCTAAAAAATCAATGGATTACAGAGGAAATTAAAGAAGAAATTAGACACTTTTTACAAGTAAATGAAAATACCAGTACAACATATAGGAATCGATGGGACACAATGAAAGCAGTTCTATGGGGAAAATTCATAACATTGAATGCCCATACTAGGAAAACAGACCAGGCTTAAATAAACAAGGTAATAATGAATCTTAGACTCCTAGAAAAACAAGAGCAAGAAAAACCCAAAGCTCAAACAAGAGAAGAAATTATAAAGATTCAAGCAGAAATCAATGCAATGGAAACTAAGAAAATGATAGAAAAAGAATAAATGAAACAAAGAGCTGGTTTTATGAAAGAATAAATAAAATTGACAAAACCTTAGCTAATCTTATCAAAAAAAGGAAAGAAAAGGCTCAGATCCATGCAATCAGGAATGAAAAAGGCGAAGTCACAACAGATCCAAAAGAAATCCAGAGAATCATTAATACCTACTTTGAGAACCTGTACTCCAATAAAATGGAAATCAGCAAAGAAATGGACAGATTTTTAGATACTTATTAATTACCAAAGTTGAATAAAGAAGATAAAAACATTTTAAACACCCCAATTACAATCAATGAAATAGAAAATGTAATTAAAAATTGACCAACAAAAAAAGCCCAGGCCCTGATGGATTCACTGCTCAATTTTACAAGACATTTAGAGAAGAACTACTGCTGTTACTCTTCAGACTTTTCAGTGAAATTGAAAGGGGAGCAATACTTCCAAATCTGTTCCTGGAAGCAAGTATCACTTTGATTCCCAAACCAGGGAACGATGTCACTAAAAAAGAGAACTACAGGCCAATATCCTTAATGAATATAGATGAAAAAATCCTTAATAAGATACTAGCAAACAATACAGAGGATTTCCAAGAAGATCATACATCCTGACCAAGTCAGATTTATTCCAGGGATGCAAGGGTGGTTCAACATACGTAAATCAATAAATGTAATACATTATATTAACAAAGTCAAGGACAAAAACCATATGATCCTCTCAATAGATGCAGAAAAAGCATTTGACAAAATTCAACTCCCATTCATGATAAAAACCCTGCAAAAAATTGGAATAGATGGTCTATATTTCAACTTACTAAAGGCTATCTATGAAAAACCAACAACCAACATATTAAATGGCCAAAAACTGAAAACTGAAAATCTTACTTCTTATTCTAGCCAAAGAGCTATGTACATATGTACCATTATGACTTAAGCCATTTTGATGAGCCTTAACATACAATTAATACTCATTATTATAAATAATTCCAGCATATATAAAAACATAAATAATATTATAATCAACACCTAAGTATTACCTGGACTCAAGAGTTATAGAGAATTTTCTTACTTTCTTCACCTATCCCTTTTTAATTTGTATTGTTGCTCAGAAATTTTAAGAAAATCTTAGATTCTATGTAATTTCTAGCCTAGTAATTTAGTAGACATATTTTAGGAAATGAAAGGATATTTCCTTACTTTACCACATTATTTTCATAACTAATGAAATTAATACTGGTTCTTCAGTATTATCTAATATTCTGTTTAAGATTTTATTAACCATTTCAAAAAATATTTTCCATTTACTTCATTTGAATTGGTATCCAAATAAATATCAGAAATTGCTTTTATTTTTAAGTTCTCCACTGCCACACTCTTTACCCTTTTCTAAAGCAAATTGGATGAGTTGTCTCATCTTTGGAGAACATTTTTGTGTTTGCTTCCCTATGGTATCATACAACTTGATTCTCTACACCTGTATTTTTTGTAAACAAGAAGTGGGCTATTAGATTTGACTAAATCCAGGTTAAATTTATTTTTACTTTTTCAAAATAAGTTTATGCTATATATTTCATAGATGATGCTATATAAAAGTGATATTTTATTTTAGGAATTATTGATACCAGAAATCTTTTGAGCAAAGAAGCATCAGAATTTATTCCTCTTTGTCAAGTAGCCCCCACACAGTCTCTGTGGTATACAACAGAGCTCTTTAAACTATCAAAATATTAACAACTAATAGAAAATCTATAGAAAGCTACCATGTCTAATAGATTTTCCTCTACTACTCATTTAAATTCTTATGTAAGGCATGTCCTTTTTATTTTTGCCCCCTCTTTTTTGTGGCATTCTAACTACTACTCATTTAAATTCTTCACTTGATCTTAGCCAAAAGGCCGAGAAGCGATTCATTTAAATTCTTATGTAAGGCATGTCCTTTTTATTTTTGCCCCCTCTTTTTTGTGGCATTCTTTATCCTATCCTTTTAAAAACAAACTATATGTTCCCTTAGCAGCCTTTCCCAAGATAGATAAATATCAACATCATTGTTGAAATACCAAAGCACAGTGCCAACAATTGTCCTACAATTTGTATTATGGTGTAATAACACACACAGACTTGAGCACATTGCTAATAGCCAATGAGAGTATCAAGCCAGTCTCTAAGCATATTAAAATGCCTCAGAGGACTTTTTCAACACTACATAATAAGATTTGGTTTTATAAGCTACTTTGTTAGGACTTGTGAATTTTGCATTGCTTTATTATGTATGTGTGTGTGTATGTGTATATATATATTTGTATAAATTAATACCAACTTTGATAAATTGGCTTAAATAATATACAGATCAATCCAAAGGAGATTGAACTGGTCAAATGAAGCATATGGTGAATCACTGGAGAAAGAGCATATACTATGTAGTGATGTTTAATTTGAAAATGAGAATATAAGGACATATCTGATTTAATTGGGGCTTGTCTGAAAAATGTGCTGCTATCTGTCAGCTTGGAACTGAAATGTTTTGATTTGTTAAGGTTTGATTTGCATTACTGAGGCCAAGAATTCTCCCAGGAATGGATGAGCCTTTGGGTAAAATAAATTATTAGGCTGGCTTATTCTCATTTTTATTTTGTTTTAAAATTATATTGAGCAAATAGATTTTATTATTCCTAGCAACATAAGAGATATTATGGAGGCAAAGAACACTTTAGAAAGAAGTTCAAAATTTTTGTTTCTCTCATATTTTATTTTTTCAGAAAATGATGTAATAAGTCTATATTTAACATGTTTCCTTTGGGCTTCATTAGACAGATATTAATAAAGTAAGAATAATCAATAGTTTGTTGAACAAAATGTGAAGCATTCTGTAACACCAAATCTAATAAACATACAATTTAGAAATCAGAACTTCTTCAGCCTCTTAGACACATTTTTATATTTTTACCATGTTGGTTTTTAGAGTTTCTAACATCTTCCTTTAGTTATAGTTTGGTTTGTTGAAATGTCCTTTCTCTCTTCCTGATTGTAACCCTGGAAAAATTCCTGATGATGGATACTCCCATTGCTTAGGTCCATCATATGAGCATTTTCATCTACTAGTTCACAAAATCTTCATAAAATGAGCATTAATATATATTATACTCAATAAATAAATTATAGGACAGGACATTAAACAGCTGCCACATGAAAAATGACCTAATTGGTATTTTCTGCTCTTTAAAGGAAAATACAGAATAAAATTAAAAACATGTAAGAGCCATAAAACTTTAAATTCTCAGGCTGGGGATTTAGCTCAGTGGTTCTGCTGCCTGCCTAGCAAGAGCAAGGACCCGAGTTCAATCCCTAGTACCCCCCGCCAAAATTCTTGTGTTTGTATGAAAATAAGTTTTTCTAGAAAGCAATGTATTAGAAGTATAGCATATGTACATGCCCAAAGACACACACACACACACGCCCACACACACATCTACACACGTCTCCCTTTACAGAGTGATTCTCACCCAAGGTAGATCTAAGTATTAGAATATGTTCTCTAAAGTGAAGCAAAGTTTTCCTTAGAACTTCTCCTTAATATCTTTTGTCTAATGAAATGGTGAGCACAACTGTATCTGTTTCTTCCCTTTTACAAAGGAGACTTTTAAAATATATGAAACATGTACCATCCTCTTCTCAACCCATTTTCTCAACTTTTTTCTGTAATCATTTACTGACATTTCACGATTCTACACAAACTGCTTTAAAAGATCACTGTATTTTGACACAGCTACAATGCACTAATCAGAACCAAACACACTCTCCAGGTGTATTTCCTTAAAGCATTTATGATTTCCTAACATTTCAGTGTTGTGTGATTGCTTTTTCCATTGATGTGTCTTAATATATTACATATTTTTTAGCTGCAAAACCACTAAATGCTTATGTTAATTATCTTTATGACTTCTTTTCTTTTTCCTCATTTTTCTTTCTTTCTCCTTTCTCTTCTTTCTCTTTTCTTTTTTCTTTCTTGTAAACAAAGAATACCGTTAGGCTATGTCTTTCTCATCTTACATGTGATTTCATGAGTCTTTGAGAGCTGTTTACAGTGTGTTCCATGATATAACACATTAATTCTGATATCCAGCTTTACATTCATCTATCAGAAGAATTAAAATTTGTATGGCTTAGAAATCTCCTCGTGTACTCTCTTTCACTTTTGGTCTTTTTAAAGAGAGTTGTAAACTCAATTTTTCCTCTTATAAATTGTGAGGCCTTGAGTAAAATAGGGAGACTCTTCTGCCAGGGATTTAGCTCAGTGGAACCATGCCTGCCTTGCAAGTGCAAGGTCCTGAGTTTGATCCCTGGTACTACGGAAAAAATTGGGGAGACTCTTGAACTTTAATTTCTGCATTTCTAGGGCATGCATAAACATAAGTGTGTAAATTAAATGAGATAATAAATACACATACATGGCTTTTACCACAGTACCTGTACTCTTAGCACAATACTTGACATAGAGGCAACAATATATATATTGTTTTTATTGTGAACTTGCTGGATAACCCTGCCAGAGTCAGATAGAAATATGAAAATGCATCTTCAGATAAATAAATTTTGTTTAGGAATAAACAAAGTGTATCATCATAGTCTGACATATGTATTTCACATGTCCAAGGAACAAAGGAATCTTATTGGGTTGGGTTCTTACTGTGGAAAAAAAAGCGCTATCTAAGTTGTTTTTAAAGAAAGCTCATTAGCACTGAGGCACCATGCAAGAGCTGGGTGCTCAGGTAGTCAAATGGCTGCAGTTAGCAGGTAAAACTAGTTTTAATGTTATACCAGGATCTTTCATTAGATTGGGGTTGGGAGACTTTGTCAGGTAAGGGTTCTTGTCTACGTAATTAACTGTCCTTGTGCTGCTCACAGTCCTTTGATAGTTCTATTATCAGGCCAATCCAGTGAGAGTTCTCGCTTTTTGGCCAGCTCCAGCTTGTCAGGGTTTGACCTGGATGATTCCATTTTGACGTTAACAACTTTGAAAACCTCTAAACTCTGTTTTCAAGCCTTGTTCTTGCTAAAACTCTTAATTTCTTTGAGGAAAGGGGTGGAGAGAACTCTAAGTATAGTGTAATCTTGAATTAAAAACATTATTTACTTTTTTTTTGCTATACATTGGAGAATACATTCATCCTGGGAATCAAGATTTAAATTTCCTGTTAATTTTGTGAATATTAAATTTAGGTAAATTTTTAATTTAAACTTTTCAGTGGTTTTTTTCTTCATTTCATAAACTGTCACATCAGAAATGAAGTCAAATTTACTTGTATCTGAAGCTAAGTAATGTCACATATGGCCAAGGAAAAATGGTAAATGCTTTTCCACTTCGTTCATACTGTTCATAGCTTTATTTTTCCATTTTTATGCTGTCATCGATCTGTATAAAATATCTCTGCAGAGCTGATTTTTTCTTAGTAATTAAAAGTATAAAGATAATTGAATATATTCTGATACCTATAAAGCTTCATTTATAAGCACCGTTTCATTTTAATCAAAGAAACAATCTTGACATAGAATCATTTGTCTCCCTATTACAGTCTAATTGGGAGAGAATACTATATAATGGATATGGGCTGTTTTTTTACTTCAAAGTTGATTTCTTATGTAGAAATTCTCTTCATCTTCTTTTATGATTATTAAGTGCTAAATTGGCAAAAAAAAGCCTTATTTAGTTACCTTATTTCTGATTTCTGTGAACTATTTTCACAATTTATCTATAAGTTCTTTAATATGAGAGAAAATTCTATATTCAATCAAATCAGTAGTATAAGACAATTATGGAAAAAACACTGTGCCTGTCTCTGTATGTGATTCAAGGGATTTTAAATATTGTGCCTATTTGGTTCTGAAGGACCTTTTTTTACAAAACAGTCTATAAGAGGCAGTCAAATTATAATAATTTTTAATTGAGTAGATCAGAAGAATAGAGTAAGATATGGATTTAGTATACAGTAATTAGAAATATACTCATGATGAAACCATGTTAAATCTTTTAAAAACTTTAGGTAGAAGGTGCTCAATAAAGAACTTTTTGAATGAATACACTCAACATATTGTTTAAGATTTGTAAACTTAGAAAATGGTTTAAAAAAACTAATTTGCTTTCTGGTTTGATGGTTTGGGTAGGGTAAGTAGAGTTTTAATAGCTTAACTAAGAATCTGATGGTTAACTAAACTAAACATGGGTTGGAAGCTCTTACGTCAAAGAAACGGGCTTCATTCTTATGTATTTCTTTTTCTTCTTTTTTTCATTTCTATTTATTTCATCTATCAAATATTTATTTGGCACCAGGTTAGTTACAGGTATTGTACACACACACACACACACACACACACACACACACACATACACACACACTCATGCTTGCACACATACACACAGGAAAAGTGGAGAGTGTCTCTTTTAATCAGAGGTAGGGGAGAAATAGAAGGGTATGATGGAAGAAGGTAATAACTTCCTGCAGATTCTTTTTTTCTCACTCCATAGGAAAGAAAGGACACAGTGCCAACAGTAAATAAAATCTGCATAATAATGTCAGGGTTAAGCATCAGGTAGATTTAAAGAAGGAAAGAAGGGCCAGGATTTAGCTCAGTGGTTCTGCCTGCCTCACAAGCACAAGGTCCTGAGTTTGAGCCCTGGTACCCAAATAAATAAACAAATAAATAAATAAAATTTAAAAATAAATTTAAAAAAAGAAAGAAAAAGCAAGCAATGGAATGTTTTGTAGCTTGAAATAGTACCTTAGTCTTTCTGAAAGAAATACCTTGTTGCTTAGCTTTCCTTGGGAGGGAAAATACATTTGGGAATGGATTCTAGGTTCAGAATAAGACAAGTGAAATGGATAAGAACATTCAGAATTTATGGCTAAGCAAATTTTTAGAAATGTTGAAAAACCCTGAATCTTCATAAGTACTATGCTTAAATTTGCTGTTCAATTGGTTTTAAATATTAGGTTAGTGTTCAGCAATTTCCAAAAAGTTAATAATTTCAGTAAGGTAAGTGTTATAAGTTTGTTTGAAAGGTAATCAGACACATAATTAGGTATACTCATATACATACATTCAATCACAATTTCTACCTTTTTTGTTTTTAGTTTGCTTTTCTATTTGAAAAGTAGTTGGACGCAGAGAGGGGAAAGATTATATACTAATGGACAAGGAACCATAATTAAATTTGTAAAGGATTGGAAATTAATGGGTGTGACTGGCCTATAAAGCAAACAGTACTATTTATATATTTGTATAGGAAGAACAATAATATTTGCTGTAAGTTCCAACCACCTTTTTTCTCAGCAGTATTCTTATTCCTTCCTTATTAAAATTGGTTTTTAAAAAATGTATGGCTCATACCACTATAAATGTGTTTGTGTAATATAAATTTGATGTCTAATTAAATCTTAAGAAAATGAAATAGAATTTACTTTGTATTAATTGTGTTCACGTCAATCAGTAATTATATCAGAGGGCATTAGTACTTTAAAGTACTACCATTTTGAATAAATTGCTACCATATTTAATGTTGTTTTCTGCATGTGGATATGTGAGAAAAACTAATTAGTAATATTTCAAAGAGAAAGAAATTTCTTTTCTTTCTTTGGTTTTTTTTTTTTTTTTTTTTTTTTTTTTCATACCAAGGATCAAACTCGGGTCCTTGAGCTTGCGAGGTAGGCGGTGGCATCACTGAGATAAATCCCTGGCTACTTTTATTTTCTTAGCATTTTAATATGTCCCTTTTTGTTTGTCTTTTTGTTTTTTGAGATAGGGTCTCACTATGTAGTTGAGACTGACCTGGAACTCACTGTGTAGCTCAGGCTGGTCTCAAACTCACAGAGATCCTCCTGCCTCATCCTCCTGAGTGCTGGGATTACAGGCTTGCACAACCATGTCCGGCTTAATATGTCCCTTTTTAATTGACATGTAATATTTGTACAAATTTACAGTATTTTGATATACACACATATATATATGTATATATATGAAGTGTAATAATCAAATCAGAATAATCATGTGTATCCTCAAACATGTATCATTTGTTATTTTTAGGACTATTTAAAATAGTCAGATCTTATTATTTTGAAATTACAAAAAACAGTTGGATAAGAAGGATTACATTCTGGTGTTCTAAAGTATGGTAGGATGACTAAGGTTAGTTATTTGTTATGTACAGTTTTAAATACACTGAAATGTAAACAAGAATTCATTCTTAAACTGAGTCTTTGCTACTGTAATCAAGTTGTGGTGTAGAGATCATAGAGAAAAGCTTTGTAGGGTAGAGTAAGACATGGAGCAAATTTTGCGTTTAGTTTAAGAGGCCACTGTTGGCCTTTGCATACTGCTGGGAAGGTCAGGGAGAATATCATAATGAAGTTTTAAGAAATAAATTCTGATTAATGTTCATGCTATGAATTAGCTGGAAGACCAACTAAGAGATAAGAATTTTGTAGATCTAGTGAAAGAATTTCTCAGCCAGGCTTTTTATAATGGAAGTGGAAAGTGGTTTTTCCCCTTCTTGTAGGCTAAGCTCTCTCCTTTTCTTCCTGAATACAAAACAAAACACAATAAAATAAAAAACTAGCATAATACTTTATTGACCAACCTACATTCAAGCAATCATAATTTTTCTTCCATTACTATGCCTGTTCTTGATGCAGTCAAGGTAATAACCATTCTACTCAACATTGCAGTGATTTTCTTGTTGCATCTCTTTTATGTCATCTTAAATTGATTTTTATTGTGATGAGAGATGTCACAACTTTAATAATAAATATAGCAAAATACAAACCACTATATTTTATCCGAGAATTTATTTGCTTTTTGGTAATTAGTTGAAAAGATGTTGCTTCTTTTTCACATGAGACACATGAGATTAAAAAAGATGATAATTTCCTTGTGCTGCTTTCGTTGATAAGAGACAGAGATTTGAACTCCAAAGACTTTGACTTGTAGTGTATTTTAATTATTTCTGAATGAAACATGTCTCCTATTTTACTAGATGCACATAGTGGCACAAAATTATGCCCAAAACATCTTAAAAGCATAGACTTTTCTTTTAGAATACACATTTTCAATGAATGATAATGTAAACATCTCCCCAATACTCGTGAGATGTCAGCATTAATAAGGAAACATTTCTAAGTTAGTGTGTCATAGGAGGACTCAGTCAGGAATAATTGAGTGCAATTAAGAAAACTGAGATGGACTTTCAGAAGGAAATTTCTATCCCACTCCATGACATAAGAGGATTTGGCTTTCAATTCCCAATAAAGAAGAGTAAGCCATTACCCAAGAAGATATGCTTATTATTGAATATAGTCCTTTAATAATGAGAAGATAATTAAATATCCTTATATCTCTTCTATTTCTAATGTATGTTTAGAACTTTAATTTATGACATATAGAGAAATATGACCTAAAGTGTTTAAGAATGTAGCTAACTACATTAATGAGTTTTTAAATTTGTAGAGAGTCAGATAATGATAATTACATATATAATCATGAGTTATAGCATACAGCGGCTCAGTTCCATGTGTAGTCATTTGAAGACCCTAATAAATATACTACAGTAGTTTATGAACTCAATATATTTTGGAATATAAATTTATCCAGTGTGTTTCAGTAGGAAATGGTGAAGCTTTACCTTAAAGTGAATATAAAGTACTGGTTCAAGAGTTGTAATTGTGAAATGTCTCATAAGAAGAGTACTCTGTTAAAATGAGTAGAAGGGAGAGGAATGCCAATTACTAGAATTTTGAAACTAGATTGACTGGACCAGAGATCTCTTCTCCAAGAAAATTATCTCAAAGTTCCAAGGATGGACACAGGAGCCTGTAGTAGTCCATTTAGCTTATGGATAGAAAGTTTCTATATCTCAAATGAAGTTCAACATTTTTAGAAAGCTTTAGAAGTTTATAAAAGATAATACCTATCTTAGGATTTTCATAGAACTATAAAAACTATAGTATCATGACAGTTACCCTCATTTAGATGACTATTATATCATAATATATAGTGTATTTTTATAATATTTAATATTGTTTCCCTTAAAAACAACCTAGGAGGAAATACAGTATTTGACATCTTTTGAATCATTGATTTAAAGGAAGTTTGAGAAAATTCTATTTTCATATTTCCTTAAAAGGAAAGTGGGAAAAATTTTCTGTATTGTAGTAGTTTTTAATTTATTGGGCTCAGGAAGCCATTATACTTTTAAATGATTTTGAAAGCCTCAAAGGTCTATCATTTATGTGAATTTTATAACTGATATTTATAGCTTAGCAATGTTTAAAATATTTATCAATTAGTATAAAATAATATTACTTTATATTTAAGATAATTATAGAGAATATAAATAAATACTTACACAAAAATGTTCATAATAACAAGAAAGAGAAACAACCCAAAGACCATCCAGTTCATGAATGGATAAATAAAGTACAATATATCATATAAAATAATTATTTGATCATAAAAAGAAATGAAGTTTTGACATATGCTACAATATGGGTAAGCCATTAAAACATCATGTTAAGTGAAAGAAATTATGCACATCAGGGCACCTTTTGTATGATTTCACTTAAATGAGATCTCCAGAATTTGCAAACAGACAGTAGATTAGTCATTGCAAGGGACTGGGAAGTAGGAGAAATGGGAAGTGACTATTAATGAATATGTGGTTACTTTTTGGAGTGATGAAAATATCTCAAATTTTGTAGTGGATGTGTTTGTATAAGTTTGTTGATATACTTTAAATCACTGAATTGTATGCTTTATAATGGTGAATTTTATAGTATGTGAGTGATAACTCATAAAGGATCAAAAATTTAACTAAGCTTGTCTTGAAATAAGAAATAAGAAAGGTTTGGGGGTTTAGTTCAGTGAGAAGGCCTTGGATTCCTTCCCACATACTATAAACAAAACTAAACAAATTTTCTAAAACACTAAATTTTAACATAAATCATATATTTCATGAAAATAACTATTTTCCAAATAAAATACTAATATTAGTGACATTGTATTACATTCTTAAGTCTCTTTGATATTTGTCTAGATGAGAACAACTGTATTCTCATGTTTGCTTCTACATTGAAACCATTGTAATATGTTTTTTATTGAAATACGAAAGAATTTGACCTCTTACAGATATAGTTGGAAAAGGAAAGGCTACTGCAATAAATTATTCAGATAAGTTTGATTTTTTTTTTCATTTTTGGTACTGAGGATTGAGCTTGGGACCTTGTGCTTGCAAGGCAGGAGGTGGAATCACAGCTAAATCCCAGTCCTATTGGGAATGTTTTTCTTTGATATTATATCATAGCTTGATATATGTCAATTCTTAAAGATTAATTTAAATATCCAAGTGCGATCAACTTCACTTCAATTTTTCAATGGTTACATTGGACTGGGCAGTTGAAGGTGGTATTTACATAGCAGGAATTGCAGTTGGCAGTCCACTAGATGCTCAGGTGGCCAGGATAGCTTAATTTTCTTTACTGTGACCTCTCCATGAGACCTAGGATTTTCCTGTCAGAGTAGCTGGAGTCTGAAAGGAAATAGTCCTGAGAAGGTAAAAGCTGTAGATATTTAAAAGTTCAACCTCAGAAGTTACAGGACTACTTTCTCCACATTCTATGGAGCAAAATTATAGGGCATGTCTAGATTTGAGGGCAATATAATCAATGATGACCCTGTTCTTCCTCCTCTCCCCTTTTTCCTGCCTCCTCCTGCAAATAATTTACAGCTATATTATACTATATGGCCTTTTCTGACATTTTGAACGCCACAGGTATATGGGATCTTGGTAAATATTATGATTAGGTATTGTTTTTATACTGATGTAACTCTGCTTTGAAATTAAAAGCATCTTAATTGGGGTTTTGTTTGAAATATTTAAAATTTATTGCCAAGTGTAATAAATGTAATGCAAATGTGAACTAAGTTCTTGTGGCTTTTTATTATTCTTCCATCCCTTTTAATTTGTGATATTATAGTTTAGTTTTGTTGTTGATATTCAATTACTTAAGAATAATTTCTTTTAATGTAATATAAAGTGTAATATAAATAGAATATTGTGTCTGCTGTTTCTAGAATAAACATTCTACTTACTCTCCATGTTTATTCTGCAAGAGTGAGTTGGTTTTGCCTTTAAGACTTATCTATTGGTGGTAGCTATAAAAAGATACACCAAAGATTAATTCATGTATTTATTTAATTATTGTTTCCTTTGGGAGACAACAAACCCCAAAATTTACTTTTGAGTGACTACACTTTTCAAATTGCTTTTCATATGTCCTAAGCTAAAAGTGCTGACAAAATGCCTTTCAGATTTTCTTTAAGGTTCTTCAGAAAATGTAATATTGTATGCAGGCCAGGTTAGAAATGCTTACTTGTTATTAAACACTTATGCAATTTGAAAATTTTAATAGTTATCAAAGCATACTAAAAGCATCATTCTTTCAGCTACCCTTAGAAGTTGCTTCTGGAAATTTCCTTTGAAATTGCTTTATGAAAGGCTTGTTCATGCTGTATAGAAAATTAAGCTTTTTCTCCATTGCAAAATGGCAAAATTTCTGTAGATTGCTAGTGGAGGTGTTAGGTTGGATATACCTGCTGTTACTGATCAGGATAAATAATGCAGTATGCTTTCCTTAAAGAGCACTATCAGGAAACTAAATCTTGATTGACAGCTCACCATACTGAAAATGTTAATGCTAAATTTATTTCAAAATATTTGATGGAAAAATTATGAAACCTGGATCCCAGTGTACAAAATTTCTTCTGAGCACTGCTGTCAAACTCTCAGTACCAAAGCATAATTGGTCACCATAACTATTTGAAACAGCAAATTACCTTACTATAGTGTAATGAGTGTCCCTCTGAAACCTTCTGGCTATTTTAGTCACATCTGAAAATTCAGCATGTGGAGTCTAAGTATTCTTGAGAGGCAGATATAGAATTATGAGACATCATTTCAGATAAATTTTTACTGGCAACTAAGCTGTCATTAAGATGAGTTTCTAGAATAGATCTGAGCCAGCTGCCACACCCTTGTACCCTATTGTGTATAAAGAAGAGTGGCCCTTGTGATTCACAGTTTGTTCTATATTGCATGTTACTTTCTAAATGCCTGTAACATTCCCTGTACATTTCTTAAATTTTGAGTGCCCATGTTACCTTTGGTTCTATTTTGGCCTAGCTAGCTGATTTGTTTCACTAATAAGTTTTGGTTACTGGTTCATTTCTGAGAGTTCATACTCCAATGAAGAAATTCTGTGACCCTTCTTGTAAATAAATAAGTTCATGCAATTTTCAAACTTCACAAACTGGTGGAATTTGGGAAAGGCCCATTGTAGTAGGCAGATTATTCAACATTGATTTTGCGTATGTTATTATATCCCTGGCTTCATGACCATATTCTGATACATAAAGTATCATTTATCCACTCTTTACCATTTCAGTCCTCATCTCACAACCTAGGATGATCTGACAAACTATTTCACATTTATTCATCTCTCTCTCTCCTTTGCATTCCCACTGCAGGTAGGGTGGATTAACAGTATCGAGTTGAGAAGCATAGAGATTCTTCTCTAATCATTTTATTCTTTTATCCACTTATTCATTCATTTATTGATTCTCTTAGTCAATAAATGTTTGCCATGTCTCTCAACATACATTTGCAAGGCAATATCCTTATTCTTTTTGTGGAAATGAAGTTGCATTCAATTTTTAGCCTCAAAATGAGGCATATAAAGAAGAAATAGACATAAGACACTATGTGTGAAATGGTGCCACTGGAATTCATTTAGATTATTTCCTCAAATAGATTCTATTCCACGAAAAGAATCCCTTTTGGTGTGATGATCAGGATGAAGGCAGTATAAAAAATGGACATTAAATGATCTATGTATATGGTTTCACAAAGTTAAAAGGTTGATAAAAATTACCATTTATGGTAGAAGGAACTAAGAAAAGCCTAAGAGTGAGAAAGAATTGAGTTTGGAGGATTTCAGATAAGTTCTAGTTGAGAGCAAAATTAAGAAGAAATTGAAAACATTTTTATTTTACTAAAGACATGTCAATATATCCATATCTAGAAATCTGCCTTAACTGCCTAGAGGGTAAGGGTGAAGTATCTATTCTGATTTTTCTTTGAATACTGATATGTTAACTGAAGTTTCCCTCTCGGTGATTATTCTACTGCATCAAAAATTTTTCATAATATTGCAAAGGCATTATTATAAGAAACTATTGATTATGTGCCAGAAGATAAATGTATGGATTGATTGTAACTGTGAAAGAATATAAATTCTTAGATGTTACCATAAATAAACATATTAAATATAGTCTTTTTGTTTTTGTGGTGCCAGCTGTGGAATATAGGAACAATCATTGACACTTGCTGTTGGGGTCTAGTGACCCTATGATCTTGCTACAGTTGCATGTTTTTGTCACAAACTGACTACATTGACAAGAAACTCTGGGGTAGTGACTTTGGTATTGTACTAACATAGAAATAAGGAGAGATTATGGGAACAAGTTGAAAATTCTGCAGAAATGAAGTTTTCTACACAGGAACAATGTTAAAATGTGTTCCTTATATATTCACTAATATGTGGGAGTTAATTTACCATGTTTGTAAAATAGGAGTATGGAAAAATAGGGGGAAAATACAATCAGTGCTAAGAATTTAATCCTTGTCAATAATATAGTAGTTTTAAAACATTAATTATTCTGATGCCTTCTATCATTTAATAACACCAGACTCTTTAAGAAATCATTTTCTGTTTTTAACATCTTTATGCTTTAGTTTTTCATTATTTTCAAGTACTTTTTTCTCCTTATAAGATATGCTGTTTTAATGATGTTGTAAGAAAAAAATATGCAAAAACTAAAATAGGTTTTTGTTGTAATAGCTACTCTCCTCATATTTCCTCTAAGATTCTTGAGTTGCTATAAGCAAGAAAATAAAATCCATTATTAGAATGTTCCCCCTGCCAGGTTTTTATTACTAATATATTGTTTATTTTTAATCATCTTTTGAATTATTGACTTTTATGGTATCTCATAACAGTAATTTCTATTTGTTTTATGTACTTCACAGAGTAGATTTCATTTTTCTGTCTCACTATATTATGTGTAATGGCTTAGCTGTGCATTCTTTGCTTGATGTAGGGAATGTTAATTTGCTTTAACACATTATCATCTAAAATAGCTCAGGTTTTATATGGTCTTGTAAAAGCTTTATCTTGTAATACTCTGAAAGATGCTTTACTCTCCATTCTCTCATTTTTTAAGAAAAATGTTTAAAATTCCTCCTGGTATTCTTGTCACATATCAGGATATTAACCAGATGTTTTGATTGGCTCTGCTAGATAATATTAAAATGCATAAATTCAGACTTTAAAGCAATTTATAAATTTCACTCTGGCCTTATTCTTCCAATATTTTACTACTACTTTATGATTTATCTTTTCTTTTTTTGGATACTGGGAATCGAACTCTGGTCCCTGTGCTTGTGAGGCAGGAAGCAGAACCACTGAGCTAAATCCCCGGCTATGATGTTTTAACCTAAGGCTTCCAATAGCTTTTTTCCTTCTTAGCCTCTAGCTAATCATTTCTTTTACTCTTAGCTGGATGCCACAGTGATAGATCTAGTTTCTGTAGGCTTCCCTGCAGTTCTTTGCTAAATGCATAGAGCACTGTTCCCTATTCTGTTCTCTTCAGTTCTGCCTCAAAGAGGCATGGCGAAGAGATTGTTTTATGCTTGAGAGGAAAATTTCTTAGAATGGAGTGGCAGATGGATATACAGGAATCACTGGTGCAAAATAATGGAAATTCAACTCCAATTAGATTTTAAAGTTGATTGCTTCCAAGAAGTCTGCAAGTGATATGGAAAGAGCTGTTCACCATATTGGTATTTGGTGCCTGGCTGCCAAATTGCTTAGGGATGTGATGACAAAATTGAAAGAGATTGGGATTAGAAATTAGGATGATTTTGATGATAGTGATAATGATGATGATGATGATACAATGATGATGATAACTATGGCTCATACTAAATACTTACTGTATATTAGGCAACAAGTTAATGTTTCTGTACAATATTTTGGGATCTTGATTTTTATATGTCTAGGTGTAGGTTTTTTTTCTCCTCATGGCTACTTGGAGTTCTATGTGCCTCACTTATCTGTATGTCAAATATTTCCCCTCTGGGAAGTTTTCTGTCATTAATTCTGTGAACAGCTTTTTTAAGTCATTTGTAATTTTTCCTTCTACTTCATGGATTCCAATCAGTCTTATATTATTCTTCTTTGCATCATCTAGGAGTTGTTGGATCGATTTCTCATGATACCTTTCTGATTGTAAGGGACCTCTTTTTTCATGGTCACTGACTGCAATCCTATCTTCTATATCTGAAATTCTATTTTCACATTCATTTATCCTGCTGTGAAAATTTTCAATAGAGTTTTTAATCTCCTGGATATGTTTGAATCTGTTTTGTGGATTCCATTTCTTTCCTATGTTGAGCATTCATCATTTCCATTTCTCTATTATGCTGGGCCTTCATGTCTTCTATCATAGTCCTGATCTCATCTATTTTTTTTAATCAATTTCTGTTCTTGATTCTCTAATCATGACTTTCACTGTGTTCACCATATCTGCAGTTATCTGGGAAATTATTTGTTTGGAATTTTTCTCTAGCCTGATTGATCTGTTTTGTTACCTCCTGTGCTATGAGTTCAGGGTGCCCTGGTGGTTCGCTATCAGACTTTTCATCCTCCTTTGCCCTACTCTTTGCCACTAGTGAACTGGAAGTCTGTCTTTGTGTCTTGCTTAAGTGTTTTCTCATTTTTATTTTTGTTGTTGGGTTGTCCTTGCTTTAATTCCTGGTTTATTACTTAAATCTTCCTGATAAAGTTCTGCTTTAGCTTTTGAGTCTCTAATGACTCATAGACATTCTCATTTTCATAATATTAGAGAAGACAATTCATTAATTCAATCACAACCCTTTAGCCCAATTGACACAATCAGCAACACAATAGGATTGAGCACAACTTACAAATTGACCATTTATGGTAGTCATTAATCTATCACCTTTAAACCATGTGAATTAAATTAAAATCAAGGAGCAGCCCAAAATATGTTTGCAGTGAATAAACTCTTCAATATAGCATATTTACCATTTAGGATGGGGGCTTAGATAAAGTTAGGATGAGAGGAGTAGATAAGTCAAAGAATTGGAGAAGGTTTCAAGTGAAGCCGGAGGACATAGGGTGACCATACAAACTTTAGGAAACTGTTTAAGTCAAAAGGGAAAGACAGAGTGTAAGAATAAGGACAAGAATATAACAACTTACAGTAATAGTGGCTCACTTTCCTTTGAAACTATTAATCTTTGAGTGAAGGAAAATGAGAGAAGAAAAGAACATAAATAAAGAAGAAAAAATGATAAAGGAAGAAATTCAAGTTTGGGCAGGAACAAGAATAGAAAAGGAGATGAAGAATGATATGGGGGAGCAAGAGACTGAGTTTGGGAAAAGAGGACAGAAAAAAGAAAATTTGCAGAGTGGAATGAGGAAAAGAAAGAAAAGAAAGAATTTAAAGGGCCCCTTTCAGGCTATATCTCTACTGTCACAATTTACAATGTGTCCAGCCATGTGCAGAACTAAGTCCTTTGATCTTAGCTAGCCAATGGCAGAACCATGAAATTCAGGCTGATTTCGGGTTGCAAGGCCCAAATTGACCTCCTGCAGGGTTCAGCTCTGCAAAGTTCTACTATAGCTTCCCTCTACCCTTTCTTTGAAGATATTCAAAGTCTGGAGCTCAGAAAAATGCCCTTTGTGCCTCTGCAGAGTGGATCCAAGCAGTGGCACATTCAGGAGGCCTGAGAGTGGGGTGGGGGTTGGTTTTGCAGAGCTGCCCACGCAGCAAGCTAATCCTCACCGGTTGGCCCCAGGTGGGCCGGAAAGAGACCGGGATCTCTGAGCACCTGTCCCAAACCTCTACCTTCCGCCTTCTGCTGGATGCTGTTCCCAGCCCAGGTGGGGCAAGGGTGTGGCTAGCCAGTCCTCACCTGTTGGTCCCAGGCAGGCCTGAGGGAGAATGGGATCTCCAGGCGGCTATCCTGGACCTCTGCCTTCCACCCTTCCCCTGGATGCTGATCGCAGCACAGGCAGGGTGACCTCTGTACAATATTTTGAATATCAGTTACCTTCAGTGTTAACATATTAGTTTTCTATTAATGTATAATAAATCACCAGCAACTTAGTGGCTTAATACACCATACATTTATTATTTTTTTTCTCATTGAGTTATTGGTACATTTTATGTATACAATATAGCTATATTCATCATTGGGATCTTGTACCTTTACATGACAGGTTTTGGTTCTCATTTTTCCCCCTCACCCCTGCACTCCCCTCACCCCCCTCCTTTTATTTTATTTTCTAATGATCAAACATTTGGGCACAACTTAGCCCATCATCTCACAAGGGTCTCACATGAGGGCAATCAAGGTTTTAGCCAGAAACAATTTTTTTTTTCTGGAGGTTCAACTTGGAAAGGATCTGCTTTCTTGCCCTTTTTAGCAGTGTTTAGTTATTTGTGGTTGTTGGATGAAAAACTTTATTTTTAGCTGGCTCTTGCCTAGGGGCTACTCTCAGCTCCTGGCAAACTTCCAGATCCTTGCCATGTACCCTTCTTCAACATAAATGCTTGCTTTCTTACAGCCATCTCTAGGAAAGTCTCCTGAAATACAGATGCTATAATTTTAGGTAAGGTAATCATATATACTAATTATCTATATTTGGTCATGTTTTCCATTTTTGTGTTCTGGTTTTCTAAGTCAGGGTCTCACTCTGAAGTTCAGGCTTGCCTTGAACTCATGGCAATCTTCCTGCCTCAGGCCCCCAAGTGCTGGAATTAAAAGCATGTACCACTATCCCTGGCTCAGTCTTTTCCATATTCTCTTGCTTAGAAGCAAATTATATGCTGCTCATACTCAAGAGGGGAGGATTACACAAGAGTGTGAATGGAAGAAAGTAGAGACCATGTGAATTTTAGGAGTTCCTACACCATAGGCAGAGATTACCATTCATTTCTCATTATTTCTAGCCTTTTTTTTATCCTAAGAAATAAAATACATCATTATTAGCTGAATGTAAAGGTAAAGGCTTCTTTCTTAGTTTCTCTTGCAATTATACTGTCAGACAAAGTATGGTTGAAGAGCAAAAGAACCTGGAATTCTGAAGATTTTATAAAGCTACTTCTTCCACCTTAAGGATTATCTACTTCTGAATTACTGTGAGAGAAAAATAAGTTTTATTTTGGAACCACTGTTACATTTGGCTATCTACTATAGGACACTTTCTTGAATTCTTTATCTGATGGCCAGTCTCATGACAGTGCTGTTTTGTTCTAGTGCTGCCCAAATATAATCACCCTGTAAAGCAAGAATCAGTCTCTTTCACTGAACATCTTCATCAGGAAAAGTTCTCTTCTTAACACTATGGGAAAATGAGCCCCATTTAAACTATCCTCCCCTCCACTCTTTCAAATAGCCTTTCATTTCCAGTGTACAGTGTGTGCAGTGTGTGTGTGTGTGTGTGTGTGTGTTTCAGAAATTTGAAATTACCTCTAGGTCCAGCCTAAGCCCATTCAGAATATTACATTTCCTAACTCAGAGTTGGGAGTATGGCATTTTCATTCTAGTAAGAGTGTATCAAAATTATTACTGAAAAATTATGGCTGGCCCTGTATGTAGCAATGATTCTGAGTAACCATATTTTACTTGGCTCTTGAGCTTGCTATTTGACAGAGACAGCTAATGGGGCATATAAACAAACTCAACTACTTCTTTGTACTGGCATTGTGTAGGAAATAATCTAGAGTCAGATTCCAGCCCTGAGCTGAGAAATATTAAAGAAAAGTGGATTCTGAGAAAATTCTTCTGTCTTCTTAGCTATAACAACATTACTTATGGGATTAGAGGGTTCTATTGAGTATATCTCTCAATGATCATCATGTGTATTATAAGATCTGGTGCTCCTATGGTTGTGGATTCATACAGCTATCTTAGAATATTAGAATGTTAAAGTTGATTCATCACATTAAGGTGGTAAGTAAATGAGTTTCTGTATTTGTATTACTTAGGGGCAGTGTAGTGAAGTGGAAATGGATACATTATTACCTTTAAAAGTTAAAAAGTAATTCTTGCTCATTATAGTAATTTAGCAATACAAACATGTAGCCTCTGTGTTTAAAATGTGCTTGTCTAAAACTTGGAAACAGCCCAATTGCCCATCAGCTGGAGATTGGATAAAGAAGATGTGGTTTTTCTATAAAATAGAGTACTACTCAGGCATAAAGAATGAGAAACTAGAGTCATTTATAGAGAAATGGATGTATATTCAGTCCATACCTACAAGTGAAATAAATAGGACACACATGTGTAAATACTAAATAGTTTTTCTGGCATGAAAAACTAAAAGTGTAAATAAGGTGCAAATTGTATAATTGATAATGTAATATAGGAAGAAAAGGGCCAAAGGAATAGGGGAAGTGGGGAGGGTAGGGGAAGGGAAAGAAGGGAAAAGAAAAAATATGAAAAAAGGAAAGTTTTTTCAGCTGCCTGCCTGCCTGCCTGTCTGCGATCACCCGGCGGCGTGCGCGCGAGCTCCAGGCATGAAAAACTAAGTGTAAATAAGGTGCAAATTGTATAATTGATAATGTAATATAGGAAGAAAAGGGCCAAAGGAATAGGGGAAGTGGGGAGGGTAGGGGAAGGGAAAGAAGGGAAAAGAAAAAATATGAAAAAAGGAAAGTTTTTTTAGCTGCCTGCCTGCCTGCCTGTCTGCGATCACCCGGCGGCGTGCGCGTGAGCTCCCGGCCTGCGCGACAACAGACCCAGGAAGGACCCAAGGACCCCAGAGGGGGTTTTTTTCAGCTGCCTGCCTACCTGCCTGTCTGCGATCACCCGGCGGCGTGCGCGTGAGCTCCCGGCCTGCGCGACAACAGACCCAGGAAGGAAGGTAGCCGCGCGGGCGCCCTTGAAACACCCACACGACCCCCCCCCCCGTTCTCAAAACTCCTGATCGGGCCAGTCCTTAGACCAACTCTGCAGAGGCATAGGTTCCCATGAAGGGTAGTTTTCTGAGCTCCGAACTTTGATCATCTTTAAAGAAAGGGCAGGGGAAACCTGTAATAGAACGGAGTGGAGTTCAACCCTGAGGGTAAGGAAACTAAAGTTAGGCTTTGTAGATTGTGTTCAGTCTCAGTCGTGAGGAACAGCCATTGGCTAGCTATAACCAGGGGATTGGGTTCCGCATATGACTGTGCATGTGGTATAATATGAGATCAGAGATAGCCTGAAAGAGGACCTTCAAATTCTTTTTCTTTCCCTCTCTCTTGTCTCTTTTTTCCTCTTTCCACCCTAAAATTTCTTTCTTTTTTCTGTCCTGTCTCTCCAACTCAGTCTCTTGCTCCACCATAGTGTCCCTCATCTCCCTTTTTATTCCAGTTCCTGAAGAACTCAGACTTCTTTTTTTATTTTTTGTTTTTAGGACGGGTTTCTCTTTATGTTCTTTTCTCCAGTCATTTTACCTCACTCATGGCTCTGTACCTTCAAGGGAAGGCAAGCGCCTGTTACTGTTAAGGGGATATATTCCTGTCCTTATTCCTGCACTCTCTCTATCCCCCCTGAACTTAATAGCTTTGTAAAGATAGTAAGGTAATTCTACAACCTCTGGATTCACTTCAAACCTGCTCTAATTCTTTCACTTATCTAATCCTCTTGTTCTAAGTCGAACCCCCCATCCTAAATGGTAAAGATGCCATATTGAAAAGAATATTCACTGCAAACATACTATGAGCTGCTTCTTGAAATTAATCTAATTCACATGAGTTAAAGGTGATACATTAATGACTACCATAAGTGGTCAGTTGGCAAGCTGTGCCTGATCCTATTGGGCTGCTGAATGTATCAATTGGGACAAAGAGTGGTGATTGATTTAAAGAGTTGTTTTCTCTGATATTATGAAAACGAGAATGTCTATGAGTCATTAGAAACTCAAAAGCTAAAACGCAACTATATTAGGAAGATTTAAGTAATACCCAGAAATTAAAGAAGGACAACCCAACAATAAAAATAAAAATGAGAAAACACTTAAGCAAGACACAAAAACAAATATCCAGTTCACCAATAGCAAATAGTAGGACAAATGAGGATGAAAAGTCTGATAGTGAACCAACAGGACTCCCTGGACCCATAGCACAGGAGGTAACAAAATTGATCAATCAGGCTCTAGAAAAATTCAAATCAGAAATAATTTCCCAGCTAGCCAGAGAGATGATGAGCAAAATAGAAGTCATGATTCGAGACTCTAGAGCAGAAACTGAGAAAAAAATAGATGAGCTCAAGACTGTGATAGAAGCCATGAAGACTCAGCATAAGAAAGACATGGAAACAATGAATGCCCAACAGAGGAAAGAAATGGAATCCATAAAACAGATTCAAACAGATATCCAGGAGATTAAAAACTCTATTGAAAGTGTACGAAACAGAATAAAAGATTGCGAAGATAGAATTTCAGATATAGAAGATAGGATAGCAGTCAGTGACCGTGAAAAAAGAGGTCTATTAAAAACAGTAAGGGATCATGAGAAATCAATCCAACAACTCCTAGACGATACAAAGAAAAATAACATAAGACTGATAGGAATTCATGAAAAAACAGGAGAAAACACAAATGATATAAAAAAGCTCTTCACAGAATTAATGACAGAAAACTTCCCAAACAGAAGGGAAGAATTAGACATACAGATAAGTGAGGCATATAGAACCCCAACTAGCCACGATCAAAAAAAATCTACACCTAGACATATAATAATCAAGATTCCAGAAATCCAACAGAAAAACAAAATACTACAAGCAGTAAGAGAAAAGAAACAAATCACATGCAAAGGGAAGCCCATTAGAATCACAGCAGACTTTTCAACACAAACCCTTAGGTCAAGGAGAGCCTGGAGTGAGGTATTCCAAGTCCTAAAAGAAAAGAATCTCCAACCTAGACTTTTGTATCCTGCAAAACTCTCTTTCAAAATAGATGGGGAAATAAAATACTTCCACGACAAAGAGCACCTGAGAAATTTCATGAACACCAAACCAGCACTGCAAGGAATTCTAAACAATATCCTAGAAAAGGACAACGAAATTCACAATAACATGAGGCCCAACAGACCAAATCAAATAGGCAAGGCAAGAAACTAAAAGGAGATGGGAGAAAAAGTAAAAAGAGTCAACAAATGGACAAAAACATGACAAGAATAAGTCAAAATATATCAGTTGTAACCATCAATGTTAATGGCCTCAATTCACCAATCAAGAGAAACAGATTGGCAGAATGGATTAAGAAGCAAAATCCAACAATATGTTGTATACAAGAAACACACCTAGTGCAAAAGGAAGTCCATAGACTGAAAGTGAAAGGATGGAAAACAATTCTCCATGCGTCAGGAGTCCAGAAAAAAGCAGGGGTAGCAATCTTATTCTCAGATAAAGTAAATTTCAAACCAAAACTCATTAAGAGAGACAAAGAAGGACACTACATCCTTGTAAAGGGAACAATTCAAGAGGAAGAGCTGACAATCATAAACATATATGCACCAAATATAAATGCCCCCAACTATATAAAACAAATATTAAGTAACATGAAAAACCAAATAAGCACTAATACAATTGTAGTGGGGGATTTAAATACCCCACTATCACAAATTGACAGATCTACTAGGCAGAAAATCAACAATGAAATAATAGAACTGAACCAAGCTTTGGAACACATGGACTTAATAGATGTTTATAGAGTATTCCACCCCCAAAAACCAGAATATACATTCTTTTCGGCTGCACATGGATCATTCTCCAAAATAGACCACATACTGGCTCACAAAACAGGTCTAAATAAATGCAAAAAAATTGAAGTCATCCCCTGTTTATTATCAGATCATAGTGCAATCAAACTAGACATCAATAGCACAAGAAACTATAGAAACTTCACAAGCACATGGAAACTGAACAACACTCTCCTAAACAATCAATGGATTACAGAGGAAATTAAAGAAGAAATTAGACAGTTTTTACAAATAAATGAGAATGCCAATACAACATACAGGAATCTTTGGGACACAATGAAAGCAGTTCTACGTGGAAAATTCATAACATTGAATGCCCACACTAGGAAAACAGAGCGGGCTCAAATAAACAACTTAACGATGAAACTTAGACTCCTAGAAAAACAAGAGCAAGAAAAACCCAAAGCTCGAACAAGAGAGGAAATTATAAAGATCCGAGCAGAAATCAATGCAATTGAAATTAAGAAAACGATACAAAAAATAAATGAAACAAAGAGCTGGTTTTTTGAAAGAATAAATAAAATTGACAAACCCTTAGCTAATCTTATCAAAAAAAGGAAAGAAAAGGCTCAGATCCATGCAATTAGGAATGAAAAAGGCGAAGTCACAACAGATCCGAAAGAAATCCAGAGGATCATGAACACCTACTTTGAGAACCTGTACTCTAATAAAATGGAAAACACAGAAGAAATGGACAGATTTCTAGATACTTATGAATTACCAAAGTTGAACGAAGAAGATAAAAACATTTTAAACACCCCAATCACAATCAGTGAAATTGAAAATGTAATTAAAAACTTACCAACAAAGAAAAGCCCAGGCCCTGATGGATTCACTGCTGAATTTTACAAGACATTTAGAGAAGAACTACTACCATTACTCTTCAAACTTTTCAATGAAATTGAAAGAGAAGCTATACTTCCAAATTCATTCCTGGAAGCAAGTATCACTCTGATTCCCAAACCAGAGAAAGATACAACCAAAAAGGAGAACTACAGACCAATCTCCTTAATGAATATAGATGCAAAAATCCTTAATAAGATACTAGCAAACAGAATACAGAGGATTATTAAGAAGATCATCCATCATGACCAAGTCGGATTTATTCCAGAGATGCAAGGGTGGTTCAACATACGAAAGTCAGTGAATGTAATACATTATATTAACAAAGTCAAGGACAAAAACCATATGATCCTCTCAATAGATGCAGAAAAAGCATTTGATAAAATTCAACACCCATTCATGATAAAAACCCTGCAAAAAATTGGAATAGATGGTCTATACCTCAATTTAATAAAGGCTATTTATGAAAAACCATCAGCCAACATCATATTGAATGGCCAAAAACTGAAAACCTTCATGTTAAAATCAGGAACAAGACAAGGATGCCCACTATCGCCACTTCTCTTCAATATAGTTCTGGAAACATTAGCCACAGCAATTAGACAAGAGAAAGAAATTAAAGCAATAAAGATAGGAAAGGAAGAAGTTAAACTATCATTATTTGCTGATGATATGATACTCTACATTGAAGATCCAAAAAACTCCACCAAAAAACTTCTAGACTTAATTGACAGATTCAGTAAAGTATCTGGATACAAGGTGAATACCCAAAAATCAATAGCCTTTCTATACACAAATAACAGACAGACAGAAAGAGAAATAAGGGAAAAAATTCCTTTTACAATAGCATCCAAAAAAATGAAGTATCTAGGAATCAATCTAACAAAAGAAACAAAAGATCTCTACACTGAAAACTACAGCACTCTGAAAAAAGAAATCGAAGAGGATATAAAAAAATGGAAAGATATCCCCTGCTCCTGGGTAGGAAGAATCAACATAGTGAAAATGGCCATACTACCGAAACTGCTATATACATTCAATGCAATGCCAATTGAAATTCCAACACTATATTTCACAGAACTAGAAAAAAGAATCCAAAAATTCATTTGGAACCACAAGAGACCTAGAATAGCAAAAGCCATTATAGGCAACAGTCACATGGCACCAGGTGTAACAATTCCCAATTTGAAACTATACTACAAAGCCACTGTGATAAAATCAGCATGGTACTGGCAAAGAAATAGGCCTGAGGATCAATGGAACAGACTGGAAGACACAAAAACAAATGCAGATGTACTCAGCTACCTCATCTTCGACAAAGGAGCTCACCATCCTCAGTGGAGGAAAGATAGCCTCTTTAATAAATGGTGTTGGAAAAACTGGATATCAACCTGTCACAGATTAAAATTAGACCCTTATCTTTCGCCATGCACTAAATTAAAATCCAAATGGATTAAAGATCTAAATATTAAAACAGAAACATTAAACTTGCTGGAAAGTAAGTTAGGCAGAACTCTGGAAGACATTGGTATAGGAAAAGACTTTATGAACAAATCCTCAGTAGCACGGGAACTAGCAGAAAGAATCAACAACTGGGATCTCATCTTACTAAAAAGCTTCTGTACTTCAAAAGAAACCATTAGCAGAACTAAGAGACAATCTACAATGTGGGAAAAAATTTTTACCAGCTGTACCTCAGACAAAGGACTATTATCAAGGATATATAAAGAACTCAAAACAATCAGTCCCCCCAAATATAAAGACCCGATCCAAAAATGGGCATCCGAAATGAACAGACATTTCTCATACAAAGAAGTGAAAGCAGCAAGAAAATATATGAAAAAATGTTCCACATCACTGGTCATTCGAGAGATGCAGATGAAAACAACACTGAGATTCCACCTCACCCCACAAAGAATGGCTGCTATCAAGAAATCACACAATAACAAATGTTGGCGGGGTTGTGGGGAGAAAGGAACCCTCCTCCATTGTTGGTGGGAGTGCAGACTAGTGCAACCACTATGGAAATCAATATGGAGATACCTCAAAGAGCTTGGACTGGAGGTTCCATTTGACCCAGCCATCCCTCTGTTGGGTATCTTTCCAAGAGAACTAAAAGAATCATATCACAGAGAAGTATGTGCACCCATGTTTATAGCGGCACAGTTTGTAATAGCTAAATCTTGGAAACAACCTATTTGCCCATCCGTTGGAAACTGGATAAAGAAGTTGTGGTTTTTCTATAAAATGGAATATTACTCAGCCATAAAGAGCGAGAGAATAGATTCATTCATAGGAAAATGGATACATATTGAAGATATACTCCTAAGTGAAATAAATAAGTCCCACATGTGTAAATACCAAATAGTTTCCCTGGTGTGAATATTCTGCAACAATGCATAAGATTCTAATAAGATTACTGACATTTAGAAATGGGAGGAAAGGAGCTAAAGGTGTAGGGAAGGTGTGATACGTAGGGGAAGAACAAAAAGGGAAAAGAAAAAAATGTGAGAGAATGAAAAGATGAAAATAAAGTGTTTGTAGATGGGGAGGGGAGGAGGGGGTGAAGGGAGGGCAGAGGTAAGGGGAAAAAATGAGAATCAAGACTTGCCATGTAAAGGTACATGATCCCAACAATGAATGTAACTGTACTGTATCCCTAAATGTACCAATAAACTCAATAAAAAAAAAAAAGAAAAAAAAAAAAGAAAAAAGGAAAACATGGAAACAAAGTCTTTGTAAAGAAGGAAGGGTGAAGGGCATGAGGGGAGGGAAGATGTATGGGGAAAAATAAGAACAAAGACACATCATGTAAAGGTACAAGATCCCAATAATAAATATAACTGTACTGTATACCTAAAAAGTACCAATCAACTTAATGAGAAACAAAACAAAACATAAATGTGCTTGCTTTCTGAGGAAACCTTCCACCTTCCAATTTTCCTTTCACTTCTCATTTATCCTCACATTGATAATGTGTTCACTTTTTAAAGATCAGATACGTATCATATTCTGTATTGCAGTTATTACAGTATTTTACCTTTTTTTTTGCCTAAACAATGAATAATGTATTCCATTTAAAGTGGATAAAATTTCTCAACCACCTGAGGATAACATAGAAGTAACTAAGGATATTTGTTTTCCTCTAGTAAGAACTTAAAGTACGTTAGAGGTAAAATGTTTAAAGAAGTGAAATAAGTGTCTGATTTGGTTAAGTAATTATCACCATAGCAATTCTTGAGCACTATATATGTAAAAACAGAAGACAAAGATTTGGGCTGTTCAAAGAAGTTTCATGAGAAAGAAGGGACATGGGATATAAGCTGGGCCTTAAACTAGGCAGAGGATGACAGAGAGTTAAGGCTGCTTTGAGAAACTCTAGGTAAGGAACAGCGCAATTATCTCCCAACCTACCTGAGTATCTGCGGCTCACTTCAGATCTATTGGGACAGAATATCAGGAGTCAGGCCAGGGCACCTGTATTTTCTTTTTAAAAGCTCTTTAGGTAATTCTTTTTGAGGACAGGCATTTAAGAGTTTCTGATGCAGAAGATCTGTTTTATTATTAGAATAGTTGCTTTAAAATTAATTTAGCAATACACCTCATAACTGAAAAACTTTCAAAGAACTAATGTGTATATGTGTTATATTTCTTAAAAATATGGATTTTTACCTGAGCCACTACTCCCTTAATTATTCTTAAGATTCTTTGGAGTCATTTATTTGAACAAGTTTTACCAAAAAGGAAAACAAATAAGATTTCACAGAAATAATATTTCCTCATTTATTCATTCCTTTAACAAACATTAGATAAGGATAGAGTTAAAGAACAATGAAAATTAGAATAAGACATTCATCCAGCCCTAGAGGATTTTTGTAGAAAGGGAATGAAGCAATCACAAATAAGTATAAATGCAAGAAAAAAACTTCCACAGGAGGAATTTTTGGCTGTGGAAATTTGGAAATCCTGTATGAAATATTTTGAGTGTAAAATTGGGAGATAAAATGTGAGTAACAGTTGAGTATTTTAACACAGTTTAAAGATGCCCCAGACAGAAGATAAAGTATTAAGAAATAGCTTCTGGCAGAAAGTATATGGCTTCCAAATGGAGATAGGTAAAGTCTTTGTTTCATCTTCATTTATAAAGATATGTAATGAAGGAGGGTCATATCATTTTGCAACTATGAAAACTATTACATATTCACCATAGGAAAGGAAAAGTAAAGCTTGTATTTTCATGATTAACATTGAATGTTGATGGACAGAACGTAATAGTGTAAGTGAGCTGCCACTTTGGCATCCACACCCATCTGCATTACATTCTGCATGTAAAAACTAAGTATTATATTCGATCTTCTCTCTAGCATGATCAGCTGCCAATTACCATCTTGAATGATAGGGATACACTTGTAATGCTGTGTAAACATTATTTTATTTTCTCCTTACCTATTTTCTTACTTATTAGGTTATATTCCACAAAAATGGACCCTGAAAAGGGAATTTTTATGCAAGTGTTATTTTGAAAAAGTGCTTTCAGGAGGATCCTATACAAGAGTAAGGGAAGTAGAATAGGATGAGGAAAGCTAAGCAAAGATGTAGGTTTACCTGAAGTCGAACCTTAGTCTGATCCCACTGGGAGCACTAGAGCATGATACCACAGAGTTATCTCACCTGTATCATCTTTTATTCTTCCCTTCTGTCATTAATTCATTGCCTAAAAGCATCTTCTGAAGAAGGGCATGACATCTAAGACTTCCTGGAGAAATAACTCTCAGAGACTGAGTATGATTGTAGAGCTCTTAATAACCAGTAATCACCGATTAGAGTTGGGTACACTACAGATAAAGGTAAATGTTTTCATTTGTGGCTTTGTCCACGAGAGACATTTAGCAATATTCTGAGGATATTTTTGATTAACATGGAACAGGGAGAGGGATGGTGGTGATAGTGATACTGGCATTCAGTGGTTCAGGAATGCTGGTATATATCCAATGATGTTCAGGATAGCCTATCTAAAAAATAGAATTATCTATGTCAAAATGTCAGTAGTTACAAGAGTAACAGACTCTGGTAAAGGGCTTATGAGCAGTTAACCAATGGTGACTATTACATCTTTCTTTCCAAGTATACCCTGGGCTCTATTTGTAAACTGCTATACCTGGCACCATTTTTAAGGCTTGACCAAAATTAGATGTGAAAAAAATAATCTAAATTCTCTTAAATTTGTTTATGCATTTATTCAACAGATGTTTCACTAAGTAATTGTTGAAAGACTACTATGTACCAGGTACTAGGCTAGGCAATAAAAATGCAGGAATATGTACAACATGACAGCTGCTCTGAGGAACTTCTGAAAATTAAGGGACAGCAATAACAGCCCAGTTACTTTCTCAAGTTTGAAAGAGAGTATATGCATCAACACAGGTTGACTACACAAATCAAACATAAATAACTAACCATTTGTCCAACTAGCATCAAGTTCCTACTATGTATTAGTTACTGTTCTAGGTATGGAAATATAGCAGTGAAAAGCTCTGTCATTAGAGAGTACACAATCCAGTAGGAGTATTATGGCTTAGATATAAAATGTTTCATTTATTCAGAGGTGGGGCTTATGGAAGACAACTGAATCATGGGGGTGCTATACTCATCAGTAGATTAATCCATTGATGAGTTCATAGATGAATATGCATTTAGGAGATAGGGCCTGATCAAAAGAGATGGGTCATGGGGAAGCATGACTTCTAAGGGTACATTCTTGTTCTCAATTCCTTTCTTCTTTCTCCTCTTTCTGGCTGCCATGGCTTGAACAGCTTTCCTTTCGCATTCCCTTCTACTGTGCCATTTCTGCCTTGGAGCTTACCAACTCTGTCCCAGCAATGAG
Source organism: Fukomys damarensis (assembly GCF_012274545.1). Classification (NCBI taxonomy): domain Eukaryota; kingdom Metazoa; phylum Chordata; class Mammalia; order Rodentia; family Bathyergidae; genus Fukomys; species Fukomys damarensis. The sequence continues at coordinate 32,656,579 of NW_022900919.1, read as the reverse complement.
AAAATGACTGAACAGAAAATTGGTACTGAGAGTGGGGTCACTGTAGTGACTGTACCTGACCATATTCAGAAGCCTTTGAAATTGCTTATAGAAGGGGTTTGAAAAGGTTTGGAGATGAAGGCTAGAGAAATCCTGGAATTCTGCAAGCAAAGCTAGATGGGCAATTCTAGATAGATCTCAGGAGACTAGAATGATGACCAGATAGCAGACAGTAAAGTCTAGGCTCATAATGTTTCAGAATGAGTGAGAACTTTGTTGGGAAATAGACTACAGGGCAAGTGTGTTGCATGGTAAAGAATTTTGCTCATGTCTTAAGACTTTGTGTGGGGCTGAATTAGGTGGTTGGATAATTAATCTGATGGAGGAACTTTAAGGCAGCCCAAAGTTCAAGCAATGATATACTGTTTTTAGCCAGATTTGCAATGAAAATCAAGAGCAAAAAGCAGAGCTATAAAATGGAAAATTAATGCATCTTGGCCAGAAAGAAACACCTGTAATCTCACAGTCAAGGAAAAATGTGGTTGCTGAAATAATTAGCATCATAAAAAAGGAGCCAAGTACATTGCATCAGGACAATACAAAAGATTCTTTCAGGGGATCTTGAGAATTTGCCAGAAAGCATCAAGAATATTAAAGGCTCAAGAATATTAAAGGTTAAACTCCACTGGAAAACTTTGTTTTGGAAAGAAAGGCCCAGGGTGCTTTGCTCACTGAGAAATGTTCCCCTAGGGAAATGTTCCATAATCCATCTGCTGAGCATGGAGTTGCAGGATTTTATGTTTGCCCTGTTGGTTTTTTACCTTGTTTTGATCTAATTCCTTTCTGGCTCCCTCTTCCTCTCTTTTGGAATTGTATGTTAGGAGCATTTACCTTTCCTTTGAATTTTTCCATGGACTTACAGCTAAGACATTGCCTTGATTATCAGAAAGGACTTAGGACATGGACTTTTCAGTAGTGCTGAAACTATTAAGCCTCTTAGAGATGGACTAAATGCATTTTGCATAATGAGATATACATGAACATTGGTGGGGGACTGGAGAAAAATGTTATGGTTTAAATCCAAAATGTCTCACAGTCTTAAGAGAAAAGTTTTTAGCTGTGAATACTTACATCAGAAAAACAGAGCGAGCCCAAATAACCTAATAATGCACTTCATGAGTCTAGAGAAACAAGGAAAGTACAAATCCAGAGCTAATACAAGGAATGAGATTATAAAATTATAAAGATTAATTAAATGAATACTACAAAAAATATAAAGAATCAATGAATCAGAGAGTTGGTTTTTTGAAAGTATAAACTCTTTAGCCAAATAATAGAAAACCTTTAGCCAGTCTTATAAAAAACAGCAGGAAAAATATAAAGCAATGCAATTAGAAATGAGAAAGATGGAATCACAATGGTAGCCTAAATCCAGGATATTATTATGAACTACTTCACATATGAATTACCAAAATGGAGCCAAGATGACTTAAAAATCCTGAATAATTCAGTGACAGACAAGGAAATTGAAGCAGTAATAAAAAATCTACTCACTAAGAAATGCCTAGATCTTGATGGAATTACTGCCAAATTCTACAAGAACTTCAGGGAGGATCTATTACCATACTTCTCAAACTCTTTAATGAAACAGAAAGAGAAGGAGTACTCCCAAAGTCATTCCTAGGATTACCTGATTTCAAAACTAGACAAGAATCCAGACAAAAGGTAGAACTACAAGCCAGTCTCTTTAATGAACATAGATGCAGAAGTACTCAGTAAAATACTGGCAAACAGAAGGTAAAAAATCATCAAAATGATCATTCACCATAACCAAGTAAACTCCATCCCAAGGATGCAAGGATGTTTCAATGTATGCAAGTTAATAAGTGTAATTCATTATGTAAACAGAAGCAAGGACAAAAAAAATCACATGATCATCTCAATAGATTTTGAAAAGCCTTTGACAAAATGCAACATCCATTCCTAATTAAAGTCCTGAAGAAAATAGAGAAGGACCTTATCTTAATTTAATAAAAGCCACTTATGAGAAACCTACTGCCAAAATCATATTAAAAGGGGAAAAACTGAAAACATCTCCTCTAAAATCAAGAGCAAGACAAGGATACGGACAACTCTGAGGTACCATCATGCTGTTTAACATAGTCCTCAAAACGTTAGCCAGAGAAATCAGGCAAGAGAAAGAAATAAAAGGAATATGTATAGGAAAGGACAAAGTCAAAGTATCATTATTTGTATGTGACATGACCCTCTATTTACAAGATTCAAAAAAAATTTCACTAAAAGACTTTTAGAATGAACCAAATTCAGTAATGTACAAAGTCATTAGGTACAAGTAGGGTACAAAGTCAACACAGAAAAATCAATAACCTCCTATATACTAATAATGAAGAAATTAGAGAAATGTAATCAGGAAGTGAGAAATTATGAAAATGATAAAATTCATAATAACATCAAGAAAAATTAAATACTTAGGAATTAATCTAATCAAAGAAGTGAGAGACCTCTACATTTAAAATTAAATCACTCTATAAAAGAAGATAGAAAAAGACATCAGAAAATGGAAAGATATCCCATGTTCCTGGATAGGTAGGACTGTATAGTCAAAATGGCTATACTTCTAAAGCTGGCATGTAGATTTAACACAGTCCCAATCAAAATACCAACAGTATTCTTCAAATATCTAGAGAAAAGTAAAATCCAAAATTTTCTATGGAACCAGAAGAGACCCATGATAGCAAAAGCAATTTTAGATAACAATAGCAAAGTGGGAGGCATCACAATCACGGAGTTGAAGTTATTTTACAAAGGTAAAGCGATGTATTACAAAAGTATAGACATGGTGTCACCACGGAAACAGAAATGTGGGTCAATGGAATAGAATAGAGGATGCAGAAACAACCTTAGACACCTTCAGCTATTTGATCTTTGACAAAAGGGCCAAAAACATGACTGGAGGAAAGCTAGTCTCTTTAATAAATGCTACTGGGAAAAGTTGGTATCCTCATGCAGAAAATTGACTCTAGACTCAACAGAGTTGATCTCTTCATGTACTAAGCAAAAATCAAAATGGATCAAAGATCTACATGTTAAAACAGAAACATTTAATCTTTTGGAAGATCAAGTAGGTAAAACTCTTGATGATGAAGTTATAAGAAAGTACTTTCTGAACAGATTCCCAAGGGCACAGGAAATACCAATAATCAGCAAATGAGATCATATCAAATTAAAAAGGTTATCTATAGCAAAGGAAACAAACAACAGAACAAAGAGACAAACTATAGAATGGGGAAATATTTTTGCCAGAACTTCTCAAACAGAGGATTAACATCTACAATATATAAAGAATTCAAAAAAATTAGAGCCCACAAAATAAAAGGCCCAATCAAAATTGGGCAGTTGAAGCAGGGACATTTTTCAGAAATATAGGTGGCCAATAAGTACATGAAAAAATGTTCAGCATCACTAGCCAATAGGGAAATGCAAATTAAAACAACACCAAGATACCATCTTATACCACAAATAATGCTTTCATCAAGAAATCAAACACTAATAAATACTAGCAAGGTTGTGGGGAAGCAGGAACCCTTTCCATTTTTGGTAGGAATATAAATCTAGTACTGCCACTATGGAGATCAGTATAGATCTTCTCAAAAAACTAAAAGTAGAAATTCTATTTGATCCAGCTATTCTCCTTCTAGGAATCTTCCCAAAAGAATTAAAGGCACCATTTTACAGTAATACATTCATATCCATGGCAGCTTGCTTTATATTAGCTAAATCTTGCAGTCAACCTATATGTTCATCAACAGAGATTGGATAAAAAAAAATGTGGTATTTATACACCATGGAATAGTACTCTGTCATAAGGAAGGATAAACTTCAGATATTCATAGATACATGTATGCACCTCAACACCATAATGTTAAGTGAAATAAATAAGACAAACAAACTTATATATCATATGGTTTCTCTTATATGAGAAAAATAAAATACAATAAAGAGCAAAATAAAGGATAGGTAATAAGAAGTAGGAAGATCTTTTTCTAATCTGAAGGGGAACAAGAGATAAGGGAAGGGAAGAGAAAAATATTTAAAAGAGTATTTAAGAATAAATGAAAATAGAAATTTTTCAGAGGGGAAGGAGATCGAGTTGGAGGGAGCAGGGAGGGTTATGATGGTAAGGGCACAAAAATAAGATATATTATATAGGTGCCAGGGATTTAGCTCAGTGGCGCTACTACCTGCCTGGCAAGCACAAGGTCCTGAGTTTGATCCCTGGTGCAAAAAAAAAAAAAAAGATACGATATATATGTACAAATTCCCCATAATAAATGTAATTATTATATACTACAAACATGTACTAACCAAAAAAAAAATATGTATATGTATTTGGTACCGGGGATCGAACTTGCGTCCTTGTGCTTGCAAGGCAGGCCACTGAACTGCTGAGCTAAATCCCCAGCCCAAAAATATATAATTAATTTAAAAAATTTTTTTTGTGCTGGGGATCGAACTCGGGTCCTTGCGCTTGCAAGGCAGGTGACAGAACCACTGAGCTAAATCCCCAGCCCAATAAAAATTATTTTAAAAAAAACACAAATTGTTCCCCCCAAAATCTCATGTGTTAAGAGGTTAGTCTTTCGGCCGGTATTTGGATCATGGGGGTGCTACACTGAGTGAATCAATCCATTCATTAATTTATAAATGAATGTGAGGTTAGTAGCACAGGAGGCATAATCTAAAAGGCTGTATTCTTATTCCTGGCTGCTCTTTGTTGAGCAGCTTTCCTCTGTCATGCCCTTCCGCCATTCAAACAGCTAGCGATGGACTGAAAGCTGTGAAGCTACAAGCCAAAATAACCGGCTCCTTTCAGCTGCAGGTGTTGGGTATTTTGTTCCAACAAGGGAAAGCGCATAGTGAGATATAGCTGATATACTTTTAAACATATATATTTTTTTCAAGTAGAGAAAAAATTATGAAGCACGTATAAGGAAAAGGTAGAATCGAGAATGAGTTAGGTAGAATAGTAGTTAGGTAGAATTGAGAATAGAGAATGAGTTCAGACAGGAGTTGTTAAGTTCTGTATTTATGCTGATCAGAAAAAGTTGAGATGGCAGTTCAGGAGAAACCTTAATGATATAAAGGAATCAAATATGAAGATCTTGGAGATGAAGATGTATTTCAGGAAGAGAAAAATATTTGCAGTTATGGAGGAGCAGAATGAGTGTAGCTGCATCCTCCTGTGCAGGATGGGGAGTGATATGCATGGGTTCAGAGACGTGAATAGGGGTCACATCATGGAGGCCAATAGACCACCATGAAGAGTTTGGATTTGATTCTAATTTCAGTGGGAAGTCATTGGAGGTTTTAAAACAGCACTTTGGCAGATTTGTGGTTTTCTAGCAAGAGATTACTGGAGTAATCCAGGGAGAATATGATGACCAGGATGGATATTATGTGTCTGTAGAGTCTCTCAACTTGCTTTTAACCTCTTGTGATACTGCAATATTGTGTCATAGAATATTTTTCTCTGTTATCTTGTATCCTTGTTTTATGGGGTGAAACATTGGCCAGTGGAAAAGTATGATACTATAGGAACATATTTATGATGCCACTTTTCCAGCAGCATTACATTATTCCTGAAGAGGTGAATAAATATTAAGTTTCAGCTTTAATGGGCAGTGAAGCATTCAGTCAAATGGGGACATGTCAATATAAAGAGGAAGCATTTCACATAAGTTAAATGTTAGGTACCTAAAATTTATTTGGTATTGCATCTCAGGAAGCCATGCTACTTTTAACTTTTAAAATAGTACTTCTTCCCTTTGAAAGAAGAATAACCAATCATTGCATAATTTATTTGTATGTATGTGGTAGGCACACCATCTTGGAAGCCAGGGTTCGCGATCTAGTCATTATCCTCTTATAGACCTCTAGTAAGCAGCAAGTGTCAGAATAGCTCAACTTAAACTTTTTTCTTTTCTTTTTTTTTTTTTTTTTTTTTTTTTTGGTACTGGGGGTCAAACTCAGGACCTTGTGCTTGACTTTAATTTGAATATTACTGTTCATTTATATTGTTTATCACAACATGTAAAGTGCATTCTTCTATGTGTTAGTATTCTTTAATTCATTAGTAACTAATAAAATTTTTGATACATTAATAGGAAGTTTGACAGAATCCCAAAAGAACATGATTATTTTATGGAGATATTTTGTATGTGAGTAGCTTATTTAAAAATTAGGTATTGCATGGCATGTATATATCATAAAAGCAATCAGCATCATTCCACTAGTAAAGAGTTGATATCAAGATGCTCTTTTGGTGGAATCTTCTCCTTTGAGACATATCTTCAAGACTTATAAATTGTATATTTAGCAAAAATGGACCTCTTTTTTTTAAGATGGATCTCTTTTAAGTTCATTTGTAAAGAAACTATTTTCTTAGCAGAATTTGTAATTGCTTTACATGTCCCCATAGAGATAAAATGAGTCACCAAATTTCCTTTTTGACTGTATCCTGGTGAGATGAGGAGATAAGGGAACAAAGTGCAAGGATAAACTAAAGGCCAGGGACTGGGTATGCTGAGATAAGTCTCAGAAAATTGGAGCACAAGTGATAAAGCCCTAATTGGAATGCAAAGGACAAAGCACTGATAAAATCTGTTGATGACAGAGAAGCCTAGCAACAGAGACAACTGCATACCTTCACTTTCATTCATCAGGTTTAAGAGTGGCATCGTATGGCATCCACCAATAACAAAATCCCCCTTTCGAGTGCCAAAGGCTGCATATAAACTCCTAGGTTTGAAGGCCTCAGCGGTGTCCTCCCTTGGATCAGCCCTTTTCTAGGGAAGGCTCTTTTTTGTTCTTTCTCATAAACCATACCTGGTTCATTCACCACTGCTGTCCTTTTGATTTCATTCTTTGTCATCCTCAGAACAAAGTTCAGTGGAAAAGAACTGGTTGCCCTGGCAATTTATGTCTTACCTACTATAAACTTAGTAGCAGAAGTTTCTGACACATAATTACTTTATGATACTCAGATCTACAGAAACAGAGTGTATGACAGAATGGTCTTTGGCCAGAGATAGGCTTTATGCTGTGATTTCTATCCATGTTACATTGCACCAGTCTCACTAATCTTCATTCTGCATAGCTCTCTAAATTGCTGATGTTTTGTGTGAATGCAGATACAGGTGACTCTCTCTGCACAGTACCTTTATCACCATTGTGCTTTCCATTTTGTAGATCTAATATGCAAATAAAGCAAGTATAATGGCCCTAAAATTTAAAATAAAAGCCAAAGGGGGACAACAGAAAAAAAGTATCATTGTGAAAGTCTTTTTTACTGAGTAGTCAAGCAAAAAGACCTTCATATCAGTTACTGCTTCCTCAAGCCAGATGACATAAAATATCCTTTAAAGTGGTCATACTAGTCTGTGGTTATCATATTGTGCCTATATTTTGACAAGTCTGTAACTTGAATAGTCTTTTTAAGTATATATTTCCTCTTCCTGCTGATAGACTACTGGTCATAAAACTTTAATTGCACATGTTACTCTCTCTTTGATCATTAGTTTCCAGAATTCAGGAATTGTAGAAACTCAGTAGGTATTCTGGGCTCTGGTCCCAAATCAGAACAGAATTTTGTGTACCGTCTTATACTCTAGTACATTCTTGGTCTGCCAGCTGGTCATATGGATGGATTCTACTTGTACAACAGTGGATTTTTTTTTTTTTTTTTTGTACCAAGGATTGAACTTGGGCCCTTGCACTTGCACTTGCAAGGCAGGCAGAGGAACCTGTGAGCCAAATCCCTGGCCCCAACATCGGAATATTTTTATAACTTATGTGATTCAACCTGGTAGAATCATCTGTATAGAAATGCAGCTAAGTGTCATAGAAATACACATGGATTTTCCCACCATATATTTGGTGCTCATTAATGCTCATTAATCTGATTCATATTACAGTGCTTCCTGGAACTATTTTTCAGCCTTGCTTATAGAGTGTGACTCAGAGTTTGAACAAATTATCTCATTTATAAACACAGTGGGATACAGTGACCTTGGAAAACTTTGTCAAATATGAAATTTTAAGATATGAATATCTAAAAACTCAGCAATTTTATTTTCACATGCACACCCCATATATTTTGTGTATACATATGCACTTAGGATGTGTGAAAGTTTTTAGATTATTCACAGTAGCTCAAAGCTAATGATGAGCTCATCAGTTGTCAAATGAATAAATATATTTTTATAGATTTGTGTAATGGAACAATACATGGCAGTGAAAGTGATGAAAGATACATACAATATATACAGAATATAACATAAATGTAATATTTTATGAAAAAATCTAGGTACTAGAGCACACAGTAGGTGATTCCATTTAAACAAAGTTCAAAAATGAAAAATTAACATATAACATGAAGAAATGCAAACTATTAAGCTAAGCAAGTAAATTATTGCTGTAAAAATAAGCATATGAATTACTTTGGCCAAATTTTATGATTATGAAGGAAATGTACTGCACTTTCAGGAGGGCTTATGGTGTTTGTGTTCACTTAGGTGGTGGCATATAAATATTCACTTTATGATTTTGTTTTGTATACATACCAGTGTAAGTTATATTTCTCAAGTGAAACTTTTTAAAATCCCTAAACATACTTTACCCTGGGACTCTTATGGGTATTAATGTTTGTAAAGTATTTGTTACAGTGGAAGGGTTAATGATAGTTGTGGACTCTGCTGAACAGAAAGCAAAGGCTTGCGATACAATATTTACTTTATTATGTAGTCAAGGCCTCACTTTAGATATATGCAGAAAAGTGTTGGTTAATTGATATTCTCATATTCCAAATTTTATACTCTATCCATTTTATACCCCTGAGTTTATTCTAAAAAGCTCAGTGGAAGAAGGTTAAAATTGTAATATTGTTTACAGGTACAGTGTAATATGTCTGAGTCATGCTCAGCTGCTAACACAGCTTTTTCCCCTACTGCCCCCCCATACATGTTTTTAAGATTTTTTTAAAATCACAAAGATGAGTACCAATAGTTTTGAGAGAGGCTTATCAAGTTCACAGATTGTTACAGGGAAGGAATTGATTTCACATAGAACGAAAATGTTAATTTACTAATAATGATAATAGCTAATGTCTGTTGTGATGTCTCTATTTGAGAAAGTTTATTATATACCACACAGTGTTATGGGTATCCATGCATTATCTTATGTGAATGTCACAACTACTCTTTGAGGTGCCTGGTAGGTAATGTATTCTTATTTTAGTGGTGAGGAAACTCAGACTTCGGGTGGGTCATGAAAATAGATTTGTTTGACACCTAAGCCTACACTTTTTTACTGGTAGGAAATGTTATCTCACGGTAGTTTCTTTTAGTGCAAGGCTTCAAGATAGACCAGGCACTTTTACTTGTGCATGCTTTAGACTGTTTTCTGCTGCTATGTCACAATACCACAGACTACGTAATTTATAAAGGTATTTATTTGTCATAGTTCTGGAGACTGGAAAGTCCAATATCAAGGTGATAGCATCTTGAGTGGACCAGCTTGCCATGTTGTGACATGAAGAGGGTATCACATCACAAGTGTGAGGGAGGATGTGTACACACAGGTCTCTCTTCCTCTTTTTTTCACAAAGCTACTAATATCATAGTGGGAGCCCTACCCTTATGTCTTTAGCCAACCCTAATTATCTTTCAAGGTTCAACCTCTCAGTATTATCAACATATAAACTTGAGGACTAAGTTTCCAAAATATGAACTTTGAAGAAAACGTTCAAATCATAGTAGGCTATTCTTTGGGAAATGAATACATTGTTAGGATGTCTAATTTTGCCAAAACAAAAGAGATGGTTATAAGAAAAAGGTTTGCTATCTGTTTAATAATAGATATAATTTATTGATTTCTTAGATGTTCCAGGCCTTGTTACAAAGATTTTGTGCATATTAACGAGTTTAATATAGTGGACCCTTCAATTATGAACTCAGTTTGTTCCCGAGGGCTGGTCAATGAAGGCTCAGGTTCCCCTGTGTAGCCTTCAAAGTCTCTCTCATTTATACAGGCAGATCTCAGGGTCCTTAGAGAGACATTGGCCCAGGATTTCTCAATTAACCCCACACAGGGAAAGGATGTTTTAATATTCTTTCCAGAACTCTTTAAGAGTAAAATCTGTATCTGAGACCATCTGGAAGCACATATGGTGGGCATTTCAGTTGTAACTCAAGACTTTAGTCATAAGTTAAAAGTAACATTCGAGTCATAACTCAAGTTCATATGCTAGCCCGGTTGTAACTAGAATGTCCATTATATTTACTATAATCCTATGAGTTATATATTCCTAACCCTCATTTACTGAAAGGAAAATGGAGGCACAGAGAAGTTATCTAACTTACCTTTGGTCACACATCTGTCAAGTGGTAGATTTAGGGTTTTAACTAAGGAAGAATTATTCTAGAGCTCACACATTTAACCACAATGTTATGCTGCCTCTTCTGAGTTGAATGTTGAATGGCAACTTTATATTAAAAAGAAAATTAATGGCTGGACATATTGGCACACACTTGTCCTCTCAGCACTCAGGAGACTGACGCAGAAGGATTCCTGAGTTTCAGGCCAGCCTAGGCTACATAGTGAGTTTAAGGCTGGCCTGAAGTATATAGTGAAACAAAACAAATTTTTAAAAATGTAAAAGTAAAAGGAGGATCAAATGTTCATAGTAGACTGAATCCTTTCATTTATTTCAAGGTAAATTATCCAAAGTGGGAACAAGTCATAGTTTGGTTACATTATAGGGTGTCAGGCAATAAACCTCATAGTGCAGGTTTATAATATTTGAGGCATTTTGAACTCTTTTCCTATGCACAAACCACTGAGTAAATAAAGATCAAAAAGAAAGAAAAAAATGTTCTTTTGTATTTCCCTAAAGTAATAACACACTGAAATAAATGATGACCTGTTGTTTTGGTTCTTTGTCATTTCCTAATAAAAAATTGCATTTGTATTTATTGATTTTTCACTTCTCTTTGGAAAACTGACTTTGTTTTTGAGGGGGGGCGTTGAGACATGGTCTCACTATTTAGTTGAGACTGACCTGGAACTCAGTGTGTAGCCCAGGCTGGTCTCGAACTCACAGCAGTCCTCCTGCCTCAGCCTCCTGAGTGCTGGGATTATAGGTGTGCGCTACCACGCCCGGCAAAACTGACTGTTTTTATCCCACCATTTTTTATTAGTAAATGTTTGCAATACATAATGTTTACATTCTTTGTGTGGAGTTGATACATGTATATAACAAATCTTAATTCCTTTTTCATCCTTTTTTCCTGCTCTCTTCCTTCTCCCTCCATCGCTTGATCCCTTTCCAATTTGAAAAGATCTTTCTCTCTCTCTCTACTTCCTATTATCTATCTTTTATTTTCCTCTTTATTTATATTTTGGGTGGTTTTAGTCTACCAAAGATTTAAATTGAAAAATTATCTTCCTATTAAAGCATTATATATATTCATAGTTTTATAATATATATATACTTTAATGTATACAGATTTATGGAAATCAATTCATATATACTTGTAAAATATGCTTTTTATTTTTATTTAGATCATTTATGGATAATTTGTGAAATCTGTGAGTTTATTTTGACTTCTCTTTAGTTATTTTTATGGCAATGTAGATGATATTTTTTACTTTTATTCATTTTGGAAAATAGAAGAACTATGTATAGTAACTGTGTTAGTTTTCTGTTATAGTTTTGACAAATAGTTTCTTAAAACAGCATGTGTTTATTCAAAGTTCTGTAGACCAGGAATGTAGGTGGCTTCTCTGCTCAGAATCTCACAGGCTGAAATCAAAGTGCCAGTCTGCTGGGCTTTTATGTGGAGGCTCTGGGGGTAAAATCATGTCTGCATGATTATTTAGAATATTGGAAGAATTTAGTTTCTTGTGGTTGTTGTACTGCAATTCCTATTTTCTTGTTGACAATCAGCAAGGGGCTCAGTTTGAAGTAGCTCTGTGCATCTTCAAAGGCATCCACAACATTAAAAACTTTTCAGGCTGGGAGTCTCAGATTTCCTTTCTACCCACATTGTCAGGGGAGAGTATTTATTTCACAAGAATGAAAGTCATTGGAGGCTTTCTTAGAATTCTGCCTACTGCCTTACCTAGCAAATTATTTGTGATTTTTGTATTCCCTCCAGATTTGATTCTAATATAGCTCCTGAGATAGACAAACCACTTTACCTGAATATTTTAATGTCTTTACACTTAATGATTTCTTAAAAGAAATATATTTTGTAAAGTTTTAAAAAAATATTCCTCTTGTTTCTGTTAGAATTCAGACTTGGAATTCATCTTAAAATTGGTGAAAAATATTGACTTATTCTACATTCACAGAGAGATAATTAAACAGTCTATGAAAGAGATGGTTGGCAGCCTAAAATTGATTCCAAAGTCTCTTACAGTTTCTATGTGGTATTACTATAATATTTTAAAAAGTAGACCCTTAAAGTAATTTCTAACAGAGGAATAATTTTTTTTCGTCATAAAAGAAATACAGTACTTTCTTAGGAAATTTTAAAGCTAGGAAAAAAAGTATGCCTCTTATCACACCAATAATTTGTCAAGAGAAGCTATAATAGTCACAAGTAGCTCTTTATTTTCCTAATCCTGGAAACAGTAGATAGCTGAAAAACCTTAAGTTTTGCACCTATACCTATGGATATTTATATTTTAGGTAGTTATTCCTCATATAATTACCTACCTATTTAATGGCTGTTTGGATTTATGACCTGCCAGAGTTACGATCCATCATCTTTTTTTTTTTTGTACAGTGCTATACATCTTGTTGGTATCTTTTTCTTGCACAATACACCTTGTTTATAATAGTACTATAATATTTGCTGATTTTACTTTAGTACAGTACTGTAGTTGTGTTCTTTTTTATGTTACAGTACCACACATAAGAGTCATGCAAATACTGTAAAAGCAAAATGAACATGGTCAAACATTTCTTTCTTCTGAATATTGTATATACTATATACAACTCCTCATTTGGTGACCAATTCATTTAATGACCTAGTCTCAGGAATGGGGTCTAGAAGGAATGGAAACTCATTTCCTATTATGTTTTTCTTAAAAAATTCAGATCAACTCATATAGCTTTGCATTCCTAAATACTACTATTTAGATGGAGCAAGGAAATGGCTATATTTAGTAGTGAATTTTTATTTGAATATTTAAAAAATATTAACAATTTCTCATTAGCAATGGCAGCAGCACCATAAATAACTATAACTTCTTAAAGAACCAAATCTCTTCCCCAATAAAATCCTTATCCATAAACTCTTTGAGACTAATGATAACATATAGTAATGTGTATTTTACCAATTATGTATATTTCACTTCTGTTTGCCAGTGCCACTTTTCAAGTAATTTTAATTGTTAAGAGTATGGTTTTTTTTCAATTAAACTTTAATGCATTATTTTGTGAATTATATTTTAGCATATGCCCAGTTATCCCTCATTTATATTTGGTATTAATACATACTCAATAAAATATTTGTTGAATAAATAAATTATTATCAGCATTCCCATTTCCATTACATGATACAATAAACAGTCATTTTCCTAGCTTAGGAGGCTGCTCAGTCTTCTTTTCAGATTCTGTGGTTGAGCAAAACTTCAACAAGCTCAAAGATTCCAAATTTCCCTATCCACAGTAGGCACCTGGGAAGCTAACTATACAGTTAGAGTCCAAGGCCCCTTTTTAGACCTGCTCAGTTGCAGTCCCTGGTGATTTGGATTACCAGACAAGTAAGGGAAACATGAAACTGGTACATGTGCAGTAGGAGCTTAGTTCATGCATAATTGCATATTGATGTACAAAGGATTTATGAATGTGGTTTGAGTGAGTTGATAGCATACATTATTAGCTTCTGTGATACTTCAGTTGATGTAATATTAGAATTATGTTATGAGTATTTTGCATGTGTAAAACTCCTCTTCTGTATTTACTAATATGAACATAGAGAGGTAAAATAGTTTGCCTATGGCCACATAAATAACAAGTGGGATAACTTGGATATGAACCTAAGAAGTTAGATCTATATAGTTTTTCCTGCAATATGTCACCTATAGTCACCAAATGCAGTATGCTTACTAATGGGTCAGGCCATACTAAGTACTTCATTAACTTTTTTTTTTTCCATTAAGCTTATTGGTGCATTTTAGGTATAGATTATGATCACATTCATCATTGGAAATTTGTACCTGCATGTGATATATCTTGGTTCTTGTTTTTTCCCCATTCACCTTCCTTCCCTTCCATCCCTCCTTATTTACAAAAATATTTTTCAGTTTTTTCCTTCTTTTCTCATATTTTTCCTTCCCTTCTTTGCATTCCCCCTCTCTACTTACCCTTCCCTTTTGGACCTTTTCTTCCTATTTTATATTATCAATTATACTTCATTCTCATTTACTCTTGCAGTTTCTTACACTAGAGAAACTATTTAGTATTTACATGTGTCCTATTTCTTTCACTTAAGAGTATGGCTTCAGTATATGTCCATTTAGCTATAAATGCCTCTAGTTTTTCAATCTTTATTGCTGACTACTACTCCATTTTATATAAAAAGCACATTTTCTTTATCTAGTCACCAGTTAATGGGCATGGGTGTGCATATGTTTCTGTAGTAGGATGCTTTTAATTCTTTTGTGAAGATACCCTGGAGGGGAATAGCTGGGTCAAATGGGACTTCTAGTCCTAGTTCTTTGAGGAATCTCTGCACTGATTTCCATAGTGGTTACAGTATGGAGTGAGATGAAATCTCAGTGTTGTTTTCATCTTCATCTCTCAAATAACATATGTCTATTTGGTGATTATACTTCATCTGAGAAATGTTTATTCACTTCAGAAACCTATTTTTGAATTGGGTCTTTAAATGTGGGGAGTCTGGCTTCATATAGTCTTTTCCTACACCAATCTGTTTAACAGTTCTACCTAACCTACCTTCCAGCACGTTTAGTGTTCTGTTTTAATATTTAGATCTTTGATCCATTTCAATTTTAGTTTAGTACATGGTGAAAGATATGGGTCTAATTTTAATCTTTGGCAAATTGAGGCCCAGTTTTTCTAGCACTGTTTATTGAAGAGGCTTTCTTTCCACCAGTGAGGGCATTTGACTTTGACTCCTTTGTCAAAGATGAGGGGGATTAGTATGTCTGGAGTTATTTCTGCATCTTATAACCTGTTCCATTGATCCTCAGGTCTATTCCATGGCCAATACCATGCTGCTTTTATCACTGTGGCTTTGTGTATAGTTTCAAGTTGGGGGTTGTGATAATTCCTATCTTGTCTTTGTTGCCTAGAATTGCTATTTTGGGTATCTTCTGGTTCCAAATGAATTTTTTGATTTTTCCTCTAGTTCTGTGGAATGTGCTTTTGGGATTTCAATTGGGATTATATTGAATCTATATAACACTTTGGAAATGTGTCCATGTTCACTATATTGGTTCTTCATACCCAGGAACAAGGAATGTCTTTCCAATTTTTGATATCCTCCTCCATCTCTTTTTTCAGAGTTTCTAAGTCTAGTTGTCAAAGTAGAGATCTCTTACTTCTTTTGTTAGATTGATTAGTAGATATTTCATTTTTCAGATGCTATTGTGAAAGAAATCATTTCCCCATTTTCTCTCTTAGTGAGTCTGTTGTTCATATACAAGAAGGATATTGTATTTTAAATTCTTATACAACTCTTATAAAATAGAATTAAGAAAGTTACATTTAGAGACATTAAGTAATTTTCCCATTTACCCTCAAGTAAGCGGTAGAACTGGTGTGTGATTTGAAACTGGGTTGGCTTAACTCCAAAACTCTGTTCTCTTAACCACTACCTTATATTCAAGGATAACTTGTTTGAATATGCTGATATCTTGTCATCTCTTCAGTGTTTTATATAAATAATAGTAGTAACTGAGGATTTTTTTGAGAGATAACTTAATTCTACAGTAAATAATATCTATATTTTAAATCTACATTAAATCACCTTAATGTCTACATTAAATTTGAGCAGAGTGGGCCAGGGATTTAGCTCAGTGGTTCAGTGACCTGCCTTGCAAGCGCAAGGACCCGAGTTCAATCCCCAGTAACAAAAAAAAAA
>NW_022900919.1:32638730-32640239 GCF_012274545.1 Fukomys damarensis | reverse complement strand
AAAAAAAAAAAAAAAAAAAAAAAAAAAAAATTTGACCAAAGAGTGTGAAATAAAGTGTAGAATTCCTTGTCTGAGAAGTATTTTTGAAGCACGAGCTGGTTACTTTGTCATCTGTCACAGTCTCGCTGAAGGAGAGAAAAAGGGTTACCAAAATTTGAAGGGATTTTAATAGTTGTTTAGTACCTGTGGTTGAGCATTAAATATTCTATACTTTTGTGTTACAAGTAAATTCCCTTTCCCTTAATGGCTGAAATGACTTATCAGTTTTATTTGCACATATTTATTAAAATTTTGTACATCTTCTTTTCCTTCTTATCTGTCCCCAAACAAAGGTGATGTTTGAAGTGGCTTTAATGGCTCTTATCGGCATTTCTTAGTTTGAGGCTTCTAAAGGGTAAGGAATTGAGATGAAGATGTAAATGTCATCTAGGGAGGTGAAAAAGTTTAATGTGCTGGTGAACTAGTGCACTTTTTCTTGGTAACGCTGTCATCTGATAATAAATATTGAAATCTAATTTTCACTCAGACCTAATCTTGTAAATATAGTCATTAAAATTCACAGAGGAATTGTTTGATGAAACGTGAAGAAACAGCTAAGTTCTTATAGCTAGAAAAGATCAGCAGCTGATAAACTATGAAATAAATTTAAATGTGTATAAAACCACAGATTCACAATCAGAAGAGAATAGCTACAATTTACAATTTGCTTTTGTACTTAAACAGAAGACTTGCTTGAGGATACATGCAGTAATAGGTTGTTAACACTTTCTCTTTTCTGATAAAAATGATTCCTAACAGTTGGGGTTAATTTATCTGTCTGTCTCTGGTGCTTGTAGACTAATATGTTTTAGTGACGTTGATTTAATAAGTAACCATCTGAATGGGTGTTACTATGTTTATAACCAAAAAATTCTTCAGATTATTCAAAATCCATTGAAGACATTTTTTTTCTTTTTATTGAGTTTATTGGTACAATCTAGGTATACAATACAGTTACATTCATCATTGGAATTCTGTACCTTTACATAATGGGTCTTGATTCTCATTTTTTTCCCTTGTCCCTGCCCTCTCTTCACCCCCTCCTCCCCTCCCCATTTACAAATACTTTATTTCCATTTTTTCAGTTTCTCATATTTTTTCCTCTTCTTTATTACCTTTCCCCCACCCTTCCCACTTTCCCTACACCTTTAGCCCTTTACTTCCTATTTCACATTATTAATTATCTCATTAGGATCCTGTGTACTATTATAGTTTTTCACACCAAAGAAACTATTCAGCATTTCAGTTAAAGAAATCTCTGTATGAACATTAAAAATAGGGAATCCTAAAATAAAACTAAAAAGGAAAGTAAAAGAGAAAAGGCAATGATGTAACATTAAAATAATCCTTAATTCTGGAGATGAAAATGGTCCCTGAACATATTTAAATTGCTTCTTGCTCTTATAGTCTTGTCTTATTCTTTTTTTCATTATTTAGAGAATACTTTATTAGTTTCTGTAATCAAACCCA
>NW_022900919.1:32634293-32638472 GCF_012274545.1 Fukomys damarensis | reverse complement strand
TATTTATATTTATATAAAAAGACTAATAATAGCAGTATGTTATGCATCGATAGCAGCAACAACTTTTCCAGGTTCTGCACTCATCTGAACATAATTATAGACATTCAGCACATTCCATTAAAAAACAAAAACAACAACAATAACAACAACAACAAAAAAACAAAACAAAGAAAAGAATAATATCCAGAAAGCCGCAAAGTTCTGTTGCTGTTGTGGTACCTGGCACCATTTTTTTAATTAGCATCTTAATCATCATCTGGAAAGAGAACATTCTAGAGTAATATCACTAAATGTAGCTCTGATAAAGCACGGTCCCTACTATGTTTCATAAAGCAGGTACAAGATATTTTACATTCATAGAGGTATGATACAGTACCGTCCTACATCACTAATACTAGAATCAGTTTTGGTTTGAAATTTACTTTGTCTGTAAATAAGATTGCTACCCCTGTTTTTTTCTGGGCTCCTGTCACATGGAGAATTATTTTATATCTTTTCACTTTCAGTCTATGGGCTTCTTTTTGCACTAGGTGTGTTTCTTGTATACAACATATTGTTGGATTTTGCTTCTTATTCCATTTTGCCAGTCTGTTTCTCTTGATTGGTGAGTTGAGGCCATTGACATTGCTGGTTATAACTGATATGCACTGACTTATTATTGACATGTTATTGGCCTTTTGTCGACTCTTTTTACTTTTTCACCTTCTCCTTTTAATTTCTTGCCTTGCCTATTTGATTTGCTCTGTTGGGCCTCATGGTGTTGTTGCCTTCATTGTCTTTTTCTAGGATCTTGTTTAGAATTCCTTGTAGTGCTGGTTTGGTATTCATGTAGTTTCTCAGGTGTTCTTTGTCGTGGAAGTGTCTTATTTCCCCATCCATTTTGAAAGAGAGTTTTGCAGGATACATCAGTCTAGGTTGGAGGTTGTTCTCTTTTAGTACTTGAAATATCTCATTCCAGGCTCTCCTTGCCCCAAGGGTTTGTGTTGAAAAGTCTGCTTTGATTCTGATGGGCTTTCCTTTGTATGTGATTTGTTTCTTTTCTCTTACTGCTTGTAGTATTTTGTTCTTCTGTTGGGTTTCTTGGATCTTTATTATTTTATGTCTAGGTGTAGATTTTTTTTGATTGTAGCTATTTGGTGTCCTATATGCCTCAGTTATCTGAATGTCAAATTCTTCCCCTCTGTTTGGGAAGTTTTCTGTCATTAATTCTGTGAACAGCTTTTTAAAGTCATTTGTATTTTCTCCTGCTACTTCATGTATTCCTATCAGTCTTATGTTATGCTTCTTTGCATCATCTAGGAGTTGTCGGATCGATTTCTCATGATCCCTTGCTGTTTTTAAGAGATCTCTCTTTTCATGTTCACTGACTGCAATCTTATCTTCTATATCTGAGAGTCTATCTTCACATTCTTTTATTTTGTTGTGTACACTTTCTATGGAGTGTTTAATCTCCTGGATATCTGTTTGAATCCGTTTTATGGATTCCATTTCTTTCCTATGTTGGACGTTTATTTTTTCCATTTCTTTCTTTTTCTGGGCCTTCATGGCTTCTATCGTGGTGCTGAGCTCATCTATTTTTTTGTCAGTTTCTGCTCTAGAGTCTCGAATGACGACTTCCATTTTGCTCACTATCTCTATAGTTATCTGGGAAATTATTTCTGTTTTGAATTTTTCCAGAGCCTGATTGATCTGTTTTGTTACTTCCTGTGCTTTGAATTCAGCGTGTCCTGGTGGTTCACTATCGGTCTTTTCATCCTCATTTGCCCTACTGTTTGCCATTGGTGAACTGGAAGTCTGTCCTTGTGTCTTGCTTAAGTGTTTTCTCATTTTTATTTTTGTTGTCAGACTGTCCTTGGTTTAATCTCTGGGTTTTCACCCAAATCTTCCTGATGTAGTTGTGTCCTAGCTTCTGTGTCTCTAATGACGCATAGACATTCTCATCTTCATAACATCAGAGAAAACAGCTCATCAAATCAACCACAATGCTTTATCCCAACTGATACAATCAGCAACACATTAAGATCAAGTACAACTTGGACACTGACCACCTGTGGTAGTCACTAGTCTATCGCCCTTAAATCATTTGAATTAAATTGAAATGAAGAAGCAGTCCAGAACATGTCTGCAGTGAACAAAATTTCATTATGGTGTATTTACCATTTAATGGCTCAGACAGAGCGAGGATGCAAGACCCCTGGTCTCTGTTAACTGATGGCTGAACCCCATGACGCTGACTGATCTTGGGCTGCAAGGCCTAGATTGAGTTCCCCAACCTTCTGAATGTTTGAACTCTACAACATTCTATTGCAGGTTTCCCATGCCCTTTCTTTAAAGATGTTCAAAGTTGGAAACTTAGAAAAATACCCTTGATGACCACCTCTGCCTCTGCAGAATGGGTCCAAAGACTGGCACAGTCAGGAGGTCTGAGAGTGCATGGTGGGGGGACTTATGGGGGTTCAGGGGCACCTGCCCGGCTACCTTCCTGGCGCTTGAGTGATGGCGGCTGGGGCAGGAGAAGGCGCGGCTCTCTCATTGAAGACATTTTAGTATTCTACAGTTTTAAAAGAATGTATCTTTAAAAAGAAATTGTGAATCCTTTCCATTTTAGCATTTGATATTCCCATTTATACTTTTACCAGAGGGTAGTAGAGTCACATAATAAGCACAGCTATATGCTAGAAGGAGATATGTATGCTTTTGTTGACATTAGCGTCTGTAAATTAGTAAAGGGTAGGAAGTAAAATAGAAAATGCAGACAACATCTAGTAATCTTATTTCTCCACTTCCCACTTTTTGTCACCCTAAATTAAAATCTGAGTTCTATTATCAGATCCAGCAAATTTTCTTTATCATCAAAGGTAAAAATAGAATTCATTATGCATTTATTAAGATCCTGGTATGAGTCAAGTGTTGTACTTGACATATATAATTTTTTTCTCACAATAATAAAGACGCTATTATTATCCTATTTTACAGAAGGTAAAATTGAGGTTTAGAAAGGTTAATTGCCCATGGCAGTATCCCAAGTAAGTGGTGACAACCAGAGTGCCCACACAAGTTTGTCTAATTCTACCATTTACACAGTGTTATTTTGGGTGAATTGCATTATATGTTTGACCTTCATTTCTTTTTTGAATTGGGAATGAAGAAAATAATGGGAGGCAGATTCATCTGTAAATTAACTACTTGTTTTTCTATTATCTGCTTCTAAGAAACTTTAAACTATTTGCAGTTCAAATGCAAGTGTCCCCCCAATTTTACAACTTTACATTGTTTTAAAATAATGAATAGACTTTTGTTTTTATTTAATGGTTAGTACATATTACCAAAAGTGGAGAAACCTCTTCTAGTTCAAGCTACATAACATACTGGTGGGTTGATGGGAGGGGAGAAAAAAGGAATTGAAATTTGTTATGTATATGTACCAATTCTCTGCAATGAATGTAATCATTATGTACTGCAAACACATACTGATAAAAGTAAAAGAAAAGATACAGTCAAAAAAGATCTATGACATTACTACTTAAAGCATGGAGTAAATATAGATCTCAAATATCTCCAAAAAAAAATCTCAAAACTATATGTATTTATATAGTAAGTATATTCTAAATAAAAGGTTTCATAATTCAAAGATTATTTTTAAAAGATTCCTGAATAACATTAGATAATTTTGGTATTCTTTACCTTTGTCAACTTGGCGATAGTCTCAGTTATTTATGTTTCAAAAGCAGGACAAAGCCTGAAATAAGCTTCAGAGATAATTGCACTTCTTTTCTGTTATACAATGAATGTGGAAGACCCAGAATTCATGAAGTGTTGTAATTCTAGATATTAAGATTTGCCCATCGATTCTAATTTTTGTCATTGGAAGCTGAAATAAAGTATTACAGTCAGGGTAATATTTAGCTACTGATTAATGATGGCCATAATTCATTATTCAGCATTGTTGTAGAGATCTATAAACCTTGAGAGAAAGTTACACCCATTAAACGTTTTGAGATTTAATCCTAAAATTGTCTTCTAGTTGTTATCTCTTCTTAAGGAATGCTTTTCTGAACTTGAACTTCTTTTTAAAGTTACTAAAGTCAGTATTTATTTAAGAGTGGCGGGCCAGGGATTTAGCTCAGCGGTTCGGTGGCCTGCTTGCAAGTGCAAGGACCCGAGTGTGATCCCCGGTGC
>NW_022900919.1:32603829-32633474 GCF_012274545.1 Fukomys damarensis | reverse complement strand
AAAAAAAAAAAAAAAGAGTAGGACTAAGAGCTCAAACTTCAGGAATAAATGGAATCCTAATTTTACTATTTATTAACTATATAAATTTTAAAAGGATGCCATCGTAGCTTCAAAATATATGGGGAATCATTTTTTCTTTCCTATGTATTACTACTACTATGCTGTTCCATAGTACTAATTCTTCTCCTGCAATAGTTAGAAGTTATAATTGAAATCTGACAGTCTGTTCCCGCTACATCCTTTTCTCCACCTCTTTCCCTGCCCCATTAAAAAACCCTGCCATTGGCTTTCTCTTACACTAGAGTGAAGTCCAGCCTCCTTATCCAGGTTTTGTTGATTTCTTCTCAACTTTACTTATTGATAATGAGCCACTTAACATTATTTCAATCCTTACAGACTCTAAACTGATTCCTCATATGCAAAATTTAACATAGCCTGTTTTCTGTGCTCCAGAACACTAACTCATTCCTCACATGGTTGATTCTCTATCCCTCAGGTATTAGAGTCCTCAAAACCACTCAATTGAAATAGTAGATCCTCTTTTTACACTCACTCTCTTTTTTTTTTTGGAGGCAAGGTCTTGCCTTGTGGTTCAGGTTGGCCCTGAACTCACTATGTAGCCTAAGCTGGCCTTTAACTTATAGCAATCCTCCTGCCTCAGCCTCTGAGTGCTTGGATTACAGGTATGCACCAACATGCCCTGCCTTTCACTCATTTTATATTCATTTGGTTTTTACTTAATATCTGATTTCTTGGACATCCCAGCTATAATCTCTTTATGTTTTTTTTTGGTTTGGTATAGCCAGCCCAAGCACACTTATTGATATCAATAAACTATTGTTAACATTGAATAAATAAATATCTCTATGACTTTTTAAAGCTTTACTGTGCTCATCTGAAAAATAAGGATAATTTTCATTTATAAAGTTATTATTGAATTATATTACTTTTTGTTGAATTATATTATTATATTGTTGAATTTAATTACATTAAAATGCATAAAATATTTTAGTATTTAGTGCTTACAAAGACCTCAATGAATGGTATTGTCAGCATCAGCAGGAACATAATAAATAGGTATTTATTAAGTCCACTTGTGTATATAAGGCATTGTTAATGTTTGTAGAACGTATTTTAATAAGAGAGGGTTTTGTTAGATTTATTTTTTTTTTACCTAAACTTTATTGAGTATATACATTAGCAACAATTCCCAAATCAAGGAAATTAAACTGTGGAATTCCAACAGTGATTCCATGCTTTTTAATGTAATATTGATATGAACTAGCCTCAGCTTTGTAATGTCACGATTATGAGAGCCCCAGTGTACATTCAGCAGAGTAATTACTTCGGGTAGTAATTGTCTAGACTTTCCTCCCTCTACTTTAGCCAGCTGGCACTGAAAAAGAAGCAATGCTTTTATGTGTGCACACATAAAATCCTGTTATCCCTAACTTCCACACCCCTGTGGCTGCATACTTCCTTTGGAAGTCTTAAAGAAAAAAGAAAAACCTTTTAAGGGATCCCTAAATTTCATTTGTAATCTCATTCTCCCCATGTAGTATGAAAGTAGGGAGTGGGAGGAGTACATAATGTGATTTACATAGCCTTTCATGTGGAATCCTATGATATTTGTAGGAAATCCTGTTGAAACTTTTCATGAGTAGAAAAACTTCTTCAATGTGTAGTTTGAGGTAAAGTTGAATTTAATTCTGTTTTGATGTGCAAAGAATAGAGCAAGGTTAATTTGGTTATTGTACTTCTGTTTCATTTGTTCAAAATGTCCGTACAATTTACGAGTTTTGCTGACTTCTCCTTCATCAACCTCCTTTTAAATTATGATCATGTTTATGTACCTGGCATAAGGCCCTTCCAGCCTCTGCCTTCCTATTTCATGCTCCCCTCCATTTCAGAATATGATGTTCTGCTTAGTCTGTCTTCTAGTTGCTTCCACCAGGCTCATCACAGTTTTTTTCTTTTGAGTTGTAATTTCCCATGTGGCTGGACTTTTTTTTTTTTTAGCATTTTTTTCTACAACCTTCAATACTTGACATCTGTTTTCTGAAGATGACACCTTTCTTATTATCCTGCTCCATCCATTACTACTATTTAATGAAACTAGGTGATGGGACAATATGGAATGTAGGTTGAAAGTCACAAAAAAATCTTCCCCAAACCTGGAAGATCTGACTTTTTTTGCCACCATTGTTGAAAAACCTTTGTTTCATATCTGTGCCCTCTAATACTACCATCATCTCCATTTTCTGTATCTTTGGGAGAACTCTTCAGCCTGTTTAGGAAGTGCCTTATAACTCTTAATTTTCTACTAACTATTTCCATCAGTGTCAATGACTTTGTCTTTTTGGTGACCCTTCCAAAATAGAGTCATAGCCATGACTTGGACCATATCTCTTAAGAGTATCTCAATATTTTGCTCTATTAAATTTTCTCCCTGTTCTCTTTGTAGATTCTTACCTTTACAACACATTTCATTCCTGAGGTCAATAAATCTCCTGCCTAGTATTCATTTCCTTATAATCTCTCTGTTCCTCTTTCTGATCTACCAAGACTCCTTTAGTCTCCTAGATTCATATAAGCAGTCTTAATCATCGTTTCTGTTTGCTCTCATCTTCCATTAGTCCGTCCCTACTGGCTTTTACTTTACCACTCTGCAAACACTGCTTTTATAAACCTTGAGGGTTTCCTTTCTTCTTCTTTTTAATTTAGATATTCTGACTACATTTTTTGACATTTTTTTAAGTACTTCCATAGTTTCTTAACTTCATAGGATTTCCTTTCCATTGATTCTTTTTCTTCTCTGGAAACCCTTTGTGTTTTTTTGTTTGTTTGTTTTATCTTCTCCCTCTTCTATCCCTCTAAAGAATGATTGTCCCTTGATTCCTCTTTTCTTTATGTTCTTTATCTGATGACAGTCTCATCCCCCTCTTAATTTTAATAACAACCGTTAGATATAGATTGCCTTTCTCTGATGCTGAGCATCTATCTATGGACTCTCACTCCTTAACCTTTAGAGACATTTTAAGAGAGATAACATAAAAGTACATTGAACCTTAGGTGCTTCTAATTTATCTTCTGTACTGGGTCACTAATGAGGGCTACAAAGGGCAGTATTGATAATTAGCAGATGTAAAACTACACTGTACATTGTCATATATATATTTTGGGGTTTTTTGTTTTTTGGTTTTTTTTTGAGACAGGGTTTCACTATATAGTTGAGACTGACCTGGAACTCACTATGTAGCCTTGGCTGATCTCAAACTTGTAGCGATCCTCCTGCCTCAGCCTCCTGAATTACAGGCATGCACTACTATGCCCGGCAATTAAGTCACTTATTTAAACTCAATATGTAAAAAAATACTATTAAATTTACTTATTCATTGTTTCCCATCATTAATTGTTTCACCAGCATTCTATTTGTCTCCATCAATTTCAGTATTCTACTCTTTGTTTCACTCTTACTTTTATTCCTCTCCCTCCTCCATTTCTTCCTCTTCCTCTTTGCCCTGGCAATGCACTGTTCAGGCAAGTTTCTCTTTTCCCCTTGCCTAGAATAATACATAGCTTTCTGAAATGTCTATTTATCCATTCATAGCATTCTGGATTTTTACAAAATGTTCCTAAAGTACACTGGTTTTTTCTACACTTGCTCAAAAACTGTTGCTGAAGATTATCAGTGCCAGACATCACAGCTTGGAATTCAGCATACTATAAAGCCTGACAGAAAAAAACACTTTATCTTACTTTCTTTTTTTTGTTGGTACCAGGGATTGAACTTGTAACCTTACTCTTGCGAGGCAAGTGGCAGAACCACTGAGTTAAATGCTCAGCCTTGTCTTACCTTCTTTACAGACCTTCTATTTCAGTTATGCTAATGTCCTTTCTCCAATCACCTCCAAATCAGTAATTCTCAACCACATCAGAATCATTTTTTGGAATTAAACTTTCTTTTTTTTGTTGGTACCAGGGATTGAACTTGTAACCTTACTCTTGCGAGGCAAGTGGCAGAACCACTGAGTTAAATGCTCAGCCTTGTCTTACCTTCTTTACAGACCTTCTATTTCAGTTATGCTAATGTCCTTTCTCCAATCACCTCCAAATCAGTAATTCTCAACCACATCAGAATCATTTTTTGGAATTAAAAATATATATATAATGCCTGGTTGTCTTAATGAGAAATCCTAAGTGATTCTCACCAAAGCTAGGATTGAGGAATACTACCCATTTGCTCTCTCTGTTAATTTGTTCATCATTTTCTCTCCATGGCTCCTATGTGCTTTTCTTGCTATCTTGTTGTACTCTTTCTTATGTTTCACCACTGAACACTGAACGCTAATTTTATCTCATTCATGAGGTCTTCCCTTGATCTATCTAAATAGGTGTAATTGCTTCTTCCTCCATACTGTAGATAACAGTAAACTTGCATTAGACAATATGTTTATGCTTTACAATCTCCAGACAGCACGCTTCTTGAAGGCAAAGCTTTTGTTATTTATGATACAGAAGCCACTCCACTGCTTTCTTTTTTCTCACTGAACTACAACCCAAGCCTTTTTTTTTTTGTATTTTTTTATAGCAAGAGTCTCTCAAAGTCACTAGCTTTGCCAAGGCAGAGCTGAAACTTGTCTAAGCCTCCCAGAGTACTGAGATTACATGTCTAAGCCACTATGCCTAACTCTTTGAAATTCCTTATGTGGTTGATAAACATGAATTATTTTTTGCTAATTTAATGAATAGTTCCAAAACAAAAGTACAGTAGGTGTAATTCTAGGACTATGCTAAATTAGGATTTGCTAATCATGCTGAGTAGGGGAAAGGAATTCTAATTTCAAATGCCATTGTTCTTTTCAGAAGCAGAGGAGCTAATAGTAAAGTGAATTTAGTGATGGGTGGACTTCTTTAACACCCACCCTGCAGGTGCTTTAATGCATGTGGGTCTCTTCCGATTCCTCATGAAAACTATCAAGTTGGCATGTAGCTATAAAAATGTGCTTTATTCAGAACCTGTAGTTAGTAAAGCATTTTTTCCAATTCCTGGTGCAGAGTGGAAAATTTTTAATAAATCAACCTACTGAAAGAAGAGTGTTGTTTTTAGTAGGAAACAAGTATTAAGTGAAGCAATGCCATGCAGTAACAAGTGACTACACTGAAAAGCAATTTTTGAGCTTTTGTAAAACATTCAGCAAGCGAATCATTTTCCTTCTATTTTTTTTCTGCTTTCTTTTATTCTTTTAAATCTATACTCTTTACACTAACATTTGGGTATATTTCTTCTTATAAATTAGCATCTAATTTGTAGTTTAGTTTTATCAGTAAAAATTGTAAACATTTTGTTTGAGATATATGGACTTATATATATAATTAAGTGACCTTTAAAGTGGAGACTTGTGTCTTGATATTCTGTTGTTTTTGTCTGTGTATATCTGTTGTATATCTATGTGAGTACCTATTTAGCTAGTTTACCTGCCTAAGCATTTAGATTTTATAGCAAGCCTAGATAAAAAAAATATTTTTAACTTCTTTGTGCTCATGTTCTTGTTGGTTTAAAACGTTTCTGATTTAGTACAGGTGAAATAATCAAAAGCCACATATACAAGCATACATTATTTTTTCTTTGCTCATGCAAGTTATCCTAATCAGAAGAATTAATATAATCTCTTGATTTTTGCATTTTTTTGTACTCCAAATTTATAGGGACATTAGGAAACCATTCAGCCCTTTCTTTGACAGAACGATAGCTAGTTTATTCAAAATCTCTAGAAGCAAAATCAATCTTTCCTTAAAAAATGTTCTCTATATTTAATGTTAATCACATTTGACTTTGTTAAATTATTCTCAGAAAATAGCCATAGTCTATAATAGGAAGTCAAAAGAATTGTTGGGAAACATTTTAAAGATGGCAAATGAATAATGAGTAAGATTTCATAGTCCATTGGAGATCTCTCTGTGTCAGACAATAATAGAAGTAGCAGTGTCTAGCAAACCTCTGAGAATGCATGGTGAAATTTTCTTGAATAGCAGTAATTTATATTTTGTAGAATATTGTAGTTTTCATGCACAATGACTCATTTAAGCCTGTGAAGTGGGTAATAATTAATAATTCCATTTTACATGTGTGGATACTGAGCCAGGAAGGGTCATTCATTTGTTTTAAATATATCTGCACTAAAGTGGTATATTTGGAACTCATATTCTTTGGTATCAATTCATTGTACCAAAAAAAGGTATTTAAAAATGCGTTAGTTTTTCAGAGAGCTCCTTAACAAAGTATCACTCAGGACAATGGCAGCAGTGAATATTAGTGTTTTCCACTTGAAACCATGTCTGACATTTCTACACATAGAGTAAATAATTGTAAAAGAGGAAATGAATCTATACACAAAACACTGAATTTTTTCAAGTAAAATAACACACAATCTCAAGATATTGCTATTTTTTTTATTCATAGTCAATTTTTATTTTACGCCTAGAAAAATACATGGGGTGTTTAGGACTCATGTGCTGGGCAGTTTGCTACTTTAGTGATAGTAACATAATCCTGAAAGCAAGCACGTTATTCTGTACTTTTTCTTCTTAATTTTATTCAGCAATAAGACCATAATTTTTCATATTTAAGGAAGTATGAAAAATTTGTCAAATTTTAAAAGCTGAATACATGTAGCGTTGGATCAAGGCACATACAAGACTGGCCAAAGGGCGTACAATGCACTTTGGTTTTTGTTGAAAAAAAATCATGGCAACAAAAAGTGATATGGTTTTTAAATAAGTAACAGCTCACAATTCAGTAAGAAGCTAGAAAGAAATGTTACATTACAGGTTCATTATGTAATATCTGGAAAACTGTGACAGTAATGGGCAGTATTCTTGATTATTGTGAAAGTAAATTGGACATTTATGTACAGTGTTAAAACATTTCACATAAACCAGATCTAAATTTGACTTCTAGTGTTTATTTTTCTTTTAAATTTTCACTTTAACTACTGGTTTCTCTGGATTGCTGAGGGGAATCAATTATGCTATCTTTTCAATATTCTTAACATTTCTCTTTGACGTCCTTTATGACAAAAACATCATAAACACTCACAAGTTTATGTTTAGAATTCACTTTTCAAAACTCAGGATGGTATAGGCAAAACCAAACTGCAATTCTAGTACTTAGGTTCATTACACCATAGAAGTCTTAAATTTTATGTTTTCCTAGGTGCACCTTCCCCCCAAACTCAGAAGCACACTTACATTATTGTTTTTGCAGAGTCTTATTCCTGTAGCTTTCTTGACAATGTCTTTAACAATAGTCTTCATTCTCCCTTTATGCCAGTTGATGTATTCAGTTTAAAAGATATGCTTAACTTTCGTAAGGATATCTAATTTGCTTAGAGCAAAATGGAGCTATGCAGCAAGTTTGATACTGCCCATTACTTCACATATTTTGACTTAATGAATATCATTGGAATAATACAAATTTAATAATCGGAACATTGTTTCATAACTATTTTTTTGAAATTTAATTTCTCATTCAGCCAGTTTTTCTTTTTACATTTTATTAATACCAAAGTGAAAATGGCCTGTGCTTATACTACAAGGATCTCATGTGAACGCAGTCCTGATTGTTCAACACAGCAAGAAAATTCACTTTCACAGTCAACAAGTCATCTTACTCAGTAGAACACAAAGTAAATGATTTATAACTTCAATATTTGCAAGGAAAATACAGTACAAATTACTAAAAAATACTAAAATATAGAATTGTGTTCAGGCATCTCCACTACATCAATCGCAGCAGTCACCTGAAATTTGAAACTTTTAATAAAAAGTTCTTAAATATAAATTATATGGCAAATGTACAGTACATTGCTTTTTTTTCAGTCTCTTTTCCAGTGTTTTGCAGTAGAACAGGATTTCTACCATCACCTCCCTTAGGTTTAAAAAAACCTGAAACACAGTCCACTGTGGGTCCTCCAGCATCATGAGTGTGAATGATCAGAGTCTGGAATGCCACTGTCTCTGTAGCTTCGGTTACTACTGCTTTCACTGTGATTGTTTTTATACAGATTCATTCCATTAGGAGGAAATATGGTGTGTATTACAAACTCCTCCTTTGAGATGGGTTCATTGCTTATTGGTAACATCTGAAAAGAAGTCTCCCTGATTTCCAGGATAGAGTTGTCCTTCTTAGTGCCAGCTTCTGCATAGTCATCCTTTCTTCTCCTCCCTTTGCTGTATGCACAGTTCCTGGAGAATAGAGACCCATTCCTATGAACATACCAACAAACTAAAGCAAGAAGGGCAATGGTCACCAGGGCCACTGCCCCACCAATGATGGCAGCCAAAGGTAAATTAGGGTTTTTGTAAGGTTCTTTCTCTTGCTCGCGATTGAGGGTGGTTGTAGGGTTGTACATTCGAAGAGGTGCAGTTTCGGTCTCAATGCAAACAGGAGTTTCATCAAATAGATAGAGGTTGCTGGTTTCCATGGGAACCATGCATACTCTATAGGGTGAGTCAGGCTCCAGGGCTGTAACCAAGTATTCACTGCGTTCTCCTGTTACAATTGTTTCTGTTATAGATCCAAATGCGGGGCTATGGCCCAGCTTAAGCCAGCTGAGCCTTAAAGCAGTCATAGGTAGAGCAAGTTTCCAGGAGATATGTATTGTGTCAGAGGTGACAGACTTCACAGTAATTATAATTGTTTTTCTTGAGGGGCTCCCTGTAGTTCGCTGATCTTTAGGCTTGGGGTTCTTAATATCTGGTTGTTTTGTCACTGGAGCTGGCCACTGTCCTCGAGCAGGATACTGTGTATTGGGTATTGCAGTGGTTATCTGAATGGTGCTTACAATTCCGCTGTCTTTACAATCAAATAGTTCTGCACTGAGGTCCTTGATAGCCATCCCACGAACTTTTTCTGGGGCTTGGCACATGAGTCCCCGCACGTTGACCTTTACAGGTAGTGATTGTAACCAGTCACGTACCCATTTCATCTTGCAGCCACAATACCAGGGATTGTTGCGAAGAATCAGTTGGGTTATATTGTCCAAATCATCAAAGATACCCTGAGGTAAATTACTTAGGTTATTATTAGACATATCAAGTCGATACAGCTGCCTTAGATAAGAAAAAGCATTTGGGGGCACCCGGTTGATGTGGTTATCTTGTAGGTAAAGCTTCCTCAGGTTTGTGCCTGGAAGGTTTACTGGTGCAGCAGTCAAAGAATTCCTTACCAGTGATAGTTCTGTTAAGTTAACGAGGTTGAAGAAAACTTTGTCACCTAAACCATGGTTATTCAACAGGTTTCCATCTAAAACCAGGCGTTTTAGACTAGTGAGGCCTTGAAGAGATGGTGATGAAATAGTGGATATGCGATTATCATCCAAACGTAGTTCTTCTATAGTCCTGGGCAGACCCCAGGGAATTGTGCTAAGGTGGTTACGGGACAAGAAAAGTAGCCGGAGATAGTTACTGTCGCGAAATGCTCCTTCTTCAATGCTAACAGCAGAGACAGAGTTATCATCTAAATGTAATTCTTCCAGGTACGGAATTTTTGAAAGTGAATCATAAGTGATAGTTCTTATGTTATTTTCTTGCAAGTGTAATTCTTTTACAAACTTTGGGAGGTTGGTAGGAAATTCATCTAAACTGTTGTGGTATAGATATATTCTTTCTACTTTCAACAAGTTTTTCAAATCTGAAGGAATCCCAGCATTATTTATTTGGTTGTTTTGAAGGTAAAGAGTTGTAGCATCCTCTGGTATTCCTGTTGGGATGGATGTCAGAAAGCGATCATTACAGTAAATGAAACCGGCATCACAGCGACACACAGATGGACAAGATTTAGCCATAACTGACAGAGGTGCTACTTGGAGGAACAGCCCAATTTTAGTCCCAATGAGGAAGAGGCTCCAGGCTGGGCTGATCATGGTCAGCAGTGTTGAGGTCTTTATACAAGGTAGTGTCAGTTACTTACGAGCCCTAGAATGGAGTCAGGAAAAAATAGAAAACAATCAGACCAGCGTACTAAAAAGAGTCTTTAAAACACATGTGGAAACTGAAAACCTGTAATTATTTTTATTATTTTAATTTTTTGAACAGGGTACAGTTGGGTTTTTTGCTAGGAAGGTGAACACGACCATAAAATCTTTTTACCTTAAATGTTTTTGGTCTATAAATTAAATGTATTATGTTATAAAAACATTTGATTTTTCAAATTTTAGCTATGAGTTTTTTGAAATAATCTAAACCATTATAATTGTATTTCATATCAATTTTATAGCTAGTTACTAATCAAGCTAGTTGTTTCTATTTTTTATAGTAGTCATAGTAATTGATATATAGGTATATCATTTATTATAAAGATGCTAATTTTACAATTATTAAAATTTTTCCATCTATTTTTATTAGGTAAAAGATTATACAGGTATAGAAATATGTAATAAATATTCTTTTACTATTCAAGAATAGTTACATACATCTTGAGATCCTCGATGTCAGTAGAGCCAATCATTTTCTGTGATTATTAATTTCATTTTTCTTATTAATATTAAATGATTAAAAGGTATTTTTGCAGGAAAATAACAAGGAATCTTTTATTTGCTTTAGGGAAAGAATTATATAACTAAAAGGATCCAGCTAATCTAAGTGGAAAATTCCATTTCATGTTAAACTGTTTCTTCTGTCTCCATTTCGTTCTGTGTTTTGTACTGCATGGTTTAATGACTATCCACATTTTTCATTATTTTATATCTTACAACCTGTTTTCACAGTTCATTTATCTTCCTTCAAATTCTAACCTAGAACATAATTCAATTTTCCCCATGGGCTGAAGAGTTACAGATTTATATAAATCTCTTGTGTAATATAAACTCTTCTGCAATTTTAGGTATGCCTAAAATAGCTATAATACCTGTGTAATTTTAGGCATGAAAATAAAATACTTTAATTTTTTCCTACCTTATTGAACGATGTGAGTGAATTTTGCTTGGATGAAAGTCCAATGCACATATATTATTTTCCTGGTGAGGGGCTGGGATTTATAAACTCTCATTTAGTCCTTGGAAATGTTCTTCACTGTTTATTCAAGTAATCCTATGCCGCACACACTTCCAGATCAGGCTTGCTGTTGTCAATGAACATTCCAGCTGCGGTTCAGCATGGTGGGCAAGCTCATTAAAGTGGGGGTCAGAAACAATTCAGCTTCCTGTTACCATGTAGGACACATGGCTTTCTATGTTTAGTTTAGTTTTGTTTTGTTTTCTTTTTCTGATAGAGTTTCTGTGTGAAGGTTCCTTTTGTGTAGCTTAATTCCCTTAGTGGAAATTGCCCTCTTTGAAATTCTTACTGGCTCTTCTGTGCAATGTGGTCAGAGATAGTAACTTCAGATCCTCATGAAGAAAGCCATTCATGATGCTAAGGCCTGTATAGTAATAGGTTTGTCAGGCAGTTACCCCCTACCTTTATTCCCATCCAGGATTATCCAAGTATAAACTTTGTACAGTAGCTACATCCTGAGGTATGATTACCTGCTGTGAAACAGCTATTTCCAGCTTTTGCTTCTTGCTGCTTTCTTAGAATTTCTGGTGCAGTCACTTTATACAAGAACAGGTGTTCTCTTTTAAGAAGTGAAGAAAACAATTCAAATAGTCTTCATGGAAAGAAAAGGAAGTATTCTAAATATCCTTCATATTTCTCTTCCTTAAAACACACTGAGACTGAGCACCTCCTGTGAAAGTAAAAGGTTTTAATGAGCTATTAATAAGGAACTTCAACATATTAGAGAAAATTCCTAGAGATTTAACTTCAATTCTTTAAGCATTGCACCTTTCATCACAATAGCTAGTGGAAAAGAATAGGTTGACCTCTTTTTATGCTTCCCATTTTTCTATTTAAATAAAACAGGAGCTGATGATGAGATTGTCATCCAACAGATAACTTCTACTGTTATCTCTTTCTTATCATGTTGAATTCAACACAGAAGCCTCATTCAACAGTCAGTAAGCCCCTTTGATGGCTTTCAAAAGTTCACTTACAAATGGGCATAAAATGATAAAATGCAAAGGAAAACAAAGCCATGTCAAAGATGTGAACAAATACATAACTATCGATAGAAATGTCATGGTAACTTTTTAGACATTTTGGAACATGGTTTTACCAAATCACATAATCTACAATTAAGAGAGTTGGAAAGATTTTGCTTTAAATGTTTTTCTTTTGGTTTGACCCTTTCCTCGCTTGGTTCTTCCTGTATATCTCAATTTTCCCAGTTGCAGATAGTAGACATCATCACCTTCCTCTTCAGGGGTATACCTGAGGACTACTTAATGATCTTGAAACGTAAGGTACTCACATGTTCTTGCTAAAAAGCAGTATAGAAGTTTATGTCATGATTAGGTTTTTAGGACAATATTATTATTATTTTCTTTGAGCCCACTAACTTGAAAAATCTGTACTTGGACTAGAAAGGTTATTATTTTGCTCATTCTCCTTATAGGCATAGCAAAAGCTGAATGGGCATTTATTTCTCTGTACTATGAGCGTGCCAGTTTCTACTAGGTGCAATTTTCATTCTTAAATAAAGATACTAGTGGTTGTAATGATGACTGCTTTGCTCATTATCTATGATGATTGTGGGAGCAATGCCTTTCAGGGTTACTCACTTAGGTGCTTTGTCTACATATAGGAAATATTTGAGTATCATGGTAATATTGACCCTGAGATTAAAGACTATAGTAGCACTTTGCTCCTCTGCCAGTTATTGCCTAGCATCCAACAAGGACAGCATCTGCTCCAGGATTCTAATACTCTATTGAAAGTGTATGTTAAACAAGGCTACAATTTGTGTTCCTGTTTCTGTTTGAAAATTCTATTTCTTTCAGTTTGCCAGTAGATACTAATGCTTCCATAGATTATATTAGCAGAAGGAAACTTGAAAACAATTATAAATGCGTATAATTTATTGTATTTACACAACTTGAAACAAAACTAGTAGGTAACAAGTAGAAAAAGCAGTCTCAAGTGAATATTGTAGTGTGTCCACAGAGGAAAGCTTAAATGTTATGTTGTTTAATGTGAGGGTTTTATTTGTTGTTGAATTTCAGAAGTATATTTTCATGTGAATGATTGCATTCTGAGTATGAAAATTGACTATCAAGCTGTTGGAAATATAGCCACAAAGTTACTTTTTTTTTTTACAAAGTTACTTTTAAAATGTTTTGCTCTTACTAAATATGAAAATTATCCATCACATAAAGTAATGTAATTTAAGTTTAGAAACAATTAAATTAAGTAGTTTTAGATACTCATTTAAAAGTATTATAAAAGTAGTAAGTGAGAACCTGTTTAAAAGTACCAGTAGTTAAATATTTCTTGCACTGGTACTGCAAGACACACTTTAATGTTAAGATGATAAATCTGCTGAATGGAAATGTAAAAATCATTGATCTTTCAGAGCCAGGGCAGACCACATTGAATCTAAGGTGATGATTATAATGACAGCCAGAGATATAGGTTGCCTTTAAAAAAAAATCTTGTAACTACATATATTTTGTCAAATCAGGCTAAAGAATGTATATTGATTTTTCTCATTATTTTAACCCTAAGAAATTAAAAATACTAAATAGGTGTGAAAGGAAAGATTAATTTGTTTATTTTACCTGTTTTGCAGTTATGGAACTGCTTCCACTGTTGTTTGATATGCAGACTCACGTTTGCCATTCATAAAGCAATAATATGAGATTAACAGAAAACCGTAAATCTCATTAAGTTTTTGGAAAATGTCATTCTCTTTTCCCAAAATTGTATTAAAACAAAAGGCAAAAACATAAAACAGATTTCTTAGGAGAGAAAAATACTCCTTTAGGAATGAAGATTCTGTTTATAGCTCCTCTTGCATTCCTCTGTTTCCTCTTTTAGCTCAAAACAGTCCGATTAATGTTGGACTGCAATTTATATTTTTTCTTCCCTTTTATATTTGAAATTATAGCATTAAAAGTTGTTTTTTTTCTTTTTGCTATATTAAAAGCTGTAAAGATTTCTTCATTAAAAATAAGCAATATTGCCTCATGGTTCCACCTTTCTGGATCTATGTATTCATGCACATAAAGACATTGTAGTTAAATATGCATGATGAAAAAAATAAACAATCCCCAGTGGCCTGGACACTGTGGCCAGGTTTCCACAACATTGACTTCAGAGCTTTTCTATCTGCATAGGCTTGAAAAGAGGCCATTACTTCTGAACAAAAAGCAATCGGTCATTTGGAAAAATATTGTTAATGGGAGAACTTGAGAGGGAAAACATAAATGGAGTTCTGGTTGCTTAGTGGAATGTTTAAAAATTATTTGTAGGGATTCATTAATTAAGTATTTAACACTTAAAATTGTACCAAAAAGAAGAAAAACGTAATGGCCTCATTAGTGAATTAAAGTTTTAATAAGTACCCTTCTATTCAGTTTCTTTTTAAAATAAAAATTGTAGAGGATTTTTTAATTTATAATGTAATCATCAAGTCTGAGAAGTCTGCAAATTTTTTCATAATACGCTTAAAGAAAAAATTTAAAATACTATCATTTTGAGATATTTTAGGGCAACTAATAAAAATTAGGAAGTGGAATTTCAGTAGAGCTAGTATTTAAATAAATACAAGAACTCGAGACAATCTACATGTTTATATGATTTCTTCTATGCTAGTGCAATGTTTTGGAGGTGAGAATGAGAAAGTATTTCTCATTTTGAGAATATAGCTTATATAAAGATGAAGTTATAGGCTGGTAGTGCTAACTATGGGACCTAAGTCCTTTATTTTGTTAAATTTTATTTAAATTGATTTTGATTTGATGTGTTTGATTATTACTCATTTTGGTAAGATGTAAATGAAGTACATAGATTTTAGCTTCTTTTTACTGATTTGCTCAGAGAATGATTTCTTAATACTGGGAAATTAAAAGAAATATATTTGAAAATACGCTAATTTAAACTTTTCATCCAAGTGCATTGTTATTTTGAGTAAAATCTTGAGATTGAAAACACATACTTAATCAAATTTATTCAAATTTGTGAACATTTCTAGGTAAACTAGAATTTATACAATCATAGTATTAGTAATTAATAAGGGTTAACATTGCTGATACAAAGTTCAACAACATAAATAACAAAGTCTTTGCAATAACAAATGGTATTACAAATGTACTACATATATGGTTAAACTGAAAAACTATAGTGCATTAGGTTAGTTGATAGTGACAGCAAAATACTTTCTAAGCAGCCTGTCTGGTAGTTAAATTTTCCACGATCATCAGATTTCAGGAAAGTTCCAATTCTTTTGTTTAATGCCAGGCAAGCAGAAGGACCTCTAACTCTCCTCTGGAGAGTCATGAAGTCTGAAGGGTTTGCTGAGAGGCAGAGATGCAAGTATGTCTTTTTATACTTGGCCTTATCCAGACTATTTTCTAGCCTGAAGAAGGTTTTGTTTTATTTATGGAAGGTAGAGGAGTTTTACTTTCAAAGGATTTTTTACTTTCTCTTCTCTTTTCATGCTACTCGTTCTTTTCCTCAATGAGTTTTTGATAAATGAATCTAATTCTGCTTCATTTATTTTGGCTTGTAAAGTTATAGCAAGCATCCTTAAAACAGAAAGGCTAACTGGGATGTTATCTTTCATCATACTGAATGAGTGCTTCCTTTTATATTAAAGCCAGATTAAATGAATTAGAGACCTATAAGAAAAAGTGAGAGATACTAATTTAAGGGAGGTGAAGGTAACTATTAGAGAGCTTTGAGTAGGGAGCATACTTCAAGTTTGTGCTGACTTTTGAGCAACTGTAATTAAAAGTGTTCTTACTCTTGTAAACAGCAAACATTTTGCTATTACAAACCTGAAATTCATCTGCTGTGTATAACTACAATTTGGTTTTAAATTTCTGATATTTAAATTTCCATACACTGACTTCACAAATATTTGAGCCAACTTTGTGGCAAGAACTGTGCTGTTTGGTGAAGCTATCTAAAAGTAACTAAGCACAATGCATTTTCATGTCTGAGCAAGGTATTATTGATTTAAACCAGATGAAGTGGAAGAAAATCAACAACACATAAACTAATCAATCCATAGTGTGGTGGCACACGTTAAAAATGGTGTTTAACCAAATGTGGTCTTTGGGTTTTTTCTTCAAAGTTACCATGGTAACTGGTGCACATGTAAGTTGGAAGAATAAGGAACAAAAGCTGTCATTGTCTTATCAAGTGAGAGTGATTTCTCTTTCCTCTAATTTAAACAGACTAATACCTGGAGAGAGCTTTTTGTACATTCCTGATACTTGATTTTGGGATAGGAAAGATAAGCATATGCAAAACAAATGAAACTTTGCTTAAATTCTTTTTAATTCCTTTTTCCTTAAAATCTTTTTTTTTTTTTTTTGAGTTCTTGTTAAATAGCTAAAACAAAGTCCTGAAACCTGTTGTCTTTTACAGTATAGACTGGCTTTCAAACCTGTTAGTTAGGGTTATGCTTAACCAAATTCGGAGATGCTGATCTGCATTTTGAAACAGGAAAATGATTTATGAAGTACACATGCCTACTTTGGTTTTTAAAAGGAAGAAGCCTTTTCCAGAAGATATTCACTAAAGCATCTCTTTGTTGGAAATTGGTTTGTTGACTTTTTTTGTTAATTTTTTGAAATGGTGGAATGCTAGAAGAAGCTGAGAAACATTCCTTTCTATACTTTAAAGAGAAAAAGCTGTTTTGAGGATGAATATTGTTGAGAGATTTACTGCAGAGTTTTTGCCCGCTGGGGGGTGGTACACTCTAGCAGAACACTGCTTTCAGAAGCCGCAAGTCAGATGTTGGCTGCTGCTGGCCAGTTTTTCTCTGGTTTAATTACAACAAAGCCTCCCGTTGAGAAGAACAGTGAAGGCCTCTGGGGCAAAAGGGGTGGGGGTGGAAAGGGGAATGGGAGAAAGGGAGAAATTACAGCCTTTGAAAAATTTACTCAGTTTTATTTTCCTCCATTTCATTTATGGTGCTCTTCATTTGATGTGAAACAATTATTTATAATGCATTTTAAATAAACTGGTACAAATAATATATAAAAGGGTTTACTCAGAATTTTTAAGTTAGCTCTGGATCTTGCCATTTGTCACATTCTTTGTTATGTAGCCCACCCACCTTTAAGAAGAGGAGGAAAGTTGGGAATTGAATGAAAGGGCAACTCTAAACAAAATACTTTTTAAATAATCAGATTTAATTTAATTTTGGTATGTACTGGCATAGCAAAACTAAAAAACAGGAAAGAGTAAACATTCATACAATATTAAGAAAAGACGAATTCCTTGCTACTGAATTTTTTAGGGCTTAAAACTGTTCAAAATATCCAGAAAGAGAAGAAAACCAGGATATGTGGCCGGGAAAAGCACAGAAAATCTGTGCATTGCACTTCCATGTATAAAGTGGATAATTATATTTTTCATCGGGAGAGACTGCATGTTCATTAGGGTCTTATGTCCCTAGGCAGGAGATGCTGAGCATAATTGGAGTTTCTATTTGATTGGGCAATATAGAGTCTAGAGAAGAAACTAGGGTAAAGATAATTAATAGCTTGCTAACAAAGTCTGACAGCCACAAGATTTCAACCAAATTTATTTCACACTGGTTCATTTAGCTCTGAAAAAGTTTTGATAGAATTGGAGGCTCCTTAATTAACACTTGAAGCAAAAGAAACATACCTTCTATTTTGCTGCCACATTTGGTTACAAGTTTTCTTACTGTTTCTCATTTTAGTAAAAACTTTATTTGCTGCCCAATTATGTACTTCACAAACATTATGCTTAGGAAGTGTTAAATTGGGAATTTTGAACCTTGCCATAATTGATTTTTAAAGGGAAGGGTACATAGATAAATGAAAAGCTCAATTAATAACAGATGGTAATTCTGAAACCTAATATTAATGAATTAATTGTGTCTATTCACTAATATCTTTGCCGATCATTGGACTTGTATTTTGGTCTATTTAGGCAAAAATTTAACTAATTTTCTTACTTGAGTAGGTGCAAACACATTTTTGTAACCATTTATTTCAAGCAAAGAAGTGGATGCATGGTGGGTGAATGTGCGTATCTGTGTGTGTGTGTGTGTGTGTGTGTGTGTGTTCATATACACATACATTTGAAACTAAGTGGCACAATCAGTCTTTTCATGGTTAACACCAGGTATTATTATTAATATTTGTAGTATAAATAATAATAGCATTATTTTTATGGTACATTTAAGAGATTAGTTTACTCATTTCCAGAGAGATGAGTTTAGTCATCTGTCACTTTGAGTCAGGCATAAGTGACTCTACCTGGTAACAGACAAATTCATTCTTCATTTTATACCAGTCAGGATATTCTAATGCAGTTTGGGCTAAATTAAAGGCATCGCTACAGTTCAAGCACTTTTCCAGTGGCTTTATTCATTTTTTTCATGCTAACAAAATAAAATAGCATATGTTTACATTTTAAAGCAGATAAATTTATCAAGAAAAATGTAAATAAATAATAAAACCAACAAAATTTGGTTCTTTAAATTTTAAAAAAAACCAAGATTTTTTTCTTCTTAATTTTAAATAAATGCAAACTAACACCCCTTCCCTTGGAAAAATATGGGCCTGTTGCACTCTTTACCTCTATGCAACCATTTTGTTTCAGACCTAATTCACAAAACCAAAAAATTTTGAGCAGACACATTTAACAACTTTTTGAAAGCTTTGTAATATCAATGCATTTGTTCCAATGTAAGATTTTTCTATTATGAATTACAAGTGAATGGATGCTCTGAATACCTCACTTTGATGAGGGCTTTAGTTTTTTTTTTTCCCCCTTTCCACGCTGAACTCATTGCATACATCAAGCATAGCTTCTAGGGTGAGCTTTGTTAGTTTTTCTGAGTCGACTTAGCTAGTTACTATGCTGGTCACATACTGCACTTGTCTGAGCAATGGATTTTGGCATTCTATTGGAGTGGGAATATGGTTTGGAAAAGAGTCTCCCCCTCTTCCTTCGAGTTGAAATTACTTAGTTTAGATTCCTAAACCTGTAATGCTTGAAGGAGCTCTGGCAGGACAGCAGTGCAAGCTTTCAGATCTAGGTGTAGCTGTTAATCCTTTACAGAGGCACATAAGTCTCCAAGAGTAGCTCAGCTGTGAGCAAGATGTACGCTTTTCATGTACTGCATACTCATGGGCCGAGATATTATTGATTTTCTTTCACAGTTGTAAAAACAGCAATTGGTGATCATGCCACACATACTGTACACACCAAGTTAGCAAGATCTTTTATGTTCCTATCTGTGAAAAATCTGCCTCGTATTCTCTAATATCTAACATTTAACTTTCCATCTTGTTGTTTTCCGTAAGCCTTTTTTTCTTCATATAGGAATTACTTGAGATTAAAAAATAGCTAATTATCATTTTTCAAAAATAAAAGAAGGTCTTAAGAAACTTCTTGCATTTGCCTATCGTCAAAAATTTCCCTGCTGGCTTGCACGCACATACGTTGCTCATACTGGTGACAGAGCAAGTGTCCCTGTTTGATTCCTCATGGCACCAAGTCATTTCTTTGTAAAGAATAAAACCAAGCAAACTTTCTACGACAATCATAAGAAAAATCATGGAAAACACTTACCAGGAAGACGAGAAAAACAATCCTATATACACTGCTGCGATCGCTGTAATTCCATTGACTGTGGATTGGAGTAATAACCCTCCCCCGTCTCCCAAACGCTGCGTCTTGTCCACACAAAGCCAACAGCAGCTGCAGCCTGAGCTTGTACTGCTTCAGATCACTCCGGTGTTGAACAGTGAACGAGGGAGAACATTCCATTTACTGCGCGCAGCCCACCTCCAAGTCTGAAGTTTAAAGCTTCACCTCGCAGTGGTGGAAGACGGGGGTGATGTCATAGATGGGCAGGACTTAGCCCAGCTCCTGTTCAGTGAGGTAACTGGATAATCAGACAGATGAGCTTCGCAAACGCTAGAGGGGGCGAGAGAAGCCTAAATGAAGCGCTCAGCCTGCCAAGGCCGAGGTTGCCATTTGGTTTGT
This sequence comes from Fukomys damarensis, assembly GCF_012274545.1. Classification (NCBI taxonomy): domain Eukaryota; kingdom Metazoa; phylum Chordata; class Mammalia; order Rodentia; family Bathyergidae; genus Fukomys; species Fukomys damarensis. The sequence goes on along the minus strand of NW_022900919.1, from coordinate 32,613,398 downwards.
AGGCAGCTCTTTGGAATCTCAACATTTTATAAAGTTTACTACTACAAGGTAGTGGTAGAATACTTAGAAAAAGTACAAGCGTGTCAGAGGATATTTATAACATTACAATAGAAAAGCATTTCTTTTTATTTGTAAGCCATCTGTATTGGAAAGAAGTTAGCCAAAATCTGTTTCTTTATTGACTATAATCACAATCATGTTATCACTATGGAAGATGAAGGCCAACTTCTGCAAGTGTAAATACTTATTTGACAAGTAAATAGAAATTAGATTTAAAGAACTGATTTATTTAGGAGAAATGGAATATGAATGGCAAAAATTGAAGTGCACAGTGTGTTCTTAAAGAATGCTATTATTCTATATATATATTTTACAAAATAAAAGTATATTTCATATACTTTCCTTTTTGTTCATATTCTTTAGAACTTAGTAAATATTAAATCATTCATGTTTAAAACCCCCGAATAAAAAGTGTGAAAAATTAAATAGAATGTGTTACTTTCTAATATGTTTTTGTTGCACTAAACATGTATTTAGATATAAATATCTTAAAAATAATCTTTCAAGGGTGGTTTTGCCTGGATTAAAATTGTTTTATTTTAATTTAAATATATGAATAAACATGGCAAGATTGCAAGATGCGGAGATTATAAATTTCTATATGCTATTAGCACAATTATAGACTTTTACTTTCAATTACAGTTTTATAGATTGGTTTCTGTTATTTGGTCAACAATTGCTTTGGACCTCTATGTTTTCTGCTGAATAAATTCATTTTAATTTGATGTTGCTGGGAAAAATTTTGCTTTCATATTTATCTGGAGTGCAATTTCCTTTAATATTTTATTTTCCTTATTCTTAGAGGTTCATGACATTTTTCCCTGTCTGAGTTCTCTAAATACTCATTTCTGAAGGAGGCAAGCTAATTGTCTTGCACCAGGAGTATTTGATTACGTTCCCTTCATTAGTTTCATTTAGTTTATTTATATTATATGGATCTTTTGCCTGACTTCCCCTCCAAGAATGGGTGATGCAAAGTAGAGGTGAATCCTTGATAAGATATACTGACCCCTATTGTTCTATGACTGCACTTTTGCAGGTTTGTGGAGGAGACACCCAATAATCTAGAAGTTGTTGAATTCTAATGTCTATTGAAAACCCAGTTTCTGAAAACCTTTAACTACTACAAGTTAAACTGAGATGCAGCTGCTGACTTTTGGGAAAAATGGAAGTAGAAGTAACAAATAATCTCTTAGATTATTTTCTGTTGCAAAACAAACAGATTAAATTATTTTATGAAATAATTTTTTCTAGAAACCATTTTCAGATAGGAGGAGTTAATTCTACATAAAAGGGAAGGAATTCCTATGTTTGTATCTATATTTAATCATTTCGTCTCCATTCAGGCAGGCCTTCCACAGAAAATAAAGATAATTGGAAAATTTGGGTTATAGGTATCTAAAAGAAAGTTTACTGGCCTGGGAGTTAGGAACAATGAGGATTTTATTCCCTAGGCTGCCATTGGTTATATGACTTCATACTGACTGCTCAGGCTTTGGTTTCATCACATGGGAAATAAAGGCAGCAAAAATGTATTGAATGCCAATTATGTATTATTCTTTTTTTCCCTTTCTGTTAAGCTGAGGATTAAAAGGTAGAAGGCAAGAGATTATGAAAAAAATATAATCTATACTAAGGCACTGAAATTCCAGCTGTTGGAAGTGAATTCATAATAATATGTGTCCGTTGTGAAATAGTATATGCTTCCTCCAGAAAGGTTGAGAGTAACTTGAGTTACTCTAGATTGTGCTTCTTAAGATCAACTACAACAAGGGGATGGCTGTTCTGCTTAAAGATTGTCAGGCTGTGATAGAAGGAGACTGGACTCTCACAGCAGTTAAGACTCAGTTTAGTATGGAGGAGCCAGTGTAGTGTGAAGTTTAAGGGCACATGCTTCAGAGGCTAGGCTCTGTCTTTGCTTTGCCACATGATTGTAGACAAATACTTGATATCTTTGAGTTTATTAGTTAAGTGCCTGACTCATAGCATGTGCCCAATAAAATGATATCATAAAGATGGGGGTATCTGAATATCTGGAAATAGGGGGCTTTAAGAAGTGAGAGAAGAGTGCATAAAAGATTTGGGAAGGCCAGTAACAGATTGTTCATTCTTTTCAAATTTCCCTTTGAAGTAGTTCAGCAGCCAGCAAATGGGAGTGGGTGGAAAAATAGGAATTTTTAATTGATTTTTTCTTCTTGTCCTTATATATCTCATGATCTCATGTTCCCAAGACTTAAATTCTTAGTTGAGTTCTAGTAGACAGTTTAGGTTGAAAAGGTGAATACCTTTTGCTGTTATTTTGCACTGCCTGTATTTTGTAGGGCAAACTGTGACTCTTAACACAGTACTCAAGAAAATGCATTCAAATTGAAAACAATGGGATTAGAAATGGATTCTAATAACATTCCAGTTTTAAAATTCTAAGATTATTGAATTTATCTGTCATGGAATTTTGTATTTTCTGGTTGGAGAACAGGGGAGACTGAATTTGGATGCTTTGCCATTTACTTGTATATCCAGCCAAATAATTAAACAACTAAAGCACAAATTTCTCCCCCAGTTTCTTTTGGTAACTAACGTCCAGCTGAAAATAACTATAGTACATAATTATTTCTTAGAACAATTTAATTTAGGTCTTTCAACCTGTCTATGCTTAAGCTCCTTCATTCATTTTTTTTATTAGTACGTGTTTGCAATACATAATGTTTACATTCTTCATGTGGAGTTGATAAATAGGTAAAAAATTGTTAATTCCTTTTTTATCCTCTTTTCCTGTGGCCTTCCCTCTCCTTCTATCTCCTGATCCTCCCCTCCTTTGAGAAAGGCCTATCTCCCACTTCCTATTATCTATCTTTGATTTTGCTCTTTATTTATAATTTGTATCTCTCATATAAGAGAAATGATGCACTATTTAAGCTTGTGTGTCTAATTTATTTCACTTAACATTATGGTCTCAAAGTCCATCCACTTTTCTACAAATGATTCAAGTTTATCTTCATGGCAGACTAGCACTCCATTTTGTATAAATACCACATTTTCTTTATCCATTATCTGTTGATGGACATATAGACTGTTTCTAAGATTTAGCTAATCTGACTTGTGCTGTTATAAACATGAGTATGCATGGATCACGTAATGTGGTGTCTTTAACTCTTTTGAGAAGATAGATGAGGAATTCTGGGTAAGATGTAATTTCTAGTTTTAGTTACTTGAGGAATTGCCATACTGATTTCTATAGTGGTTGTACATTCCCGCCAACAGTGTAGAAGGATTCCTTTTTTCCCCCCACTGCAGCCTTGCCAACATTTGTTTTACTTGATTTCTTTATGATGATCTTTTTTTCTTGTGTAAGGTAGAATCTCAATGTTGTTTTAATTGCATTTCTTATTGAGCATCCCTGTAACAGAAACTCACAGGACAAAATAATCTTCAAAACACTTCCAACTGCAGTGTTTTGCAATTTAATCTTATAACATTCTAAAGTTATTTTAAGTCTTAGAAATAGTTTTAATTTTTCTTCCCTTCACCATTATTTATAAGAATAAAATCTTCAAAGTGAAAGTAAAAGCAGCTCAATGTTTTGATATTTTATTTATTTATTTATTTTGGTAGCAGAGATTGAATTCGGGTCCTTGTGCTTTTGAGGCAGGCAGTAGCACCACTGAGCCTACCCCCCAGCCCTGTTTTCTTATTTTAAATGTCTTGGGCAATGATCACTTGAGATTTTTGGCTGCAAGTGATTGAAAGTTCAAGCCTTACTGTGTAATTAACAGTTGGAATTGATGTGCTCTCGTAACTGAGAAGTTTAGATATACCACATAGTATGGCTTTAGGTAAAGCTTCATATAGTGGCTTACAATACGTGAAAAATGCAGTTTTCTCTTACTCTCTGATCTGCCTCTTTCAAGAACTTGTTAGGCTATATATAATGGACTCTTGGCAGATTTGGGCTTTCCTTGTAGGCAGTAGGAATTCCAATATATACTCCAATAGCACAATATTGGAGAAGTCTCCTCTCTAAGCTCCTCCATAAGAACTTGGACTTCTCTTTCATTTTTAAAAACTTGATCACATGCTTATTCCTGAATGTATTACATGGGGATGGGAAGATATGCAGGTGAGCTGCAAGAGCTGTAGGAACAGTAGGTGTTGGAGATAAGGTAAGCCCTATTGACACAGGGCTAAAAAAGGAAAAAAGGCCATGCCCCAAAGGAAAATGAGGATACTATTTGTTTGAGAAGGAATGGATGTTGGAGATTAGCTCATTTTTTGAGGAGTTGTGTGCTAAACCTAAGTCTGTTTTATAAATTTGTAAACTTCAAACTATTCTTCTTCTTTTCTTTTTTTAAAAGCCAGATTTCTGTTAAAATTGCCAAAACATCTTTAAAAGATTTTCTATTTCTAGGCCTTCTTCAGTCTAGCCCAGTTTTTTTTTTTCTGTCAACAGGTAGTGATGCATGTCAGGACCCAACAGTACTACATCTTATCGTGAGCCTTTGCAATGTTAATAAAATATATAGAGGACATTCAGCTATCTGGAATTCTGTGAAGTCAGGCCAGATGTTTAATGCACCTTTTAGAAATTGTGCCATATCTTTCTGAAGAATTCCAAAGGGTACTGAAGAAATAATTGGATTTTATTAGGTTACAGTTGTCTTAGAATATAGAAGGGTTTAAGAGTACTATATTAAAGTGTCATTCTTTTCTGATACTTACATTTTATTAGTCAACACTTCAAATGTATGTAAAAATAAACCCAAATCCCTTTTAACTATATTTCCAAAGCATACTATACTGGAGCAGGATTTGTCATTACAAAACTTGAGACAGTAATCAAAGCTGTATGAGTGCTTATTTCCCTGCCTGCCTGCCCACCCTCTGTTATACCTTTCCTTTCCCTAGCACCCCAGTTAAAATGCTACACTTACATGGATTAGAAGAAAAAGGAATTAAAAAGACATACACACACACAAAAGGAAGAAATAACATCCTTTTGGCCTCACAGGACAGCAAGGAGGAATTGTGATTAGGCTAGCACGTAACTCAAAAGAGGATAAGGCAAACTGGAAGCCTGATGATCCTTACTTTCTTCCCTGTTTGGAGCCTCCATAATATGGCCATGCACGTACAGCAGTGTACAATTCTAGCTGACATAGGCTGTGCTCTCGCTCTTTTCACTACCCTAGACTCTGTTATCCTTTGCTTTATTCTAAAATGCTCAGAAAAAAAGAAAAACATTGAAATGAGCCTTTAAAGGAGCAGAAACATTGCATATGGTGGTCCACACCTGTATTCCCACCTACATGTGAATCTAGGACAAGAGGATTGCAAATTGTGTAAGGGCAGATTGAGCAATTTAGCAAGACTGTCTTAAAATTTACAAAGGGGAAGGGGTGGACGTGGCTCAGTGCTCACTGGGTTTAATACCCATTGCTGCCTAAATAAACAAATACATGGTAAAGACGGGGTCAGAAGAGTGAGCGAATCTTTCCTATGATACTTTCTATTTGTTTATAAGAAAAGAACCTCGTTTCTCTGAGTTTGTGGTTTCCTCAGTTGTGTAAACAGGGATATGGGACCCACCTACTTTTTATGTTAATGACTTCAGATAAAGTGGTATGTGTTCACCACTAAGTATGAGAAAATACATACCAAGACAGAGCTAAAAAACCTGTGGATGGTGGCATTTTGTGTTCATAGTGATGAGTGGGGCCAGGATCAATTTAAAAGAGGTAATCCACTGATGTTAAATTGACCTTGTGTTTTGACTTTTTATTTTTGGGAATGAGACAATTTGAGAAATGCTTCTGCTTATTGTCCTGGATGTCCAGATCTTAAGGTAATAGTCACTAAGGTTGATTCTGAGACTTAAATACAAGGCACAGTACAAAGTCCTTATCTTTGGCAATGATTAGTATAAAATGTAGCTTTGGAGAAATGGCTAGCAGTTAATAAGAGATCAACGTATGTCTGATTATTAAGAAGTATATCTACTAAATATATGGATGACTTGTAGCCTATGTAATTCTTTCCACATAGCTGTCTACCTACGGTGACTAACCCTTACCAAAGTGGCATCATTTACAAATCATCTGATTGTTTCACTACTTCTGGAGTAATGGTGCTAATTTTAGGAACACAATTTGACTTCCTGAAATTTGCTGAAATTGTGTCAAAAATTTCATCCCCCCTGAGGCCCCCTCACCTCCTTGTAACTGGCTCTGTTGTTCTCCTTCTGTTTGAGATTACCTCTTTTTAGAGATTTTGATTTCCTATAGTCAAGATTACTTAGGTTATATAAATGTTGACTGAAACATACTCAAAGTAGAAATTATATCTATCTGCTTATAAATGACTATGAAAACAGTCCCTCATTGGCACTGTCTGTGGGAAGCAGAGTCACTATAATAATGCACCCCCAAGCCCAGGAACAGGAATGAATTATTTGCTAGATTTCAAAGGGATAAGGTATTCAATTGATTAGATATGGAATGTTAATATTTTACAGTGCCACCTATTCCCAATAAAAGTAAATTAAAAAATAAATCATGTTTACAATGGAGAAATTTTCTATAAAATATAAATGGATATAAATTTTCTGAACATGATTCATGATATGTTATAAATGTATTAGATTTGCTTAATTCATTTTCTAAGTTATTAGCCCTAAAATTATGGAATTTAAAAACATTTTATAATTCTTTCACTAGTTTTTATTTCTTTTGTTATCCATTTAAAAAATCTATTAGTGCTACAAATTCACTTTATTAGTTTTTGTTTGTGTGCTTAAAATTAAGATCTGGATTTGACAAGTTTTATTAAAAGTATACATTTTGCCAAAATTACTTGTACTTTAGTGTTTATTCTGAAAAAGCTCATTAAAAATAGTAGAATTGAAAAACAAAAATGTCACTCTTTAAAATTATTAATTTTTATTTAAGCAAAATTTGAGGTGTGTTTATGATAGGTTTTAATTGTCACGTTTACATAGAAGTAACATGTAGCTATTTCAGTTATTTTGATGTTATCCTTTGTTTTCTTCTGTGGTTGAGGGAACACTTTTGTAAGTCTGTCCTCTTCTTCCCTAAGGAAAGTCAGAAATAAGCTTATCGGATCACATCTTTTTGACAAACAGCAAATCTTGTTGGCTGACCAAAGAGGAGAAAGGATAGGAAAAATATAAATGTCAAGAAGTCTGATGTCAAAAATTCTAGACTGATAGTGTTTTTTAAGTAACTAAGGTGTTTCAGAAATAGGATATACATATTTTTAAGATATTTTGCCTTCATTTTACTTTATCTAGAATTTTAAGTACAATAAAATATTAGTTGCTTTACTTATATTTTATACATAGTAATTAAATAAAATAATTAAACTATTATAATTACTATTGTTTTCCACTATTGTTATTACCGGTACTTGTTTCTTAAAACAAATCTTTCTTGTTCTTGGTTGAAGTTAGAGAAAACTATGTTGTGGTCTCTGTGCTCTCAGTGCAGTTTTTCAACAGAAAGTGGAAATAGCCTTCTTATAGAAGGTAAAAGTAACTGATAGAAAGTAGAAATCAGTTATTATAAATGTTAAATAATTATGAAGAACTTTTGAATCACATATGATTTATATGTTGTATTCTTGTCTGTTTATATTAGTGGGTGGTGTTTCTGTAAGAGCAATATTATTTAGGATGGTAAGAATAAAAAGGAAATAATTTTAGAAAGTTAACTTATTCTATGAAAATCGGACTTGCCCCTTCTTAATATTTGAATTAAAAATATCTTTATCATAAAAGATAATTATCTCAAATATGTTGGGCAAAAATAAAGTTTTAATCAAGATCCAATTTAATAGCAAAAATATAAACGCTAAGGGGCTGGGGATTTAGCTCAGTGGTGCTGCTGCCTGCCTCCCAAGTGCAAGGTCCCAAGTTTGATCCCTGGTACCAAAACAAAACAAAACAAAAATCCAAACAACAACAACAACAATAACAACACTACAAAGATAGAACTGTAAGTTTCTTTCTTAGTCCCACTCCCACCCCCAACTTCCTGTTTGACTCACATTCTGCCTTTTCTTTGTGTGTGTGATCCCAGCAATGGAACCTAGTACCCAAGGCTTTGCCCTGAACTTCATACCTATCCTGATTTATTTTTTATTTTCACTCCAGGTCTTGCTCAATCAATAAATTGCCCCCAGATTGTGCTCAAACTTGTGATCATCATACCTTAGCCTCCTAGAATGCCTACTATGTTTTAAAACCTTCTTTTCCCTTGGCTTCTTTTTCCTACATGATCTACTGTTCTTAAATAATCTTTCAGCAAATAATACATACTACTATCTCCATTTCAATAGATCTGTTTTCTATCAATGGTATAGCAAATGCCAGGTCAAGAAATTGTGCTGGGAACACTAATGATAGTATTAAGGCATTTTTTTGTGACAATATCTATTGATCTCAGAGAAACAGATGCCATTCTGATTCAGATGGGTTACAATCTTTAATGTGCTTTGTCTAGCTCACTAGCTTCTCTTGGTTTAGATTGATTTTATTGCTGTCTAAATCACTGAATTACTGGGGAATGAGTGGTGATACTGTGTAAGTAATCTCTTGCATGGAAATGCTCAGCAGTGCATTGATGCCTGGTTTGCTCTATGTCTCTTTTCTGGACCAGCTTTCAACAAATGTTTATGAATAGTGAGGTATGTGTCATAAGTCTGAAAGGAAATTTTCCAAGGACATTTATAAGGCACATTGCCTTTACTCATCCTTGTAATGAATTATGGGGAAGGATAGAAGAGATCTGTGAATAACAGATACTGGTGAAGAAGAAGAGGAAAGTATATAGATTTGGGTAACATAATCTCATTGTAGTGAGACTAGAATTCCAGTAATACTGATAATTTGAAGAGAGCAGTAGAAAACTAAGTATAGACTAAAATAGTAAAATTTGATTGCATAGGAGAGGTAAGGGAACACAAATATAGAGCTCTGCTACTACTTTGGGGTATTGAGAAATATGACTTAACTGTACTCATTCCTTTCTTGGCCTGTTTGTAGAAGAGTTGAGACTTTCCAAAAGCTGGTAGTTTTAAATTTATACTCAAGTCCCTGGGATCACTTAGCCATTATCTTTTCTGCATCCAGCATACATACCTTGAATGGGCCTCCTCTATATGATATAGGGACCATTTGCTTTAGCAGTATGAAAGCTGACACTTGCCAAGAAAGCTGACACTTGCCAAGAAAGCATGAAGCCATGTCACAGCCAAATCACCTGAACATCCACTAAGAATATGGGACAGATTTCCAAGATGTCTAGTTTGTATCGAAATTAATATCTAGTCTAACCTTGTAGTGTCAGTGGAGACAATAGCATCCTTCAATATATGAAATCAGAACAAATGTACAGTCTTGGAACATAAAATTAAAATGCTGTCACATGAAGGGTTTTACATTAAGGTAATTTGTATCAGGAAGTACATAAAAAAGTAAGTACATCATATATATATAT
>NW_022900919.1:32584504-32603767 GCF_012274545.1 Fukomys damarensis | reverse complement strand
TTATTATTATTTTTTTTTTTTTTTTTTTTTTTTTTTTTTTTTTTTGTACTGGGGATCGAACTTGGGACCTTGTGCTTGCAAGGCAGGCTGTGGAACTATTGAGCTAAACCGCTGGCTGGCCCCACCATATAAAATATTAAGAAGGACGTGTCATCTACCAAATGATGTATCTAATCATCGTGTGGATTTCTATTTATACATGACACTTCTGAACCTCATTCCTTCCTTTATGAACAATACCCTTTGTTAGTATGCTAACAAACAAATAAATTTCTTCCTTCTTTAGTTAAGGAAAACCAAGTGTTGTATTCATCTCTGTATTTGATTTCTGATGGAATATGCCCTAATTGTATCTTTTCTCTCAATATCTCTAACATAGAATGCCTACAAATTCATTTAAAAATTACTATGAGAAAGTTGATGAAATGATTAAGTTATATCAAGAGCCATTTATAGATTTTTTTAGTATAAAAATGGACTGTATTTCTATTAGACTTGTTGCAATCAACTCTGGACTCATTTAATAACTTACCCATAACCATTAAGTGATACTATTGCCTAAAATTCTGTTTGTGATAGACAATTAGAAAATAATTATCATGAGTCAAGTAAAAATAATCTCTCAGGAGGCTGAGGCAGGAGGATAGCTGTGAGTGCGAGGCCATCCTGGGTTATGTAGTGAGTTCAAGACTAGCCTGAAATACTGGGGCCGGGGATTTAGCTCAGTGGTTTGGTGGCCTGCCTTGCAAGTGCAAGGACCCGAGTTCAATCCCTGGCACCAAAAAAAAGAAAAAGACTAGCCTGAAACATACATGAGACCCTGACTCAAACAACAACAACAACACAATAATAATCTAAATTCTTCTCATTAGCTGTCAACACTAAGTGGTATAGTCTTTGAAACCTTTATAACACCCTATAAACAAACATTTCCTTATAAATTAGGAAAATCCTGTGTTTGTTTAAACTTTTTTACTTAAGAAAATTGTGAACTTGTCTCCATGTTATCAATAGTTGCATATCATCAGTAGATGAAAGTATTTCTAGCTAAATCTTTGTGCTTAATCAAGTATATTTATTAAACAACTTTTTAAAGGTAAAATTGATCACAAAGCTGACATTCTTAATGAATTTATGGTAATTACAAGATTGTTCAGCAGAAAAGGCTGTACCCTTACAATCCCTGATGCTTTATAATGGGAAATTTTAATCTCATATTTCAAAGTAGTTGTATCCTTATTCCAGAAAGGATAGCTGAATTATAAATATATTAGCATTAGTAATTATCTGTTATAATTAATTACAATTATTTGCAAATTTAATTAACTACAAAACTGCACTGGATTGTTCCCTGCACAAAGACGATACAAGGAACATTGTTTTTATTATCTCCTTCTTGACAGGTGGGAGATTCTTTGGTTTATATCATTAAAAATGGAACTTCTAGGTTTTAGAAGATGACTTTTTTTCTCTACTGCAATTTTTTTTCTCTGTTAGGGTGCTTTCAGCTGTAAGTAATACACAATAGAATTTAAAATAGCTTAAATAAATTTATTACCTCAAATAAGCTGGCTACTCTATGCTTGGGTAATTATTAACTCAGTGGCTTCTTTCTTCATGGAAAAGCAATCAATTCTTCAGAAGGAATCATATACAGACCAAAAAAAAAAAAAAAAAAGCCAGGGAATTTTATCACTATATCTTTTTTGAAGAATACGGAGACTTTTCCTAGAAAACTTTCCCCTCCTTTCATATTTTATTGGCTAAAATTGAATCATACGTTAATGTCTGAACTGATTACTTGCAAGTGCCCATGAAACTATGATAACTGGTTGGGGGATAGGGCCAGTTACTCTTGAATATTTTCATCAGGAGAAAGGAAACACATGAATAAACCTATGGCTTTAAGAAGAAAAATAACGTGAAGGTGGATAAAAAGTAGGAATTTAGCATGTCTGTTGCCTCTGAAGTGGTTGCTATATTCCCATTAGTAGTATTTGAGTCCTTAGTTGTCCAGAGTTTTGCTTATTTTTTCTATTGTAATGAGCAAGAAGTAATATGCTTTGCTGGTTTTTTTGTGTGCTCTTCTGCTCTTATTGGGTTGCACACTTTTTCAGATGTATGCAGGTCCTTAGGATTTTCTCTCCTTTGAAATGCTTTTTGTATATTCTTTCCTTTGTATTCTGAGTTATCATTTTTCTTTGTAGCAATGTTTTACATAATCTGGATAATAATTATTTGTATATTTGTGTTGGAAGTATCTTCTGTCAGTGTATGCATTTTTATTTTCATTAAAAATGTTTCCATAACTCAAAGTTTTGTGTTTTGTGCTTCTTTTATTTCTTCAATAAGATCATTTCTTATGCTAAGGTCATACAGATGCTAAAGTGCTCTTTTTCTTGTTGATTTTTAAGTGAATAGAAATGTTTGAATGCCACAAACCAGCCATTTTTAAAGTGATACAGGGACTCTGTCATGGGGTTTTGGGTCTATAAAGTAAAAACTATTTTATGGTGATATTAAAATATTATTTGCCTTTTCATTTTCATCCTTTCATAGATGTAGAATTGTTCAATCTACATGACATATATTATTACAGCACGCTAAATGCTAAAGCAGAAATTTGAAGCTAGTTATCTAAAGTCAGACATTAAAATGACCTGCAGAAATATAAAGCAGTGCCACTTTTCTGAATAAATGTCCTAATTGATTTGAAAACTAGTTTCCTCACTTTATATAAATTATATAAACATGCATTGGATTTATTGCTATCTTTAAATTAATAAGTAAACATTTTAAAAATTTCTGCTTTATTTTCTAACATAGTAATCATAGAGGAATATAACCCACATTTGGGAAAAAAAAAAGGTTTTAGAAGCCTCAGTTTTTTAAGAATATAGAGAAATTCTGAAAGAAAAAATGTTGAGAACTTCTGCTTTACATGAATAGTAATTTTTAATTTATGTTTTACTTATAACTGTATGCTCAAAGGCTAGAATATTTGTTTTGTTCTTTAGAAAATATGTTTTGGAAGATGTTTGTTCCCATATACATTTATATAAGAGTGACATAGAATAAAAACAATTAACTTGGTAGTTATAATTTTTATTACTCCTTTATTGCAGTCATCCATTGGCTCAATATTATAAAATAACAGAAATAGCTAAAATTTTGATGTTACATAGACCTAGATTTAGATCCCCAAATGAAAATTCTATAGTTGAAACTAATAACTCAATCTCTTCTGTACCTCAGCTTCCCTGAGATCAGAAAAAAATAAAAATCTAAATTTTAGTGTTGTTGTGTAGGTTAACTGTACATGATTGGACTAACTGGTTGCCAAAACATAGGAAGTGTTCTATAAAAGGTAGCTGCTACCATAGAAGCAACCATATATCCATTGATAAAATATAAATTATGTTTTTGAAGATAGTCCATTTGCTATCATTTACGGATTCAATGCTTTTTTTTTTGAGTGATATGGGGATATACTGATTATAATTGTGAACAAATGAGGATGTAAAATTATATTCTTTATGACTTCAATGATATTAAAATAAAAACTGTAATAGAAAAAAATAAAGAAAATGTTAAAATGGTTATCTAGTACTGTTATGACGGTTTTATTTATATTCAGCTTTTCAGTTGTTTTATAATAAATACATATTTTTCAATATTAAAAATATATTTAAAATATTGTTGTTAAAGTGTATTTTTTATTCTGTTCTTGAGGAAACCAGCAGTAGGAAGGCCCCCTTTGTGAAATGTTGACTGATCACTGTGTGAGAGCGAGTAGTTACACTTTGTTATATAACTTTCTATATAGAAAGAGAAGAATGTGGCTGAGTAGGGTCTAGGCAGCAGATACTGATTAGTCAAGAACAGCTCTTGGAGCCTGATTTAGTGGTGTATTATACAATTGGGTTTGTGCTAGAAATTCTAATTTATAGCCCAGTTCTGGTACTTGCCAGCTTAATTAATTTATGGATAATTAGGAATCATGATACTCTGTGTCAAGAGTCATTGTGAAGTTAAACTGAGTTACTAAATTTAAAATTCCTTTTCTTTGTTTGTTTGTTTGTTTTTTGAGATAGAGTATTGCTACTCAGCTCAGGCTGGGCTTGACTTCACTATGTAGCCCAGACTAGCATTAGACTTGCAGCAATCATCCTGATTTACCCCCTGGAGTAATGAGATTATAGGTATATGCCACCATGCCCAACTTACATTAACATTCTCATCACAGTATTGCTGCATAATTTGAATTAAACATGTGTTATTCATAAATATGCCAGTCCCTTTGAAACATTCACCTTATCTTTGCAGAATAAGTACAGTAATCCTTACTATTAACATTCGGTCAGCTATATACTGACTCTTAACAAGACATTTCAAAATTAGTTCTTTAAAATAACAATAATGACATTTTTCTGACAAATTTCAATAGCTATAGCTCTGTTCTGCTCTATAGCAGAACAACTGCTATAGTATAACACCCCAACTGGGGTGGCTCATCTGGTGATGAGATTTTGTACTTTCAAGATGACTTGCTCATGTGGCTGCTACATTGCTCCTGGCTTTTGTAGATACTCTTTTCATTTTCCAAGTAGGCTTCTTCTTGATCTGCTTCATCTTGCTTATAGCACAGTGACTGGGGACCAAGCGTGAGCTTCTTGACCAGAAATGGAGCAGGACTGCATCACATTTTATAATGTGTCCTCAGTTGTGATGTAGTGTTTCTTCCATCATGGTCACCAATCCATCCAAATTTAAGAGGAAGGAACACAGACACCTGCCTTTTGTCAGGAGAGGTGTCAAAATCGCATTCCAAGAGGTGCATGAAGTATGGGAAGTATTGTTGCAGCCGTGTTTGAGAAACACAGTCTACCATAATAGTAGAATATTAACCTATAGATAACAATATTCTTGACATTTTTATCCATCAACTGTAGCAATCACAACTTCTATATTAGAACCATCCTAACACTTTTTATAAAAATGCAGATTATTCTGACTCTTTGTAATATTTTTTACTTTTTTCAATGTTGAATACATTATTAAAAGGAATAATGAAAAAATAACAACTTTATAGTATCTAGATACTCTATAACATAATGAGAAGATTTCTATATAGGATTTCTTAAATCAAAGTTGAGGATTTGTTACAGAGTTTTTTCCATTTGGTCATATATCCATTGGTTGTGACCTCTAGGTTGAAAGAAAAGAAAAAAGATTTTATTCATAAGCATTGCTAAGTTAAATGTAAGAGTTCCTTATAGCAATTCTTAGTTGCCAAATACAGCCTGTAATACTATGAAATGTCGTTCTAACCATCTTATCTTTAGAACTAGGGGTGACAAAAAACTGATGAATTGCTGCTGGTTTTTACTCTGAGTGAACTTGGACAGAGAAAAAATTTTATTTTTTGGTCAGGAAGGCAGGCACACAGTAAATGTGTGAGTATGTTTGATATTGATAAAATTCTTGCAAATAAACTGGCAACTGAGACCATGCACTTGAAATTGGGAAATGATGAGAGGCTGTTTTGTTCCTCCTAAAAAGCTTGAGCTGCCCCTGATCTCACACAAGGCCATGTCTTTGAATTAAACACATCTTATTCATAAAGATGCCAGGCCTAGTCCTTTGAAACATTCAACTTATCTTTGCAGCTGTAATTTATTTCTTCCCTTAATTTTCTTCACAGTGGAGATTTTTCACTTTAAAAGCAAAGACACTTTCAGGTTTTGAGGAAAAAACAGAATGAAGTATAGAAATAAAGGATCAGTTTCAGAGAACAATGTAACAATTTAGTTTTATGTGGCTGTGGTATACAATAGTTTCCAGTAGTAAGTAGTGGTCTGAGTGTACTGGTGAGCTGAAGGAATTAAGAGGCAACTTCTCGAGGAGATAATCTGCTGCTGGGGACATTTTACAAAGCAGTAGAGTTTTGGCTCAGTATAATTTTTATTTTTTGAGCAAATATTATGTTTCAGACCCTATTTTGAACACTGTAGTTATGTTTACTTATTCAGTTCTCTTAGCACCCCTATGAAGGTGGGTAATAATACCATTATCCCTCCTTTACTGACAGGAACAAAGCAGTTAAAAAGAGTTTCCAATGTCTGACAGAACTGCAGTTAAACTTCATAGCTAGGCAGATGCTTTTCACTAGTCTTCTTTATTGCTTTGATAATGAGTTATTTTTGAAGGTTTGGTGCTTGAAAATTTTCTATTAGATGATTTAAAAAATATCTACTGCAAGAGAATTTAAGTAGGTATATATGCAGAAAATTGTTTCAAAGTTTACATGGAAAAAATAAGAGCAGTTATTATTAGCAAGATAAAGAAAAATGTTGAAGATGGGGAGAAAAGACAACTTTTGCACTGTTGGCAGAAATGCTCATAAGTAAGTTCATCAAAAACCAAAATTAGAACCACTATATAAGTCATAAATCCACTACTATGTATATAACTAAAGGAAATGAAATTGCATATGAAGTAGTTATCTACACTTTTTTGTTCATTGGATTATTATTTGTAATAGTTAAGATATGGAATAAACCTGTGTCTACCAATGAATGAATGGATAAAGAAAATTAGAAACATATACACAATGGAATACTTTAAATAATATTTAGCTTTTAAAAAACAAAAACGCCCCGTCACTTGTGACATGAATGAACCTGGAAGACATTATTTAAATGAAACAAACCAATTACAGAAAGACAAATACTGCATGAACTCACTCAAATGTAGAATCTAAAAAGTTGAATTCAGAGAAACTAAGAGTAGAATGGTAGTTACCAGTGTTTAGGGGGGATGGGGAGCTACTGGTCAAAGGAAGCCAAATTTCAATTAGAAATGAAGAGTAAGTTCAAGAGATCCTTTGTACAATGTGGCGACTGTATCTAATAACAATGTATTATTTACTTAAAAATTTCTAGGAGAGCAGATTTTAATCATTCTTACCACAAAAATATGTGTGTGAGGTAATGTTATTTGAATGTAGCCATCCTATAAGGATATATACTTTAAGATGTTATGTATGATAAATATGTACAATTTATGTTTGTCAATTTAAAAAAGACAAGGGCAAAACAAGTCTCAGGGAGATTAGGCAGTAAATTATTATCTTTTGAATTCATTGCTCAACTTTCTTTACATCTACAAGCACATGTAATGAGTTTGAAATCTAGGAAATGACCGGCAAGTTATAGTAAGAACTTGGATAAGTCACTTCATCTCTCCTGGGATATGAGCAATTGACAGTCACAAGCATTGTTGCAAATAGCAAACGAATTATCATGGTTATAAAATCCTGTTACAAGCTGTAAAGTCCTCATTTACTGTTAGTTACTGCTATAATTATGCATCTTTTCTTTCAGAGAGGCATTTCAGGAACACCTATCTTAAAAAAATCACTCTGCCATTTGTCCCTGTATTCGTCACAATATCATTAGATGATACAGGCATGTTGAGTGTTCAGCATGGCATATGGTCATGATCAGTAGATTCTAGTTATTATTTTTTAGCAGAAGTTTGGTGGTTGAGCAAATAATAAAAGAAAAACATCTTTTATTATTGGTTGAGGCATCATCTGCCAAAGTTAAGATTTGGGAAACATAGATTTTTACTATTGTTCCTTGGTTTGACAGGCTATAGATGCTGAAGGGATTTCGAAAGTGCAGTTTCTATTTTCAATTTGTTAATTTTAGTTTTCAGTGATAATAATCCCTTTCATATATACTCTTTCCTTATATGCCAAGTCTGATAAATTCATGGTGGCTCTCTGAGGACTGTCATTCAGGTTTAATGAAATAGCATTTTAAAATCATTGCCTTCAATTATTGGCCAGTTCTAGATTATCTATAAAGTTTTTAAAGTACTTTTGCTATTTCTTTCTTTTCTTTCTTTCTTTTTTTGGTGCCGGGGATCAAACCGGATCCTTGCACTTGTGAGGCAGGCAGTGGAACCACTGATCTAAATCCCAGGCCCTTTGTTTCTATTTCTTAATCTTAACTTTACTGCAGCACTCTATATTTGTCAGAGCTTATAGTGTTCCACTGTGACACAAAGAATCTGAAGTTGTGACTCTTCTGTTCTACCTCTGTGTTTTCTCACTAGAACATACTGTCATGGTTTTACACATCTTTCTCAGGTCTTAGTTCCGGTTTTGAAATCTAGCATCAATCTGGACACAGAGTAATAACCCATATATTTTTGTAGAATTAAATTTATAAATTGAAATTTCATTTTTAAATGGAATGGCTGATGCTTAAAGATAACACTTAGCTCAGTGGTTCCAGCGCCTTACTTGCAGGTGCAAGGGTCCAGCTTCGATCCTCGTACAAAAAAAGAAAAAGAAAAAAATTAAGCCCCTGGAAATTCCCCCTTCTTCCTAGATGTGAGATACACACTTCAGTTCTGGTAAAGCATGCCAGTGCAGTAGGAGGAAAGTCTGCTTGAGGTAATTTAACACCCTGAATGACTATCAAGTCATTTAGCAAAGATGCTCAGTGAAGTAGACAGATTGAGAAATCATGAGAGGCTTGTGAACAGTACCTCAAAAAATTATCCCAAGATAATAGAAATGACCAGGAGAAACAGAGGACTAAAAGGCTCGGAAGACAGGAATTCTTACTTCTTCCCACTGCATCTTTTTGACATTTGGGCTTCTTCTGTTTTGTCCAGAGTTCACCTTAACCTTTTATTTTCTTTGTGCGTGCCGAGTGCAAGTTTATTTTCTAGATCCCGTTTATTGACATCTCTGGTTTATCTGCACATTTCACAACCACTCTATCTATCTAATAAAGGTCATGTTTATAGCTTCAGTATTGATGGTTTGCCCGGTAGGCCAGATGTCAGCTTCTGTAAGGTCCAAAAAAAATCCTTGCTGTAGAACAAAATCGTATGATTGCACTTTGATGTATTTGAGTTTTCATATATTAGAGTCATGATTTTCAGTCTGCAGAAATACATGACATGGCAGTCAAAATAACTTGATCCTCATAATCTTCACATCACTGAAAGGTAGGTGCTTTTTTAATGCTAGATTTTACAAATAGGGAAACAGGCCGAAATTCAAGAACCCAATCCAAAGTCGCCTAGTGACTGCTGGAAACAATATGCTGTGCTCTTTCCTCCCATGTGGCATATGTTGCATTTGTGGATTAGACTCTGTGCTGATGTAGGCCTTTGTGGTAAGCACAGCAGATAAGTTTCTAGTAGAAACTCTCTTGTTCAAGAGTTCTCTCAGAGTACCCTGAGTCCCTACCCAACATTTAGATCTTAACAAGAACAGTTTTTAAGTGAAACTTTTCTCTTGAAAGCCTCTACTTAATATTATATCATTGTTTAATTTTTGTATGTACATACACCAGACCTCTAGAAAAATAAAATGTATGTCTTCCTCAATTTTTGATCTCTTGAGCTGAGTGACAAGAAAACATTTCTTTGCAAGGAAAGGAAACTTTATGGTAGATCTTATCCTCTCAGCACACGAATGGATGCTTGTGAATGAGAACCGATGCTGTAATGATATCTGCCTCAAAAAGTGATATGTATGTGTGAAAGTTATGTAATTAACCCAAAAAGCATAGAAGACAGTAAAATGTGGTTATAAAATTAAGAAATGATGACTTTTAATTATTTTAACTTAACTTTAGAAAATTTAAGTTTTGGGCTGGAAATGTAGTTCACTGGTAGAGCTTGAATAGCATGTGCAAGGTTATGCACTACAAAATAAGCAAGTACATATGATTTAATTATTGATGTCTTATTTTAACAGCCAGCTCGTAAAATTCCTGAAAACAGTTAGCTTTTGAGAACGAATAGGAACTATCAGGCACTTATTTATTGATATGCAAAGAAAAGTTCAATTAATACCACCCCAAGTACTCCGGTCTCTTAACTCAGCCCCACCCCTTCACTTGGTGTATGGACATAGATACTCTTGGTTTCTCTCGCTTTACTTTGTAATACACTGTGACATCAGACAAGTTTCCCTCCCTGAACCTCCTTTTTATTACCCATAAATGCCACCACCACCACCACCACCACCACTACTACTATTACTAGTACTACTACTACTACTAATAATAATAATAATCTTGGACCCATATATTGTGCCAATCAATCTTCACAACAAGACAATACTGTAGTTTTTCATTTTATAGATGTAGAAAGAAGAGCAGAGTTGATAGGTTACTTGGTAAATGAAAAGTAAGCTGTTACATGAGCAAGGGTAGTTTGGCCCTAAAACATTTCATCTTAAAGTTTTCAATATATTACCTAAATAAACAGTTATGAAGATAAAATGCCAACATATTTAATATATATAGTGCAGTCCCTCATTCCCTTCCTCTTATTTAGAAAATTAAACTAAGACCAGGAAGTGTCTCAAAAAGGAAACTTTGTGAATGAGCAATGATCTCAATCACGACTGTGCAAACAGACCTTTAAGAATTTAGATGCTCATGGCACTTCCCATACTCATTAAACCAGAAATATGGGCAACCCCACATGGATCTCAGTGTTTTTTAAGTTTCCCAGGAGATTAAAACATGGTTTTCTACCAGCACTGGTGCTAATGACATTGTCAATTCCTGTTTGCTGGTGCTGTAGTATTGCTCTTTTTTCTCACAAGTATAGGGAGATTACCACATAGAGGGGAACTGCAAATAATAACTACCTTAATCTAAATAGAAAAATAGGCTTAAATGTATTAACAAGTAACTGCCAATATTACAGCTTTATTAGAAGTTCTTTTTTCATAGAGGCAATTTCCTACAATCATAGAATTATCTAATCTCATTCTAAAGTAATACAGGACACTAGCTAGGATACACGATTACAGGAAAGTTTCTTATAAATGGTTATTCTGTCTACTGTATGATTATTTGTGTACTTTATCTCCATAATAAGTTGCACAATGTTACTCAAAAATTTATCATGGTGAATTAATGTATAATTGAATTAATCACTTCAAAGTGAACAGTTGGGTAACATTTAGTCCATTCACAATGTTTTGCAATCATTACTTGTAGCTCCAAAATATTTTCAACACCTTGAAAGGAAATTCCATACCCTTAAGCAATTACCCTCTATTTTTTCCTGACTTCCTCAACATCCTCTTCAGCTTTTTGCAACCACCAGTGTGTTTTTAATCTTTCTATAATCATTTTGATATGCTGTTTGTTGCTAGTATTTGGTTCAGGAGTTTTTGCTAGTATGCTCATTGAGCAACAAGGCTCTGTAGTTTTTATTTTGTGTTATATCTTGTCTGGCCTTGGTTCATAGTACCCGTAGCCTTACAGAATGAGTTAGAAAGACTTTCCCAATCTTCTATTTTTTGAAAGAGGTTGATAAAGTTGTTATTAATTCTTTTTTAAATGTTTGATGTAATTCATTAGTGAAACCATCACTTCCTCAGTTTTTCTTTATTGGGAGATTTTTTTTAGTGACAATCTTTCCACTAGAGTGTTCTCTTTTTTCTTTGGTCTGTTTTGGTAGTCCGTGCGTTTCAAGGAATTTGTCCATTTATATACAGTATCAAATTTGTTTGTTTATGATTATGAGTAACATTCTCTTAGAGACAGTTTTCTTTCTCTAAGCTTGGTAATAGTTTGATTTTTATTATGTTAGTCTCTTTTTTTTCTTATTCTTGCTAAGAATTTGTCAATTTTGTTGATATTTTCAAAGATCCAATTTTTATTTGTTTTGTGTTTTCTAGTACCTATTTTCTTTTTCCTCTGTAGTAATCTTTATTATTTCTTTTATTCTTCTAGCTCTGAACTTAGTTAAATATTCCTTTTCTAGTTCCTTAAGGAGTAAAGTTAGATTTTTAGTTTTGAACTTTAAAAATGTAGTCATTTAAAGCCATAACTTTTCATATAAGAATTTATTTTTCTGCATAAATTTATTATGTTGTTTTCATTTTTAATTTGTTAAAGGTATTTTCCCTTGTAATTTCTTCTCTGACCTATTGGTAAGACTGTAACCTCCATAATAGCCGTATAGTAACTCTGTATTGTTTACTTTTCATATATTGTAAATTTTGCAATTTTCCTTATATTATTGATTTCAAGTTTTATTTCATTATTATTATTTCATTTATTTCATTATGGTTGGAAGATACTGCTAGCTGCAGTTTTAGAGACTATTGTCAAGCCAAAGAGAAACACTGAATAAGACCTAGTACGGACAGACATTACATAGCCCTCTCATACCATTTTAAATTTCTTCTTCCTCCTCCTCCTCTTCTTTCTTCCCCTCTATCCCTTTTTCCCCTTTCCTAGCTCCCCCTTCTTTTTTTCCTTCTCCTTCTTTTCTTCCTTCTTTTCCTCCCCCTGTGTCTCTGTGTATCTATTTTCTTGGTTGCTTTCAACCTCTGAGTGTTCTCCGAAGTTCTTATAATGTTGAGTCTGACTGTCATGCTTGATTTCTTTCTGCCTCTGTGGGAGTACAGGCTCTGACCTGTCTACTCTGTCATGTTCCCAGATATTTGCAATTTATTTTGGGGTCCTTGTTATCACAGGATATTACATATGCTCTTCCTTGAATATAATGCTGATATTTCCATATAAGTTACTATTCACTGTTTACCTCTTTCCCCCTTATTTATTTACAGATATTTATTTTAGAGTATAGGCACTCAAAGTCTTACTTTATAAAATCCATTATGTACTGTAAAGTCGATTTGGTAAATGCATGTTGAAATAGACTCAGTTGTTTTTCTGTCACACAGTTTTAGATTAAATAAAATAAATGATAGTTTTTAGAAATAGTCATTGTATAAGTTTTTAAAAATCTTGACAGCTGAAAATCAGTTTAAATTTTTTTCAAAAGGCCAACATTTACATTCTGTTTGTGAACACAATGAACTACCCTTACAAAGTTCAAACAACTTGTTCTATGGTTTGAATTTTTTGAGGAGAAATAATTACCATAGTGTCTTCAAGATATTTTACTAGAGATAAATAGAAATTAGTTTTTCTAAGTGATTTTGAAAGTGTTGTTTTAAACTTAATGTTAAACTCCTAGTCAATATTTTACCAACTAAAGAAGTTAAGAATAACTTTGAGGAAAAGTATTAATACTTGAGTTGTAATTGAATTTTTACATCATTAATTTCTTTGAAGAAATAGAAAGCAAAATTGATAGGAAAAAGTATTAAGCAATATAAAAATACATTAAATAAAGTAAAAGGATAGCTTTGATGAAACATCATCATGGATTATTCTAGTGGTTAGACTGAAGGCACTTGAAGGGAAAAAATTTTATTTGGGTTTGGGAAGACAGTGAATACTTGAGATAAACTATTTCCGTTACCCCAACCTCTTTTTTTTTAAAGAAGAGAAAATGTACATAGAGTCTTTGTGTCCCAGGGAGAGGAAATGAAGCACAAAAGGCCATCTAAAGGATGAAATTCTTTATAAGGGCTTTTCTGAACCACTTATATCAACTGGTGAGAACTTAGATTTAATTAAATTTTCTGGACTGGTGCTGGGGGTGGGACAATAGTCTTTTTTAGAGATAGAGTGCCAGCTTTAACTTTAACTTTGAATTTCCTGGCCCCAATCCATTTGGTGTCACTACTTCAGAGTTATTTAAATTCAGGATTTTCAATTTAATTTCCTTTCCAGGGAGACATAAAAACCATAGTTTCTTTTCCAGGAAACTGCCAAAGAATCTCCCTATGCTTCATTAAGTAAACAATTGGATTTTCTGTAGAGAAATGCAGTCTAAGTGGCAGCCCACTAAAATATGATGGTGTAAATATGCAGGTGAAGATCCTAAAAGTTAAACACTTATGTCATTATTAATAACATTTACATACTTTTGTATATGTTTTGAACTCACTGGGAAATTGTAAATTATACTAAAATTAAATATAAAATTCTTGAATTATTTCTCACACATCTCTTCTCCCTTTTATGCCTTATATTTCATAATTTCTACTCATATTTTATGATTTTTGAGTTATCTGTACTGAACTTCTTTATATTGAATATAGAAAATATTTTTATAAGTTTTACAAATAATAACTTTGGTCATAATTTGAATTTGTTTGAATACTTACCTTTATTTTTGGTAATATATGTTTTAACATTGGTTCCTATTTGATAGATTTTAAATTGAGTTGTCCTCAGTTTACATATTTGACTAGTGAACAGTAATATATTGGGATTATTGAAAATGATAAGAAACCTATGACAAAATAGATAAAGTGGCTTTTATAATGTTTATGGTGTTCCTGCAGCATAGAAGCATTGACAGATTGACTTTAACTACAAGCCTTTGGTCCACAGGTTTTCTCTTCTTGGATTACTTTTCACATTTTTCTTCATCTACTCAGTTTCTTTCTATTTAGATTTTAGCAGAGGCATCAATTACTCCTGAATGCCTTCCCTGACCTCCCGACCACATCAACTCCCCTTGCTTCGATACAGTCTCATAACATGTTCCTTTCCTCTGTGGCTTTCATAATTGTTTCCAGTTTAACTTCTGTGTGATCATTTGATCAATGTCGATCTCCCTGACCACATGGGATCTCCAGGGTTCAGAGATCTTTCCTGATTTTGCTCAATGTTGTATTTGAGCCACGCATAGGGCCTGGTATAGAGGCAGCTTCCAGTAAGTAGTTGCTGTTAAATGACATAAAATATGGTTTCCTGAAACATCATTATATGCTGTCTTATTTTATGCTGTCATGAGAACTCAAAGTAATTTTACTAGAAAGTAAAACTTTATAATATGTATGAAATATAAGTATTTCTATGATGTTAAGTTGCTCACTCATTCACCATTTATTCATTCGCTCTTCCTCACGTTATGCTTACTGGAGCCTTACTTAGTTGGCTACCGTCTTGTTTTTTCATGTTATATAACAAATTATTCCAAAACCTAGTGTTTAAAAACAACAAACATTTTGTTACTTTTGGCAGATTCTGTGAGTCAGGAATTTAGACTGAGTGCATGCATGAACGGTCTCTGTTCCCTGTGTTTTTTTACTGCAGCTGAAACCTCTAAGTCACTGTCTTCACTTACCTTTCTGGCTCCTCACAAGGATGCCTGGAATAGCCTGACTCAGGCTGTGCGAGGGCAATCTGGCTTCTTGTCTGTTGGTTTTCTTAATTTCTATGTAGTTCAGACTTCTTAGTCCATGTAGCTAATTTATGTGATGTTTCCAGCCAGTAATTTATTTTTTTCAAGTCACCTGAGGGATTCTAATAGTATAAAAGTGGAATCACCATACCAAGTTCTAATGGAGTCATATGATAGCCTGATTTAAGAGGAAGGTGTAAAAAGTGGAGCTGAATACAATGACAGTGGTTTATTGTGGGTGCCAAAGAATAGTTTACCACAGCTTTTGTGATTAAAAAGTAAAATGATATTTGTTGTTAGTGACCAGGTAGTACACTGGGGAATTGTTAATTATGATAAGGAAGTTGATAATTATGGGCACAATCTGTCATAATTATTAAGAATGTGGGCTTTGGACAGACCTGTGTTTGACTTCTGTCTCATCACTTACTTGATGTTAGTTTACTATCTCTCTGAGTCCCAATTTCCTATCTGCTCAATTACTTACACAATTCTGGCAGATTTTGTTGGAAAAAGCATGTTACAGTTAATAGAGAATACATATCTTTTTCAAATATAAGGGACTTTTATAAATTGACTGTAGAAGAAATCTCACATAGATTCACTCTTTAAGGGCAAAACATTAATTTAAAAATATAATGATGATAGAGTGGCTACGTATTTCTATCTGCTTGGAAAGTTACAATATATAAAATATATGCATAAACAATTTCTGTGATGAGAAAATTAAAATAGAAATAATAAATTAGGATGAGAAAAATCACTATTATTTACCGAAAACTATGTGAAATAGTCTTAAAGGTGAGCAGAGGAAAATATATAATCTCAAATGTATTTATTAGAAAGCAAAAGTAGAAAAAGGAGCAAGATGGGCAAAACGAAAATAAAGGAACTAAATAAAAGTCAACATTGAATAACAGAAACGAAATCAAACTAGAGATGAGAAAGAGAATATGCAGTTTAGGGATTGAAAAATATTAAGAGACGCTTTTATCCCTGTGCATTTGAAAATCTGGATGTAATGTATAATTTCCTAAGAAAAGATGAATTTATCAAAGATATTGAGAAACCTAACTAAATTGATAACTATAGAAGAAATTGAAGAAGTGGTTGTTTACATCATTTATCTTTCACAATCCCCTTGGGTGGGTTTATATTAATTATCCAAGATAGCAAAAGAAAAACACAAATTGTCAATTTTCAAATTCTACAATTTACAAATTCAACATATCCCATTTATTTATAAATCAAGGCCATCTTTTTCATGGTCTCTTCCTATGTCCAGCAATCCCTCACAAACTCCTCCACTGAATTTCCACAAGAAGGCTTTAACCTCTTAAAATCATATTTTTAAGAGTCTTCTTAGAGTTGTTTTAATACTTTAGGAATGGAACCAGGAGTGATTCCATGTGTGCTGCACACCTGAGTTTGAATGGAATTCTCTGTTCCAGGAGGTGGAACTCTATCATCAGATTTTTTGGGCACAGCTCACTATTCCTCATGCTTTGGATTTCCATAATGCAAACACACCAAATCATTCTGGAGTGTTAGTCTGTTTTCTCAATATTTTCTTTTAATTTACTGGTTTGATACTTATTTCTACTACTATTTATCACTAAGTTCAACATATACCAGATAGTCATAGTTAGTAAAAACTAAAACAAGACCAGACAAAGATAGGACACATATGTGAAAACTATTGACTAGTCTTATGAAGAACACTGTTGTAGATATCTTAAATAAAATATTAGCAAATTACCTCTAGTAGTGACTTAATCAAACAGCAATAAAGTGTGACTATGTTTCAAGACAAATAACCTAAGCATTGAATGTAATGTCAGAATGAAATGTGGTATAGAAATTGATAACAGTTGTGCCTTGTATCTTTTTTTTAGTATTATGTTATTAGTTATTCTTGATTAAAACTGACCAGATTTTAAGTGTATTAGAGAAAAAGAGTGTATTAAGTTGTTTGCTTTCCAATTTAGACATTCCCAACTTCAGCAGCTTTCAGCTTTCCCTGATTCTCCTGCTTCTTTATTTCTTTTTTAAAATTAATTTTATTGGTACTTTTAGGTATACAATATAATGATATTCATCATTGGAAATTTGCACCTTTACATAATCTATCTTGGTTCTTATTTTTTCCCCCATTCCCGTGCCCTCCCTTCAACTGCTCCACCCCTCTCTATTTACAAAGACATTGTTTTTATTTTTAGATTTTCTCATACTGATTCCATTCCCTTTTTTACTTTTTCCTACCCTCTGGCTTCCCCTTCCCCTTTGTCTCTTATCTTCCTATTTCACATTATCTATTATAACTTTTAGTCCTTATTTACACTTTCAGTTTCTAACACCAGAGAAACTATTCAGTATTTACTCATATGTGTTCTACTTATTTCACTGAAGAGTATGGCCGCAATGCGCATCCATTTATCTATAAATGTCTCCAATTTCTCATTCTTTATGGCTGAGTAGTACTCCATTTAAAAAACAAAAATAAATTTTCTTTATCCTGTCTCCAGTTGATGGGCAATTGGACTGTTTCCAAGTTTTAGCTATTGCAGACTGTGCTGCTATTAACATGGGTGCACATATATCACTGTGGTATGATCCTTTTAATTCTTTGGGTGAGATGCCAGCAGGGGAATAGCTAGGTCAAATGTGACCTCTAATCCTAGTTTTTTGAAGGTATCTCTACACTGATTTTCATAATGGTTGCAGTGTACAGTGGAGCACTGTTCCTCTTTCCCCACAACCCCTCTAGCTAGCATTTGTTATAGGTTGATTTAATGATAGCAACCATTTCGTCTGGGGTGAGGTAGAATCTCAGCATTGTTTTCATTTGCATCTCACAAATGACCAGTGATGTTGAAAAATTTTTCTATATGTTTATTTGCTATTTCTACTCCTTTTTCTGAGAAATAGCTATTTAGTCCAGATGCCCAGCTTTTGAATGGATTTTTAAATTTGGGAGGTCTGATTTTTTTTAAGATCAATATCTATTCTAGATAGTAAACCTTTGTCTGAGGAAGAGCTGATGAAAAAATTTTCCCACATTGTGGGTGTTTCTTCACACTGTTGATGGTTTCTCTTTCTGTGCAGAAACTTTTTAATAAGAAGAGATCCCACTTGTTGATTGTTTGTGCTAGTTCCTCTGCAACTGAGGTTTTGTTCATAAAATCTTTTGCTATGCCAATGTCTTTAAGAGTTCTACCTAAACTCTCTTACAGCTGATTTAATGTTTCTGTTTTAATATTTAGGTCTTTAATCCATATCAATTTTAGTTTAATGTGTGGTGAGCGATATAGGTCTAATTTTAATCTTTGGCAAGTTGCAATCCAGTTTTTCCAGCACCATTTATTAAAGAGGCTATCTTTCCTCCAGTAAGGGTGTTTGGCTTCTTTATTGAAGATGAGGTGGCTGAATGTGTCTGGACTTGTTTTTACATCTTCTAATCTGTTCCACTGGTCCTCAGGTCTGTTTCTTTGCCATTACCATACTGTTTTTCTCACAGTAGCTTTGTAGTATAGTTTCAAGATGGGGATTGTGATATACTACCTTGTCTTTATTGCCTAGATTTGCTTTTGCTAGTCTAGCTCTATTCTTATTGCAAAGGAATTTTTGGATTGTTTTTCTCAAGGTTCGTAAAGTATGGTGGAATTTCAAGTGGGATTGCATTGAGCCTATATAGAAGTTTTGGAAGTATGGCCCATTTTCACTATATTGATTCTTCCTACCTAGGATAAAGGGATGTCTTTCTATTTTTTGATATCTTCTTCAGTCTCTTTTTTCAGAGTATTATAGTTTTCAGAGTAGAGGTCTTTGATTTCTTTTGTTAGGTTGATTCCTAGGTATTTCAATAATTTGGATGTTATTGTGAAAGGAATTGTTTCCCCATTTCTCTCATGGTAAGTCTCTTGTTCATGTAGAGGAAAGCTATTAATTTTGGGGTATTGACCTTGTATTCAGCTACTTTACTGAATTTGGTTATTAAGTGTTGAAGACCTTTGGTGGAGTTTTTGGTGTCTTCTTTATAGAGTATCATGTCATCTTCAAATAATGACAATTTGATGTTTTCATCTTCTATTTTTATTTCTTTTATTTCTTTCTCTTGTCTAATTGCTGTGGCTAATGTTTCCAAAGCTATATATATAT
>NW_022900919.1:32579971-32583927 GCF_012274545.1 Fukomys damarensis | reverse complement strand
ATATATATATATATGTATATTTTTTTTTTGTTTTGTTTTTTTTGTTTGGTTTTGTTTTGTTTTTTGAGACAGTGTCTCACTATGTAGTTAAGACTGACCTGGAACTCACTATGTGACCCAGGCTGGTCTCAAACTCACAGCGATCCTCCTGCCTCAGCCTCTTGAGTGCTGGGATTACAGGTGTGCGCCATCACACCTGGCTCCAAAACTACATTGAACAGGAGTGGTGAGAGTGTACATCCTTATCTTGTTCCTGATTTTTGTGTGGATTTGAATTTTTGGCCATTCAGTATGATATTGGTTTTTCATAGATGGCTTTTATTGAGGTAGAGACTATTGTAATTTTTGTAGGACTTTTATCATAATGTGTGTTGGATTTTGTTGAATGTGTTTTATTTTTCTGCATCTATTGAGATGATCATATGGTTTTTGTCCTTGGCTCTATTAATATAGTGTATTACATTTATTTATTTGTGTATATTGAGCCCCCTCTGCATCCATGGGATGAATCCCACTTGGACAGGGTGTATGATCTTGATGATCTTCTGCATTCTCTTTGCCAGTGTCTTATTAAGGACATTTGCATCTATGTTGATCAGTGATATTAACCTATATTTCTGTTTTTCAGTTTGGCCTTTCTTTGCCTTCGGGATCATGCTTGCTTCCAGGATTGAATTCAGGAATATTGCTTCCCTTTCAATTCCCTTGATGAGTTTAAACCATAGTGGCAATAGTTCCTCTCTAAATGTCCTGTAGAATTCAGCAGTGAAACCATCAGGGACCAGGTTTTTCTTAGTTGGTAAGTTTTTAATTACATTTTTAATTTTGTTCATTGATATGAGGTTATTTAGAATTTTTAGGTCATCCTTGTTCAACTTTGTTCTTAATTCATATGTATCTAGGAATCTGTCCATTTCTTCTGTATTCTCCACCTTATTGAGGTATATAGGTCCTTGCAGAAAACCTCTAGATTTCTCTGGGTCTGTTGTAATTTTACCCTTTTCATTTCCAATTGCGTGGATTTGGACCTTTTCTTTTCTTTTTTTGATAAGTTTGGCTAAGGGTTTGTCAATTTTATTTACTCTTTCGAAGAACCAACTCTTTGCTTCATTGATTTTTTTTATATTGTTCTCTTAGCCTTCAATGCATTGATTTCTTCCCTGATCTTTATAATTTCATTCCTTGTATGAGCTTTGGGTTTGACCTGCTCTTTTCTTTCTAGAAGCCTGAGGTTCATCATCAGGTTGTTTAATTCAGCTCACTCTGTTTTCCTAATATGATCATTCACTGCTATGAATTTTCCTCATAAGACTTCTCTTTATTTCTTCTTCTTTTTTTTTTTTTTTTTTTTTTTTCCAGGGATCAAACCTGGGTCATTGTGCTTGCGAGGCAGGCAGTGGAACCACTGAGCTAAATCCCCAGCCCATCTTTAGTTCTGTTTTGTATTAACTTTTCAACCTTCTGATAATATATTCCTGTTTTTTGGAAGGTTCTGTGAGGTATATCTCGTATAATGGCTATCTACTTAGGCTTTCAAAAGTCTTCAACCTAAAATGTAATTATAATTAGTTCATATCCAGGCAGAAAGAACCATGATCAAAGATTTCATTAGTTGATTTGCTGTAGTATGTTCTTTAGTGGTCATGCCTGATTTTACTATGGCTGTATTATCAGTGTCACAGTGTACTTGCTTTGGAACCAGTCTGCTCCCTGGTGCATACTGTCAAAATTCATTTAAAAGGGACAAGGGATTTAGCTTAGTGGTTCCACCACCTGTCTCGTAAACACAAGGACTTGGGTTCGATCCTGGTACCAAAAAAAAAAAAATTCATTTATAAGAATCTATATTTGCATTTACTTTGCTATTCTGAAGGCCATTTAAGCCTACTTAAGACACATGGGACAAAAAAAATCACTGCTATAACTTTCTTGATAGATGTGTAGGTGAAAGATAAGAACAGAAAGTAACAAGTGGTGGCTGCTCTTTTGGAAGCTCTGCTGCTTGAGACTTTCCAAACCTACATGTGAAAAACACAGAGAAAGTAATGTTCTTGCTTTTCCATGTGATGATGTATTAGGAAAAATGTGGTACATAGATATGTTTATTTTGTCTTCTATTTTAAATATGAGATGAAATTCATTTGCATTATTATACCTTCTTCCAGAGATTATTTAGAACTAGATTATATTAATATTATAAAAGTAGTAACAAATACAAAAGTAATAACAAACCTTGTGAATAGTATTTTTGAGAATGTGTTTTAAAATTGAGTTAGGAGGGTTACTGTTTGAATTTTCTTTGCTGGTGTGGAAAATATCAAAGTTTACTATTTTTCTGTATTTGTGCCAGTCTTGCACAAATGATCACCATATAAATTGCCCCACTGCATTAGAACCAGTAATAATCAAGATCTCAGGATAAATATCCAGAAAGCAATACATGCCTTTTTGTGGAAAATGTTAATCTAAACTATTATTGGCATAATTAGGAATTCTTCAAAATAGAGATTCACAGTTTTCATGTGAAGTGATGATCTAATTATGCAGTGTGAGTGCACTTTACTGTGAGGAGTGCTCACAGCTAGTAGTAGTAGGTAACCCTGCATGGTGCTATACTAGCTCTACGTGTGCATACATGCTTATTGTTTTATTTATGATAGGCTGTCCTTAGAGAATATGTGCTACAAATAAATCTTGTATGTGTGTGTAGTCAGTTTAATTAATACCAAAGTAAGTGATTATAAACCTAATGACAATTCCTATGTAATGAAAAAAATATACATCTGCTATCTTAGTATTTATCCCTCTAGTTGAAACAGGAAACTGCAGATCCAATTATTTATTTGTAATTGAATAGACCCTGGAAATGTACATTGTATTACAACTATAAAATGTAATAAATATTATATTATTAAACATAAATGTATTATTTTTATCTCCATCTTTCTTAGAGTTTAAATGAAATGATTTATTTGCATTTTTATCACTTCTAATAACATACTATTCTAAAAATTCTTATAGATTAAAAATTTAGCTAGTTTTTCTAATATACAAAAAGCTTCAGTAAAATTGACCTGCTGACCTTAATTCCCAGGAAACTGTCACGTTGCTTCTTTACCCCTTTGTCTGGCTTAACAATGGGACCCAAAATACTGCCAAGCTTCAGGGTTTCTCAGCATTTTGAGGTCAAGCTGTGGTCACCATAGTTACAGTTTAGATCTGCAGGTCAGAAGTCAAATAGATTAATGATGTCAGACACATCTTTAAATGGTTCTAACACTACTTCACCATGTGGGAAACAGCTGAGCATATTTGATATGACAAAGGTAGTCTTCATTCTTGGCAGTAAGATCTTTGGAGACATCAGATAGCAAGGAATTTCTTATTAGAACTGTAATATTGGGTTGCAGAGTTAGAAAGAATAGTTGTTTGGCTATTACATTTGCAACATCATATGCAGAATGAAAAATAAGTTATGTTAACCAGTACAGATTGTACATTTCTGAACATTTCTATGTGTTTTGTCTGTTTGAAGTTTCATCAGTCCATTCGATTATCTGCCTATTCATAAAAATAAGTGTCTTCCTTCCTTTATTCATTTATGGCTAATCGTGACAATAGATGGAAAATAGAAGCTTTCTGGTTAGAAATATATGCTTTTTTGTGTGGCTAATAGGTACTGTCTTTACTCTTGATTTAGAATTAAGCATTTATAACAGTTACATTTATTTTCAAAACAGGTCTTTGGGAAACCTTACTTGTGTAGAATTCAGTTAGATTTTCCATTTGTATTTTATTCTAAACACCTTTTTTATGGCCTTAGATTATTTATAAATCTTGGATTCTACATTCAGTTTTTTTTTTTTTTGTCCTGAAAGGAAATTGTTTCTTCCATTGTGAATCACAGTAAAGGAGAAACACACACACACACACACACACACACACACACACACACA
>NW_022900919.1:32567677-32579737 GCF_012274545.1 Fukomys damarensis | reverse complement strand
TCATTTATTTTTTTTTTTTTGTCCTGAAAGGAAATTGTTTCTTCCATTGTGAATCACAATAAGAGAGACACACACACACACACACACACACACACACACACACACAAACGTATATTTATATAATCACAACTTTTAAGAAAAATTGAAATTTAATTTTTTATAAATAAGGAACACTATAAATAATTTTAAATAAAAACCAGAAATACAATGAAAATGATGAAACAAAAGTGCTAATTGGGAAAAGTTTAAAATTATTATTAGAATATACTTAAATAAATTTTAAAAATCAGTGAGTGTTTCTTTCAAATATGAACTTTGCTATAGAATACTTCTTTAAAAATCTCTAGCAATATAGAATTTTTTAGCCAATAGATAAAACTGTGTTTAAGTAGCAGGGTTAGGTTAAATTAAATTCTAAGGGATGCTCTGTTTCGAAAGGTTTTGTTTCCCATGTGTATTTTGTGCAGCTGTAAGATTTTAAGCTTGCTGGAGCATTTGCTCTTGATCACATACTATAAAGTTAGATAAAAAAGAGAGGAAGGAGGTTTGGCAGCTGGAGGGGTGTTAATATGGAATTTAATAGTAAAGAAGAGAGGGGTTGGGGCTTTTCTAGGTGAAACAGTGATTGGCATTTGGGAGGAGGAAATGAATCCTGGAGTCTGAGCAAAGCTGATAATTCAGTTGCCTGTAAGTTTCAAATGACAAGCTAGCTTTCATGTGAATGAATGGATTGTCTCCGGTTTTAGTTTCAATTCAATGAAAATCGTTGCCTTGTAGATATTGTGGAAACCAACTACTCAGCAAAGACATTAATTGCTGACCTGTTTGGCAGCACTTAGGGACAATGGTTCAACAAATTGATGGAGTATTCTGTTTGGTCATTATGCTGGGAGAATGGCAAATCAATATTTAACTACCTTTTGACTGAGCTACACTGTTAAAATAGTGGTATTGTATAAGATTACTTATTTACACATAAGTTTCCTAAAGTAAAATAAAAATGATTTATTTTAAATGTAAGAAAATTTTGAAGTTGAATAAAAATATCAAGTTGAATTCTGACTTTCAAAATGTGAAATAGCATTCTATTTCTATAAAAGATGATATGTACCTTGCTTTTCGATTTTTTGGGTCCTGAAACATTATTGAGGTGGGTAAACCAGCCAACACTTATTATATTAATATCTATTTATCAAAACATGAAATTTTGTGTATTACATTTTATTTAAATTCTAGCCTTAATATATTTTCTTGTTTAATTTCCATGTCTTTTATTTATTTTAATTTTGTCAGTTTATATATTTACATACTTGCCAGTGTATTAGCCAGAAATGTACTTATTTTCCTACTTAGCAGCATAGCAGCCATTCCCTATCCTGGGTGCCCATTAAAGTCACCAGAAAATAATGTTCAGGCTGCCCAAGACAAGTTGAAATAGTGAACTGGAAATATGTACCCTTTGAAACCATACTTCTTCTGGGCTGTAGTGATACCACTTAACAGCTGTGATGTTGGTCAAATAATAACCTAATCTCCATGTGTCTGCTTCCTTGTCTATAAAAGGGAATTATGCTTCTTAATCCGAAAAGTTTTGTGCAGATTTACTGGAATAAAATTTAGCCTACCTCTAGTATATAGGAGACATTTCAATAAAAGATAGTAAGTGATAATTATAAATATCACGTTCTACAATTATTTTGCTCTGAGAACCCAGGAAAATAACAGGGTTTTTCAGCTTCCATTTCTTTACCAAGAGGATGAACTTAGGTTTTTCAGCTTCTGTTTCTTTACCAAGAGGATGTAATTATAATACTGACCAATCTCCAAGAGTACTTGAAAGAGTCAAATTTCGGGTGTGTGTGTGAAAGTGCTCTCAGGAGTGGAAAGAAATGTGGACTTTTAAGACAAAGCCTTTACTCATTGTTGAGGCTGCTAGTAGGAAGCTCAAAGAAAACACCATCAAAATTTGAAGCTGTTTTGTGGAGTATTCATTACTTCATTTATCATTTTCTCAGAAGGCTTCCTGGAATACTCTAATGAGTTGCAGACCAAACCATCACTTCTATGTTATTGAATACTTGGAGTGACAATATACGTGAAGATTTTTCACCACCTTGTCCTGTCACCATTTAGAATTTGTCTCAGTACTATCACACAGACTTAATGCAGACTTGAGGATTTTCTTTGGCTTTTCCCAATTCTGTACATCCTCCTGGCTACAAATACCACTTCTTTAGAAGAGATAAATTGCCCCGAAGCCATTTCCAGCCTCCTTGGTATTTCTTTATCTGCAGATCATTTTAGAAGTCTATATATAATCAGACACCAGCTACTTTAGATTTGACAAGTGTGGTCCACCTCCTGTAATTTTGCTTTATTCAATTTATATTGGTCTTACCAGATTCTTGTTTTTGTTTTTGCAATGAGTAAAACTTTGTTTTGTTAATTCACATTCTGATTATGTTTTATATAAAAAGTGCTATATCAAATATTGCTAAAACTTGGCTATTACCTTTGTGTATATAAAAAAACCAATTCTTTGACCATCCCAAAGTTAGGACTCCAAGGGATTAAATTTTCTTATTTTCCAGTAATATTGAGCTTTAGTCCATGATACATATTCACAAGAGTACAGACTGTATGGTATTTCTTCTTGGAGTGAAATAATTTTTTGTGCATTTCATACTTTACCTAGTATAAGTGTTTTTCAAATCAAATGTACATCAGAATTGCCTGTAAGGGGTTGGGCTTATTGAAGCACAGATTGCTAGATCCCACCTCGAGATTTTCTGGATGTGGTAGCTCTGGTATGAGACCTGAGAATGAACATTTGTTTAGAAAAAAGTTTCCAAGCCACGTTGCTATTGCAAAAGATTTTTCATTTTTTTTTTTTGTCAGTGTTGTGAATGAGTAATTATTGGCATAAAACCTTTAGTGGAGTGAAGCCAAGTATACTGGACATAGTTTTTACTAACATTATTACAGTAAACAATGCATATTATAAGGAAGATAATGGTCATAAGGAATAATGTGTGTAATGTTTCTTGTAACTCTTATCCCTGCATCCCTAAACAGATTATCTGTGTGCATTATGATTATACAAAAATCCAAAACTAAGATTTTTTTTTCAAAAAAGATGACATTCTTCATTCAGTTCTCTTAATCCCATCCTGTGATAGGATTTGTTGCCTTCACTGGCATCAAATCAATTACTTAATTCACATTACTTACATAATGAGAGGAATAAAGTCAGAGATACTTGTCTCAACTGTATAGTAACATGAACCAAATATGTTTTTGAAATCTTGGCTCTGAAGAAAATGGTCATTAGTTTTCAGAAACCAAACTTTGGTTATAAAAAGGATAATGCTTTAATTTGTTTTAGCACCATGTATTCTATAATGCTATTGATCCCCAAAAGGTCAACCTGGACTACTGAATGGGGTAATGTACAAATTTTCCAAGTACTGTATGATTCTTAGATAATTTTCAAACCTCATTCAGTTCTGAATCACATTCAGAATTTTTGCCATGACTGAGGGATCTTATATTATTATTCATTTGGAGATATTTTTAATCTTGCTTCTAAAAATTAAATTTAAAAAAGAAAATTTTGGGAAACTATCATAAAAGAAAACCCACGTTTTTCAAATAAATATATAAGTACCACAATTAAACATGTGCGTACGTTTACTATCTAAAATCAACTGAGGGGCCAGGGATTTAGCTCAGCGGTTCGGTGTCCTGCCTCGCAAGCGAAAGGACCTGAGTTCAATCCCCGGTACCACAAAAAAAAAAAAAAAAAAAAAAAAAAAAAAAAAATCAACTGAAAACCCCAGAAAAACAAAACGCCAGACTGTCAGGAATATTGTCCTAAGTTGCAAACAGGAATTTGAGACACCTTTGCAGGGAGAAATGAGGGAAACCTCACACAGTTTTCCCCAAGTTTGTGATCAGGAATGTATTACCTTCTTTTAAGAATAGTTAAGTACCAATGAAGAGATTACAAAGGTCCATATATATATTTCCTGCACTCCTCACTGTATGGAAGCTGTCTACCTGTCTGCTGCCCAAACTGAAATCTAGAGGAGGAGCTTCTCTTAGCCATTTTTGCAATCCCATGACCAGCACAGTAGCAAAAAAAATATTAATCATACAAACGCTGATTTATTTTGTAAAATAAGAGGACTGCAGTTGCTAGCCATTTATTCCAAAGGAACAGGAAGACTATGAAACTCTACAGTGACATAAGACTGTTATGAAAATAAGTTTTCATAATTTATTGTCATACTGCATCAAATACCAAATGTTGTAATTAGGAAGTTAAGTTAGAGAAATTGTAGTGACATTGTCTTTTCTAAACCTTTCAGAAATTTTATGTATCAGCTGCTGAAATAGATCATTTAAGCTGATTTAAAGAGATCAAAATAAGGCTATTGTGAGAAGGAAAAACTTTTCATTAAGTCCTGCTTTTATCTCTTGGAGTAGTAATCCAAAATTATTCCCTTCGGCTTCTATTTGTTTTGTATGTATTTAATGTAAGTTAAGCACTATGTGCCTTAAATCCTTTTACCAGAGTTTTCTAACTTAATATATTACCAGTCTTTAGAAATGTAGGTATAAATCTCTTGTATTTTTCACTTGTTTTTCATATTAACTGCTCACTTCTTAAACTTTGGTCATTGAAATGTGATATTTGCCACTTTTGTATGCTTCCTGGAAACCTAGTGTTGTATTAAGAGGAGGCTTAAAATGACAAAATAGTTTGGAAAAAGAAAATAAATTCATTTATTTCTTTAATTCTTAATTCTCATTGATATAGTCTTGTTAATAAGTCTAGGATTCAAATTAATAAAGATGAGATTTTTATGTCGGGCACCATTGAAAGAGAAGAAAGCTATTAGTAAATGATTTCTTCATTGTTGTGGAATAAAAATTTGGTATTATTTGAAATATTTTTTGTCTAGAGCTTTCTTTTACTTGACTAAGACTGAAAAAAAATTAAACTTTTTTGAGAAAACTTTAAAAAATCAAGGTTTTAACATTTCATAATTGATACTGGCTATAATTGGCACCAGGAAAGGAAATGAACTAAAGTTGTATTAATATAAACAGAGCTGTTTTCTTTCTATCTGAAAAAAGAAAGGGTTTTTGATGTTTCCTGGTATGGCTATTTGTTGGAGAGGGGTTTATTGCCAGTCTACATTCACATGAAGTTGATTTTAGAATATGGAACTAAACAGGAAATTTCATGAGTGATGTGATTATTTGTCAAGTGTAAATTAAATCTGAGCAAGTGAATGTAGTCAGCACAAAACAAGGCAGATGCATTGGAGTACAGTTAAAAAGTTTAAACCTCAGAAGGTGTAACCCAATAAATAACATTTATTTTACATACTTATAATTCTTGTACAGTTGAGTTTAATGTAACTCTTGTCACAACTGTGCTAATATTTGCCAAGTGAATTTAAAAAGCACCTCATTGCAGTTGCAGAGTTTCCATATGATATGCTTTACAGCATATCTGGAATGCTTCAGGAGTTCTTTTTAAAAAATCCTTAGGAGTTTTTTCCTAGCCAAGAAACCTGTTTTCACAGTAATTATAAATCAGGAATGCAGGTAAGAGGGAGGAAGAAACACAAAAGAGTGCTTTATATGATCTCACCCTTCTGCTCTGTTCGAAGATATCAAAAAGAAATCAGAGATTGTTAAAGACTCATACTGGGAGATTTATAAATTGATGACAAGTTACAATGAAAACTTTTAAAATTGTAGATGCTCTCTGCTAACAGTATGACATCTCATCTTAATAATCAGTGGAGAATAAGTTTTTTCAGGCAGAATAAGTATGCTCTAAGGTGATTTTTTTGATATGTTTGTGTGGGCACATATATGTGTGTGTGTATGTTGGAAATGTAGATAGAGAAATCATTTAAAAGAAGCTTTAGATGTAAAATGATACACCTAGTTATAGATGGTATATTCATTTTTATTGAAATGTGTGCTACACCTTTATCAAATTACAGTTCTATTATTTCATTGTTGTTTACATTAACTTCCATTAACTCTGTTGTGATTCATAGTTTAAAATGGACCACAGAAATTACTTTCATCATTTCACAATTTTAAAATAAGTATCAACATTGAGCTATCCTGTTCCTTTAATGGACTTGTTTAATCCTTAGTAATGTAGCCCTTTAAAGTCTACATGTCAAAGATAGCATTTTTGCTTGAAGTAAGTAAACATAAAAAACTGTAAAGTTTTTAGTATCTGTATCCTTTACTGATTTTAATGGACTTCTAAAGTAGTCAAGGACAGTGGGTGGCCTCTTACTTACAGAAGCCAGTTTCTAAGTATATGTGTTTTTTCCATGTTTTCCTCTTCCTTAGTATATATATCCTCTCTTTTAAAAAGAAGGGAATGAATTAATATGAGAAAAATAAAAAATGGATACAAAGTCTTTGTAGATAGGGAGGGGTGGAGGAGTTGAAGGGAGGGCAGGGAAATGGGGAAAAAAGAAGAACCAAGATGGATTATGTAAAGGTCCAAATTTCCAATGATGAATGTCATTATATTTTATATCGTAAATGTACCAATACAATTAATTTAAATTAACACCAAAAGTATTCATGACTTCAATGCCAGAAACAGTCACTTGAAAAGCTCTATAGTGATCAAACTTTGGTTTATTTAAAGAAGTAGTTTTCTCACTAGGTTTCACCTATTTGATCTCATTGCAATTTTGTAAAACAAAAGCCTTACATTGAAAGGATTAAACTAAATAAATCTAAGATTCTTTAATAGCTTCGAAATTCCATTTTACCTGTAGGATTTAGATATTTTGTTACTACTGTTCTCAAAATATTTATATTTCATCCAGATATATTTTACTTTGAAAGACACCAGCAGTATAGAACGTCAGCATGGTTCTTTGCTGAACACTTCAGAAGACTGGATATCTAGCATTGCTGTCATTCCCATTTGGTACTTATTCTTACACAGATAAATTCATTTTTACTGAATGGATTTCATATATTCTTTGAGATGCTTGATTTCAAACATTCTGGATTTAAAGTAAATGTATCTGTTGTACCCTGGGTGATTCTTTTTACTGTCATTACTCATTTTTCCTGGCATGCCTAGCAACTATGATGATGGAATTTTACACTATTGTGGCTTCATGCTTATAGCTTATCCTTAGGAAGTTTTACAGTATTTATTATACAAAGAACTTAATAAGAGTCAAGAGAAATAAATATTCAATGAATACTGACTTTATTTGGGTCATTTTCCTATTTCTGTGATTTATGGTAAATGTTCTATGAATGTAAAAATTTATAACATGTTAGTAGCTTATTAACTCAGATAATGATTGTAAGCTATTTAAAATATATTCATTTTTAGGTTAATATATCTTATATTAAGGAATTGTTTACAGTTCAGAACATTGGAAATAGAATCTGCAATGCAGATTTTAGATGGTTTTTACTTCTTGGTACATAGATGGTTTTTTAAAAATGTAAGCAGACAAAGAAATTGAAATTAGAGATAATAGGCTTTATCACCATCGCTACTACCACCATTTATGTGAATGACTTTGGGGAAATCACTTCACATTTTTAAACTTCAGTTTCTAGCCTTACTAGCTTCTCAGAGTTATAGGCATACAATAAATTTATATATTAAGCATGAATACATGCTGAAGCTCTGTATAAATGTAAAGTATTTGAGCTGGAGCTATGATTCTGTCCTGAATGTAGTAAATGTATCACCCTACCCTACCAAACACCTTCAAGGAGTGCAGAATTCCTATTTTGAGCACCAAACTTCTGTCTGTGATCAGTCTGACAGCTTTACCACTTGCCTGTTTGGCAAGTGTCTATTCCTAACTTCCATTCTTTCCACCTCCCTGACCCTTAGCTCTTGGTAAAGTCCTACCTCTGGCTCCTGATAGAGTCCTGCCAAACATTTTCTATTTTGATGGCAATTTGGATGCATGCTTATTGCTCTGAGCTGTGTCTGCCTCTAGATCCATGTCTCACAGTTCTGGATAAGAAGCATGTTTTAAAAAATATTTAGCTAACATCAGGCTGTGCTGTGCTATGCTGTATTGTGGTATCCAGCCTAAGGTACTAATGTGTGTATAGGATATATAAGTAGGCTTCATTGGCATATTCAATTGGAACTTCCAGTGGAGGTGAGAGCCTGATGTGTGTGTTTATCCTCCAAAGAACAAGGTTTGTAAAGCAGAGAAAGTAGAGAGATAGATGACAAAAATTATCATTATAGCTTGCAGGAGTGTACAGTTTGAAATTTTGTTATATGAGAGCTGTTCAAAAAAAAGATATGGTATAAAATAGAATACATATGAAACACATTTAGTTCAGAAGGTGAGAAAACTTCTGAGTGTGTATGTTTTCATGGTGATTGTCTCCATGTCTGATATGTGGGATTTAAGTAAGTAATAGGGAAAAGACAGATAAATGCTAGAAATCAATAACCAAGTGAGCAAGTACTGCAGTACTAACTGCATTTCATTTCATAGGCTTCTTTTCACTTTCTACCTTTTAGCAATGTAAAGAGCCAGAAAATTGAATACATTTTTTGTTCCTTATTGTATTTCTCCATTTTCCTTCATTTCACATTTTCTTACCCTGTTTTTTGTATTTGGAAACTTTCCCCTCATGGCTATAAACCATGTATCATGTACCTAGTCTTTAAAGGTAAGATCATCTTGTGCTAAGTCTTGGTTAATATGATCATATATAATTCTTAATAATATATAATAACATTATTATATATTAATATAATATATAATATTAATAGTATAATATATAATATAATATAATAGTAATATATAATAACATTAATATAAAACAAACAGCCCTTGTTATTTCTTTCCATCTATGAGGGGTGTTACTGTGGACTCAATGTTTGCGTATCCTCAAAATTAGATTTAATGATTTTGTCTAATTTTTTAGGGTTTAAGGGTTGGGTTTTGTTGTTGTTGTTTGTTTTGTTTTGTTTTTGAGACAGTGTCCTACTATGTAGCTCAGACTGGCTTTGAGCACCTTGCCCAGTTATTGGGGTATTTGAGATGTAATTAGGTTCAGATGAAGTCATGACAATGGACCTGATGGGATGAGTGTCCATTAAGCACAGAAAGAAACATTAGAGCTTTTTCCCTACTGTGTGAGAATGCAGAGAAAAGGTGCCTTGTAGAAGACAGGAAGAAGACCTCTGACCAAGAACTAAATTGGTCAGCACCTTGATCTTTGATATCCCAGGCTCCAGAATTCAGAAATAGATGTCTGGTGCTCAAACCACCCGTTTGCCCAGGGTGATATAGGAAGTAGTATTATTATATCCTACATATTGCACAGTAATTTTAGTATATATAGAGTCAGCTTGCCAACTAAGATTGTGTTGAATTTTTAAATCATTTTGAGAATTGACATCTTTACAAAATTGAGTTTTCCAACTTATGAAGATGGTTTATCTTTCCATTTATTTTGATTTTTTCAATGTCTTTCAGCATTGTTTTGTAGTTTTCAGCTTATAAACTTCACATATTTTGTTAAATGTACCCCAAAATATTATATATTTTTGATAGTAAGGTAAATAGAAATGGTTTTTAGCTCAATTTTCAACTGCTTGATGCTAGCATATGGAAATATAATTTTAAATTTTGCCCCCTTATTCTGCAGCCCTAATATACTTATCAGCTCGTTTGTAGAATGTATAGGATTTTCTACATAGTTATTAGGTTATCATTTTTTTACTTCTTCCTTTATTATATGAATATCTTTTCTTTTCTTTTTTCCCTTTTTCATTTCCTTATCTTGTACTTTCTTATTACCTTAACTAGAACTTCCACTACATTGTTGAATAGAAGTGGGGTAAGAAGACATTCTTGCTTTATTTTTTATTTTAGGAGAAAAGTTTTCAATCTTTTGCTATTAAAAATCTATTTTTATTTATAAAAACATCTGTTTCTATTTATAAATGTTTTCTATTACTCTTGGTCTGCTGAGACGTCTTTCCCTCCCACCAATCAGATATCGACGTTACATTTTTTCAAATGTTTTTTCTGTCTATTGAAATGACTATATTTATTTTCTTATTTAATCTGTTCATGTTATAAATTATATGGGTTGAGTTTTTAGTGTTAACCTACTGTTATGGAAGGAGAAGGCAAGTGACACACAGAGAGGCAGCAGAACGGAAGTAAAATAAAAAAGTTTACTCCATCAGTGGGGATCGATCACACCTAATGGCGGTGCCCTGATGGACTCCTCCATTGGGCTACAACTCTTACTTTTATAGGGTTTTACAGCTTTGATCTTACTCAGTTGGTTACATTGTATTTTTACAGATACCCAAAAAATGATGGCAAGGCAATTGAATTTCAAACCGGATGCAGTTCTTTGTTAGGGAAATTACCTTTTAGATTCATTCAATTACCTACTCTAGCCAGGGGAAAGGGAGCTTGTTTGATTAACAAAGCTAACCATGGTTCTTTTCACTTACAAACTTTTGTGAGGAGGGTAGGTATCTCCATTACTGGTTGATTCTGAACTAAGCAGGTTGAGTGGCACAAGTTACCTTATATTGTGACATTTCCTCAATTTTCATTTATTAAAGTTTTCCCTATCACTACAATATTTCTAAAATAAATTTCATTTGGTGATAATTATTGTATTGTATTGTTGGATCTGATTCACTAAAATTTTAAGATCTTTGGGCCTGGGATTTAGCTCAGTGGTTCCACTGCCTGCCTCACAATAACAAGGACCCCAGTTCAATCTCTGGTACCAAAAAAAAAAAAAAGAACCTATTACAATTAAAGTCACATTGTTACTAATCTCCTTCAAAAATTCCCCCTTTTCAAACATACTCATCCCATTGTTCTTTCACTTTCTGAAGTAGTTCTAAAAGTCCTCTTTTGTGGGTGACATTAATTTTGCTGTTGTAGATATCTTGATCTGAATTGATTCAAAATATTTACTTTTTATGGTCACTTTGATTTTGGGGAAGAGCCAGAAGTCACAAAGATAGATGAGGACTCGCTATAATTTTGTATTTGACAAAAATTGCTATAAATGTTTGATCAATGACAGAGTCCAAAATATAGTGAATATTCAAATTAAATATTATTACAATAAAAGACTCATTATCATTAATCTCCACAAAATACTCTACCTTGTGTCCTACACAATTATCTCATTATTCTTGGCAATCTATCATTTACTGTAATAATTTAAAAAAGAATTAAACATTCAATGAATTTTTTGATTACTCCTTCTCTATTGATTAGGGATGTTGTCCTTAAGTTTTCTTTTCTTGTAATGTCTTTTGATGACTTTGATAGTAGGGCGGTGTTGGCCTCATAGAATATTTTGGAAGTGCTCCCTTGTTTTTAATATTTTGCAAGAGTTTCTGTAGAACTGATATTATTTTCTCTGTATGTTCTTGGTGGAATTCATCAGTGAAGACACTTAATTGTGGAGTGATTATACATTGTTAATTTTTATGTGGAAAAGTTAATTACAAGTTAATTTCCATAATAAATATAGGGATATTCAGATCTGTCCTTTCAGGTTTTTAAAGTAAATTTTGGTAGGTTTTTTTCCTCAACTAATTCATCCATATAATATCATTTGTCAAATTATCGGCACAAAGGTGTTCACAGTATTTCATTGTCCTTTCATTATATGTATAATGTGAAATAATTTCACTTGTGTCATAATATTGGTAATTTGAACCTTTGCTTTTATTTTCTTGACTGTTTAAAGACTTAATCATACTGATCTCAAAGAACCATCTTTTGATTTCTTTTGTAAATTGCTTTCTCTATTTTTCCATCTAATTTATTTCCACTCATATATATTCTTCAGTTGACTTTGTGCTTCATTACTTTTCTTTTTCTGATTTGTTAAGGTGAAATGAGAGAACAGTAAGGCCTCCTTTTTAATATAAGTAGTTAGTACCATGTTCCTCTTGCTTCAGCTGAATTACACATATTTTGGATTATTGTGTTTTAATGTGTGTATATATAT
>NW_022900919.1:32565528-32567560 GCF_012274545.1 Fukomys damarensis | reverse complement strand
GTGTTTGCTTTGCGGTGCTATAATGTATGCATTTAACTTATCCCAGTGTATTTTTTAGG
Organism: Fukomys damarensis; assembly: GCF_012274545.1. Classification (NCBI taxonomy): domain Eukaryota; kingdom Metazoa; phylum Chordata; class Mammalia; order Rodentia; family Bathyergidae; genus Fukomys; species Fukomys damarensis. Next base: position 32,567,501 of record NW_022900919.1, on the reverse strand, counting down.
TATTTCCATAATGCTTCATATATGTTATAATAATTTTAAAACAGTATATGTTTAGTTCCTCTTTTTGGCCTACATACTTTTTGGGGGACCATACTGTTTATGTGTGTGTGCTATAAATTCTACAATACAATCATTGGTATAGATTTGACTTTATTCCATTAGCTTGTAAATAATTTTTAAAAACTAGAAAAATATCTAATGTATTTATGTGCATAATTAATTATCAATTCCAGTGGTATTTGTTCCTTTGTGTTCATCTGTATTTCCATCTGGTATCACTTTCTTTGTGTCTGTAGAACTTCCTTTTATAACTTTATAGTGCACTTTTGCCACAGAGAATTCTTTTAGTATATGTATTTCTGAAAATGTATTTATATTGGAAGACATCTTTACTTCACCTTTGATTTTAAGAGATAGTTCATGGAATATAGAATTTTCGGTTGACAAGGCTTGTTTTTGTTTGTTTCAGTACTTTAGATATATTACTCTACTCTCTGTGGTTTGCATTTCACTTATAACACTATGTTACTGATCTTACCTGTGCTACTCAACATAATTGTTCTAGGTACTTATAAGTCTCTTCATCACTGTTTTTAAATTATTTAATTATAATTTACTTTGCTATACTCATATTGCCTGTGCTTTTGGTTTTGTTTCTTGGTCTTGTGATTAATTTGCATAATTTTCCAGAATATTTCTCTACTATTTTTCCAGATATTATTTCTGCTTTTTTTCCCTTGATTACTTTAATACATACATAGATTGCTTAAAATTGTTGTACAGTTAACTTATGGTCATTTTAACTTTTTCCTATCTCTCTTTTCCTTTTGACTAGTTTTTGTTTCTGCTTTAAATACACTATTTTCTTTGTTATTGTCTAACTGGCTGTTAATTTTACGTATTGTACTTTATATCTCATATACTTTATATCTAAGTTCTAGAATTTTAATTTTTAAATATACTTTTCTCACATGCTCAATATTTTCTGTCTTTTTGAATACACAGAATATAGCTATATATTCTCTTAGTATCTTTCTTTACTAATTTTCTCATCTTTGTCCTTTCTTCGTGATTGATTTTCTCCTTCTTATAGGTCCTGTCAAAATGAAGTTATAACAAATGTAGTTTAAAGATGTTAATTGACTTTCATTTGTGAATCTAAAATTGGGCAACACTTCATCCTATAAACAAAATGAGTGCTCCAATGAGCTAAACAGAGGAAGTTATCTTTATGGCAGAAAAAAAGACTGAAAAAAGCAGTAGTGAACACAAAATGTACCTAGTAAACATTAAAACATAGTGGGTTTTCTTGTATTGACAGATAAAACTGGCCTATCTAGGATTATCTCTTTGTCTCCTAATTTCTTGGAAGTTCAGATAAACAACTTTGTTTTACTTTAATGATGTTGAATTTAATAGCAGAAATGACACCATTTTGGTTTGGTTTGTGTGGCCTGATACAGAAACTCAGTCAAAGCAGTGGTCTCCTATACATCTTGCTTAACAGATGTATTTTTCTATTTGGTGTACATTATACTTACTGATTTGATGAGAGAAATTCTAAAATTTATCATGTTGGGTGCTGAATATTTTTGTAACTCCATTAGTATCAAAGTCAGTGCCTTCATGTTCTGGGACGTATTGGATTTACTGGAAAGTGGTTTAAACCTTAAAAAGAAGTCATACTAGGTAGTAATAGAGCAGATTTTAATAAAGCTAATTTTCCCCACCACTTAGTTTCATGTCCTTTGAGTACTACCTCTGATGCCCCATAAATTATAAGGCTTTTCTATTTTGGCTATTAAGAGCATAAACTTCCTAGATATGTGTGAGTGCTCAGGTAGTTTTATATATGTACGAATTCCAGCTGAAGCTATAAGATATATTCTCTCTAGAGCTTGTAGCTCCTCTATATGATTTTCTTCTTTCTTTTTCTTTTTTCTTTCTTTCTTTTTTTTTTTTTTTTTTTTTTT
>NW_022900919.1:32561842-32565467 GCF_012274545.1 Fukomys damarensis | reverse complement strand
TTTTTTTTTTTTTTTTTTTTTTTTTTTTTTTTTTTTTTTTTTTTTTTTGGTACTAGGGATCGAACTCTGGTCTTTGCACTTGCCAGGCAGGTGGCGGAACCACTGAGCTAAATCTCTGGCCCCCTGACTTTCTCCTTTCAGTATTCCGCTGGCGAACTAGAGCTGCCTTCACTTGAAACTATACTCCATTTCCTCTTCCAGGAAGGACGCTGTCTGGATGCTGCTCTACTGCCCCTCTCTACTTTGCCGCATGTGTGGGGAGGAAGTAAGATAGGGAAATCCGAAGCCTGTGTTCAGTCATCCACCTCACCTGGGATCACTGTTCTATACTGCCTGGTATCCTATGTCTGACAATTATTATGTCATATGTTTAAAATTATTTTTACATGCTTCATATTAGACGATAGTTCTGGTCTCTGTGATTTTATCTTGTCCAGCAATGGAAGTCCTTTTGCTATACTCAGACTATATGATAAGTAGTAATGAGTTATGTTAACAATATCTATTAGTACTTGTAATGTGGATGGTCGGTATCCCTTGATGAGGTAATCCCATATGATTTGCTATAGAATCTCATCATAGAAAGATGCAGGCTGTATCCATATGGGTCTACACAAACCTATGTATTGGCCAGTCAGTTTAAATTCTAACTTAATTCCATCAGAACCCTATTTTCCTTTTGTTTAAAAATAATTTTCTCAAAAATTAGTATTTTAAAAAATGGGTACACAATATTTTATGGAAATGAAGTAGAAGAATAGAGATGGTAATTATAGAAAACTTTTTAGAATTAAATATCTGAAAGTGTATAGATGAAGTGGAATTAGACATGTGTTTGAGTCTGTATGGGATAGCCATGAGGAGCTAGGCTGGGAGTACAGAAATGAGTCTTTGATTCAAGGAGGCACAAAGAGAATCACTCTTTGAGAAGAGAAACTCAACATTTTTGGCAGAATACAGCCTATATGTGAAGAATATCATAAAGTAGTCTATAAGACATTTATTGCAGAATAGTTTGTGATTAAAAAAAAATGACAGTGACACTAATACCCATAAATCACATGACAGTTATTTTTTGAAATATCACACCATGAAGCTATATTCGTTGATATGAAAAATTGTCATATTTTGCCAGATGAAAAAAGTAAATATAAAGAAATATATACCATATATAGTATATATATATAGTATACTATATGATAGTATTATATAATATACAGTACATTAAAATGTATACTATAATAGTATTTTATATTTCATATATGTATATATATGAAGTTAACACTGGTCACTTTTGTGGTGTGTAAATATGAGAAAATACTGCTCAAGGAGAGGGGAATTTTTACTTTATTTATTCTTGCCTTCCTGAAAATTTTGTTTGCATATATTACAGTCCTAATTTTATATTAGATAAATAGAATCATGCTAGTTTTTTTTCATTTAAACTAATAAGAATTGCAAAATCCAGTGTCACATTTATTTATTTTTGGATATAGTGTCCCTTTTTAGACAGCTATCCTTCCAATCAGTGTGTTTATACCTGGGATTGATTCAATTAAACTGAAACACTCAGTTTGTTATTTCATCTTCCTTTATAAGTCCCTACCATCAGTATTGATGCGTGTCATTTTTGGAAAACATCTCATGGTGGTTCTGTTGACTTCTACATCTTTTTCTCAAATTCAAATTTGAGCTTGTACTCATATACTTTAGTACTACCTTACTTGTAAACCAAGTTATGAGTTAGTTTGATTTCACCTTTTCCTACCCTGTGATACTGATCGTGTATGGACAATGTGTGGCAATTCTCAAATTGAAGTGCCATCTACAAGCTGTTACTTTCTCTGGATAGGCAGCTTGCCAACAAACCAGAGATTTTCTGACATACTACAAGTCCTGTCAATTCTTTGTATGTATGCATGTGTATGTGTATCTCATATTCATTGTCTTTGGCTTTAATTTGTTGCCCAGTATTAAAAATTATGAATTCAGAAGTGCAGTAAATTTTATGAGTTAGTATGGTTTTCTAAAATGGTTAAATTCTAGTTCTAATCATGCATTGTTCAGTAGTACTGAAAATATGACATAGGAATTGTTTGGGAATAAAATGTACCCAAGAGAATAATATTTATTCTGTTCATTTGCTGCTCATGTGTAGGTTTTTTTTTTTTTTTTTTTTGCCTTATCCTATCTTTGTAAATGCACTGTTCTAAGTGCTCTAGTGTGGGTTCTCTTAGGTTGGATATTTTCTAAGATTGGTAGTAAAACTCAAAAGGAAAGTTCCCATCATAGGAAGAATATGTGATGTGTTTGCTACACAGTTTAAATCTTAGAAATGTTTTAATAGTTCATAAATTTCCTTAGTTGATAGTCCCCGGGTGTTGCCCTAACAAAAACATGATGAAACATGATGTTTTCCTTAGTGTCCTTTTAGAGTTTTCTAATAGGTTTTAGTCAACTATCATTTATAAACAACAAAAAATTCTTTTTTATAAAGCAAAAAGTAATTCTAGTTCTTGGGGCATTAAATTTGATCATGCTGTTAGAAACTTTTATGTTTTCTTCTCTGAGGAGGAAGAGTTCACATTTTAATAGGAATATTTATCAAATTTCAATGGTACATATAGGCTCACAAATATTTTATGACACTAGTAGACAACATAGCTTGCATTTATTGATACTTCAAAATATAGGGCACATTTTATTCACAAAGGTATTTATTTCCTCTTTAAATGTTTGTCTTAAGAAAAGACATTAAAAAGGAAATTTATATTTTGTATTGGAACATTCAGGAAGTTTTTTTGTGTTGGAATTTTCTCAAGGTGAGAAAAATACTGAATCATGCGTTTGTTTAAACACTTGAAATCAAGCTTATCACATCTAAGGGCCAATTAAACAATCCTTACTGAGTTATTGGTCCTTTGTACCCTCAGAAAACTGATGTTATTATGTCACTGTGTCATTTTCAGTATGTAAGCCAAAAAGAAGTACTTTAAAGCTTATTTGCAAATAATAGTTAAGTTGACATTATCTTAACTGTCAGGAAATCATTTTATAGAAGCATTGTTTATATCCTCTAAAATTATTTGATTTGATTTATGTTAAATAAAATCAAGATATGGTATTTTCTCTTTTCTCATAGCCTTAAAACTATAAATACAAAACTCTCAACAAAAGGTCTGAGGGTAATATTCATTTATCAAAACATCTTAAATTATGAAGACTGAAAGTTTCAGTATCAGAAATAATATTAAATATCTACAAATACAAACCAGAATTGGTGTATTTTGTTGCTTGCAAAAGCAGCACTATGTCTTTACAGAGAATTAAACAAATCTTTTTTGTATATAAAAATATATATATATAGTATTAATCTCCTGGAATCAAATATAGTACCTAGATTGTTCAAAATGCTAGATACTGAGAATTTAGCTTATGGGTGAACTTATAGGTGAACAGTACCCTCCTAGTTGCCTGGAAATACAAATTTATTAAGAGAAAGACACTATAACCAAACCTTGATGAGTCTTGTAGATAAAGGTCTAATACTGTTTACCATCAAAGTTTATAAAATACACAAGAGCTTAAGGAACCCGAAAGACTACAGATACTGAACTAACTGAAC
>NW_022900919.1:32538093-32561643 GCF_012274545.1 Fukomys damarensis | reverse complement strand
TTTAATGTGATAAAAATTGAGAGGATTGAAAATAAAAGTGAATTAGAAAGAAATTAACAGAAATTACAGTGGACCCTTAACTTATGAACTCAATTTATTCATGAGGTCTGGCTGTAACTCAGGTTGGTCAGTTGAAGGCTCAAGTTCCTCTATATAGCCTTCAAAGTCTCTCTCCTGTATATAGGCAGATCTTAGAGAGACATTGGCCAAATATGTCTCAATTAACCCCACACAAGAAAGGACATTGTAATTTTCCTTCCAGAACTCTTTAATGGTTAAAGCTGTATCTGAGACCATCTGGAAGCACAAGCAGCTGGCATTCAGGTCTTAACTTAACTTTGTTTGTAAGTCAAAACTAAAATTATGGTCATAACCCAAGTTGTTTGTATGTCAGTGCAGTCATAACTTGAGGGTCCACTGTAATAAATTTGAAGAGATTATCAATATGGCAGAAGAGAGAAAGAGATGCTACACATAAAGTTTAAGGCATACCAAAGATTGATTTAAAGTATGTATCCAACCAGAGTTCCATAATGAAATAATAAAAAGACAGAGGCAGTAATTAAAAATAAAATAGTGAAGAATTTTTCAGATGTGATTAGAGAAGCACATATATAAAAACTAAAATAAATAGAAAAATTTAAACCTAGAATCATCTTAGTGGAACTTCAGGTCACCAAAGGCAGAGATTTTTTTTTTAAACAGTTAGAGGAAAATGACATGGTGTCCAAAATTGATTAGAATAATAGCTGATATCACAGCAGAACTGAAGTCATTATGCTTATTAGCTTTAAAGTGAATATTATTTTTAGAATTGGAAGCAAAGTGAAAGATATAATAAGAATAAAGAAATATTAAAGAGATCTTCAGAAAAAAACTAAAGAAATGACTAAAAGGATATATGAAGGGAAAAGTATTTACATATTGAAAATCTAAAATCACAATAGAAATGTTGAGTCAAAACACATCAAATATGTGGAAAATCATAATAATGACAATATGTTAAAATGTATGCTCATCCTTGCTATCTCTTTGTCTTGCATGAAACTGATTTTTGTGGCCAGCAAAGTAAACTACAATACTGGCTAGTGACATATATGACAGAAGATAGTTGCATAAAATAGTTTACAATCATACAGTTTTTTGAAGGAGGATGAACATATTATGTGACTTTAGATATTATGAATTTGTTTATTTATGTTATATTTGTAGATTAACATTGAAATAATACAGAATATAAATTTCAAATTTTAAAGAAAATTAAGTAAATTGAAAAAATATTCATTGAATATCAAAAAGTTTAAAAAGGAGTTAAAAAACAGGAAATACTATACTTTAGGTAAATCACAACCAAAGAGTGGTGGCGCAGCTATGGTTGTATAATATAAATTAGATTTTAAAGCAAGCATATTACTAGAGGTAAAGAATTCTTGAAATCGTATGAATTTAATATTATGTTTAAATATAGAAAAATAAAAATTCAAATATCCGAGACCATATTGAGACTTTAACTATATCTCTAATGGTAATTTTTATGAAAAGCTAAAAATATTTTTAGCATATAGAGAATTTTCAAAAACACAGCATGGTTAATTAGCGTTTGAGGTAACTTGACAATACTACAGGGGCGATTATTTAGTAAGAAGACTTCAATCAGAAGTTTCTTTTCAGATATTACAAGGCTTTCAATAATCTTTATCTTTGATTATCATGGAAAAGTTTGTTAATAGATGTTAGGAATGACTTTTTTAGTTAAAATAGATTCAAAATCTGTGCAGGTGGCTAGAAGTAGTGTACAGAGATCACTCTGAAATGAAGATGGTTTAAGAATCTAGGATGATCAGCCTCATCCTTTCCTGGGTTCAGCATTTGAGGGCATTCTGCCACTTGAGTTTATAGGATAAGTAAATACTGCTGGGAGACTGGAGTTGAGTTTGAATCTGCTTCAGTTATGCAAGCTTCTCGTCAGAACCCCAAACCAGTCAGAAGGCCGGGGCTTTGTGAATCTTACAGAACAGTCTGTGTTACTGGTTTTATATCTACTTACAAGTTTACATTTGGACCTATGGTTAAATTTAGTCTCAGATTGTTTAACATCCTGTGCAGAGTTACATAGTTTTATTGAAATGAGAGCTAATTATAAGCTGCAGATATTTATCATGGAAAGTAGTGATAATTGTGAAGAATCTAATAAATACAGGTATTTCACAGCACCATGGCTCTAATTCATTGACTAAAGGTCAAAAATCCAAAATAAGTTGAACAATTAATGTGGAATTTTACTTGCTGATTTTTATCTAATAAAAATTAGCCTATGTCAAAACAGTAATAACTTGAATCATTACAGTCATTACTGTTGATTGTTATGAGTTGATTTTTAACTCAGAGAAATGAGAATGTTTTTGTTGAATCAAGAAAAAAATCTTAGAAGACATTTTCTTTCATTGAATCATTAGAAGTTATTTGTCAAACAATTTGCTCATCTTTAACAAATCTCAAGGCAAGAACCTCAGCAATGGATAAAAGGTATTTATTCTTCATCTGAGTTAACCTTTTATTTGCATTAAGGATAGCAGTAAAATTTCTATAGATTTGTTTCTGCAATATACATGTGGTTAGATTAAATATTTTTCATATGGAAAAAGAAATTGGGCTTTGGTTTTGGCTTAGACACATTCTGATTTTTATGTTCTTGTTAGTAAGTCAAAATGCAGAGTTGGGTAGAGAAGAAGAAAACTCAGTGGAAAGATTGATGTAAGCATGGTTAATGATTTTAAGAGCCAGAACAATACGAGATCATGTCACTATCATTTTAAGCTGTTTATACACCAAAACTGTTTGCTGCATATATTTATTCTCCTTCTTTTGAACATTTGCAACTTTTCCTCTACCATTGTGTTGTTAGCTATCTCACCATTATCTTTTCAGCTGAATAGATACTGCATCCCTCAAGGATAGGAAGGCATTCTTTGGCTTTCAGTTATACCCATCTTTGCTAGTCCTTTGTCTTGCATGCAGTTAAAACCTCGTAAATGTTTGTTAACTGACTAATATCCTCAAACCTACCACCTTTTCCATGATGTCTACATTCACTAAGTAAATACTTTAGTGTGTTATTCATTAATCATTGACATTTCAGGAGCCAAGGGAAAGTTCTGATGACTTTATTCCTAAATTAGGTTCACCTAACAAAATGTTTTCCAGAATGAGCCTTCAGTATAAACTTGTTGAATATGTGGATTCTGTTGTTCAGAGAAGCTGTAATGCAGCCTTGCATATAGTTTTACAAAGCCTTCATGGCCTGTGGACATTTCAGCCACCATATTTTTCACTGATCCTTTAGTCAGGATCTAGTGGTAGTGAAAAGAAATGGCAACAGTACAGGAGGACTGTTACTATTAGATGTAGATTTTATTTTTGTTTAAACTCTTTCTTTCCTTGCTCTTTTTGGCTCTCATCTTGTTTTTTTCTTAGGGTTTCATCTGTGAATCTGTATTCATTTATTTGACAAGTATTATCTGACACCTCATCTCACTTCCCCTTAGTAGATGTTCTCACGTTGTGCCACCCCTATAGCGCATAGTGACTCTGTTTTCTGGCTTCATTGGCAGCTCCTTTTAAAAAATGAGCTTTGATTATAGCTCAGTGTGGTATGACTGCTAACACTGATTCCCAGCAGTCAACAACTTTGTCATATTGTCCAAGATTATGTTTCGATGTGTCATTTTAATAGACTAAAATGCCATTCTCAGTAAAATCAAATTCCTGTGGGAATCATTGTTAAAGATGCTCTCCAAATGAAGCAAATTCATAATGTTTTGGAGATTTCACTGGGAAGACATCAGGTGACTACATTTACTGAAACTGCTGATATCTTAGCTGGATTTGATATTCTGGAAATGCAATTTAAAATTTGCTTGGCTTTGTTTAGGCAACACATGATTCACAGTAACTAAGCTTTATGAGCTTCTGCATTTATTCAGGTTATAGGATATTTTGAATTTTAAGAAAATATTTGTTTTTTCTTCACATTTCTATGTAGCTAAATTCAGTGCTGGGCCAAGGCATATAGGTATTCCATTTCAGACCAGGTGTGTGGTGCTACATCATACTGCATTATTTAGCTAAATGGCAATAGTGGCGAAAAGAATAGGTTGTGAAACCAGTCTGTGGTCCACATTCTACCACTGGCATTTATGGTTTGTCTCTTTAGTATTACATAATTTTTTGTGTCTCAGTTTTTCTTCTATAAAATTAGAAGAGTAATAGTGCCTTCCTTATTTTCTATTGAGTGAGAGTTAATATACTTGTAATATACCCTGGTTATTTCAGATCAGGCAAGGTTTGACTTTAAAGAGAAAGGTGGTTAATTCCAAACAAAAAGTCATTATTTGCCTCAAATTCAAGCGTTAGCAATAAATTCATCTTTAGTTTACTTGTGGTCTAGGCATTTGTCAGATATTGGTCAAAGCAACCCTGTAAATCCCACATTCTCTGTGTTAGCTAAACAATTATATCCAGAGTCTTCGCCCTTGCTGGAGGTCCTGCCTATGTCACACACTTAGTCCTTGTGGCAACCTGGCAGGGAGTTTGAATCTGTTTGCTGTCTGACCGAGTCTTGTTCTGCCTTATGCTGTCTTTATGTGGGCTTACTCATCCCTCTCAGGTCATTTTTGGTTTTGCTTTCCTAGACATTAGTGCCATACCAAATAAGTGATAGGCCTTCAGTGTTTTTAGAGAATAACTGCTAGATTACCCATAGAGAAAGCCTGCGTAGTTTGCCATTACTAAGCTTTTGGCTTTAACTTCTATGATATTGTCCTCACAACTATACTTCTTAATGTTGTATATGTTCTTACTAAATTCTAAGTATTGTGTTCATCATTTTATTGCAGAATTACATTTTTTCTTATAAATGCTGTTATAGGTTTTATCACTATTCTCACATTACAAGTGAAGCAACAGAGATGAAGAGAGTTTAAGTGATTTACTTATATTCATTTAGGTCAAGTAAATGTTGAAGAAGGGATTCAATTCCAGGTTTACTTGACTGCAGAACTAGAGATCTCAACCTGTTCTATGTTGCCTTGTATTCCACACCAGTGGGAAGAGAGGATAGAGCACTAGAAATCAGTTATTCCGTGGGCAGAACCCATATTTATCTGTTTGGGTCTGGTTCCCACCACACTTTATCTCTATGCCCAAGTTGGTGGGGGCGCCTAAACTGCTGTTGCTCAGATAGCCATGAATTAAAAGCTGCATTCTTAATCTTCTCCCTGGGTTGGGTAAGGCGTTGATATGGGAATGCTGAAGGACAAATCATTACTTGTGGGAACTCCAGGTTCTCAGTAATACCTCAATTCTCCTGTAAAGTATAACAGGGTTGTGACTTTACCTACATTCTCAAGGCATTTATTATTCCTGTGGTAGATAGACACCAAAGTTTCCAAGTACCAGTTACTTTTTAAAAATTATTATTCGTTAAGTTTATTGGTGCATTTTAGGTATACAATATGATGACATTCATCATTGAAAATGTATACCTTTACATGATATATCTTGGTTCTTATTTTTTCCCCATTCCCCTGTCCTCCCTTCAACCCCTCCACCCCTCCCTATTTACATAGACTTTGTTTCAATTTTTTTCTTTTTTTCATATTTATTTCTTTCCCTTCTTTCCTTTTCCCTATCCCACCCACTTCCCCTTCCCCTTTGCCCCTTTTCTTCCTATTTCACATTATCTACATACATTTTGATCCTTATCTACACTTTCATTTTCTCATAGCAGGGAAACTATTCGGTATTTACTTGTGTCCTATTTATTTCACTTGAGTATGGACTCAATGAGCATTCATTTAGCTATAAATATTTCTAGTTTCTCATTCTTTATGGCTGAGTAGTACTCCATTATATATATATATATATATATGTATATGTATATATATATGTATGTGTGTGTGTGTGTGTGTGTATATATATATATATATATGTTTAAAAAAACCCACATCTTCTTTATCCAGTGTCCAGTTGATGGGCAACTGGACTGTCAAGTTTTAGCTATTACAACTGTGCTGCTATAAACATGGGAGCACAAATATCTCTGTGGTATGACTATTTTAATTCTTTTGTGAAGATACCCAGTAGGGGAATAGTTGGGTCAAATGTAACTTCTGATCATACTTTTTGAGATATTTCCATACTGATTTCTACAGTGATTGCACCAGTCTACACTCTCACTGATAGTAGAGGAGGGTTCCTTTCTCCCCACAACCTCACCAGCATTTGTTATTGGTTGATCTCATTTTTTTTTCTTGATAATTGGCAGGATGGATTTTTTTTTCCCTCATTAAGTTTATTGGTACTTTTTAGGTACACAGTACAGTTACATTTATCATTGGGATCTTATAACTTTACATGATGGATGTTGGTTCTTATTGTTTTCCCATACTCCTGCCCTGGCTTCAACCCCTACAACCCTTCCCTATTTACAAAGGAAGAAAAGGCCTAAAGGATTAGGGGAAGTGGGAAGTGTAGGGCAAAGGAGAGAAGGGAAAAGAAAAAGTTTGAGAAAAGGAAAAAATGGAAACAAGGTCTTGGTTGATTTCTTAACAGCAGCTATTCTTTCTGGAGTGAGGTGGAATCTCAGCATTTCTTCATTTGCGTCTCTTGAATGGCCAGTGATGCAGAACCTTTTTTCATACATTTATTTGCTGTTTCTACTTCTTTGTGTGGGAAATGTCAATTCATTTCAGATGCCCTACGTACCAATTACTTTTTATGCGTGGCATTTCTCTGACCATTGAAGCCACTTCAAGTTATAGAGAGGGAACATCCGATGTTGGGGAGTTAATACCCAGGAACCCTCATTTAGTGCTGATAACAGTTCATAGGTCAATACTCCAGGTTTCCTCTCAAACTTTAGCATATGAGAAGCTCTTGGATTATTGTTCGTTAAGTAGTAGATCAGCTATGAGGCTCAATAATATTCATTTTCCACAAGCTTCCAGATGATACTAAACTTTAGACCATTTTGTACAGCAAATCCCTGTGTCCCTTGCCCCCCATTTGGGATAAATATGAAGTATGTTGTATCCCAATTTACATTCCTTAGCCATACTGAAATCTAGTTCCCCATAAATGCAAACTGTTTAATAAAAACACCTTATTTTTTGCCTAATATGAGGTCATCCTCACAGATCTATTCCAGGAAAGTATCACTAGGCATTTGGCAACACAGGTTGAGGTAGCCAGAACTTTGCCTACATTAATCGAAAGTGTTTACAGATGATGGCATAGCTGGCCTTCTTTCCTCTGCGGAATTGCCAGGACTTTTATTTGAGAGAAAGATCTTATGTTCCTGCTTTAGAAACTCAAGGGCCTCTAATATCAATATGAGCAAAGATTCCAAGCATTTGGCTAACCTTTTACCCCCAGATAGTCATCAATACAATTGAGGATTGATCAAGGACAAGAGTTAAGAAGTGGTTATTTCACTAAAAAAAAAAAAATAAAGGGGTTATTAACCTGCATGCATGTACTCTAAATTCCTGATCCCAGCTGAAGTCCTTTTTGGTTTCCTTTCTACCGAATGCTAAAATTCTCGCTGGATCTCATTAACACTAAATTTAAATGTGACTCCTCCTTCACTCCTCAAACTATTACACCCATAATGTGGTTAGATATTCGCCTTCCCTGAAGGTCAGAGTTGAAAAGATGGCCAAGAATCAGATAGAAGAATCAGTAAAAATCAACCTCAGAATCACTGAGATTTGCCATCCATTCCAGGTGCCAGGATTCCCAAACTGGTTGCGTCTCCTGTTAGTTCTTTCGACTTGCTTTATCTTCTTATCTTATTTGTCTTCTGAGTCCAGTGCCTCCTTACCATAGGCTCCCTATACAGTTATGCAGGATGTATACTCTACCAGATCAGGGGGCACAGCTAACATAGACTGGAGTTTGCATAATGTGACAGCTTTATTTTCTCACAAACTCAAAAGAGTCAGGACTCCATGCACCTAAAATAAGAAGTTGATAATTTATGTTATTTTATTATATACAATTTTTTTTTCCTTTTTTGGTACCAGGGATTGAACTTGGGACCTTGTGCTTGCAATGCAGGCAGCAGCACCACTGAGCTAAATCCTGGCCCTATAAACAGCATTTTTGTCTTTTTATTTTTCAAAACTGTCCCCAGAATTATATCTTAGAATAACTAAAAATCTCATTAAAAGTACTTTGTCCAAAACAAAAGAGTGGTTTTCTTTCTATGAAGAGCTCTGTCTTCTTTGTAAGCTCAAATTGCATCCATCTTCTAAAATTGCAGTTTCTCAGCCTGTTCTTCTATTTAGTTAGTCCAGTGAAGGATGACATGGGTCCTATCTAGGCCTTAATCAAACATGTCATCATGAGGGCATTGGTCTCAGCTGTGACCTTGGGCTCTCGAGGAATTCTAATTCCCCACAGGCCCTTCTGAAGCCACCTTTTACAGTTGATGTTGCCTTGCTTCCAAGACAGACTTAGAAAACCTTCCATTTGAATATGTGACATTAGCCTTAATGGAAGCAGTTCTTCATGCCCCTGATCCCCTGTCCCACTAGCTGAGCTGATTTCCTATGCCCATGATTCACAGATGCCACAGAAGAGTTTGAGGTTATAGTCATTCTCAACTGCTAGGATCAGTTACAGATATCAGGTGACAAGGTTGAATTCCAGAGTCATTTGAGTCAGTGGGAGGGAGAAGTATAGGGATAAAGGCAAAGCTCTATCGCAGGAACCAAGACATAGCTACCAGCTCTGTGACCCTTGTGCAGTTTCTTAATTTTCTGTCTTCTCATCTGTAAAATGGGGATGGGAATGATAATTCACACATCATACAACTGTTATGAAGATTAAACAGGATATGTCTGTAAAGTTCTTAACAGACAGTCTGAGATACAAAAAGAAGTAATGAGTTTTCAAAACAAAGCAAGTGAACACATCATCAAACCTCTAAGTCTGTGCCTCTGCAGAACCTGGTAGTTTGCACCTCCTTTTGTCTTCTGCTCACATTATCAATAAGGCCTTACCTGAACATCCTATAAAATCTGGGCCCCCCACTTCTCATCACTCCACCTGTTTATTTTGTGGTACATTTGGCATCATTTATACATTACATAGTGATTTAAATACTGTGTGTGTGTGTATTTTCAACAGTTTATTGCCTTTCTCTCTCTAGTAAGAAACATAAGTTTCATGAAGGAAAGAACTTTTTCTTTAGCACCTAATAATATGCTTGACATTCAGTATGTATTTAATAAAAAATACAAAGGAAATATTATTACAGAGAGCTTTTAAATCAGAGGGTACAAATGTATTTACACCAGATTGTGACACAAAGCTCTGACCTACTGAGAACTGCTAAGATTTTATAAAATGTTAGAAATCTTGTTACTGCCAGTTTTTAGTTAATTAAATAATTAGTACCAGAAATTGAACTCAGGACCTTGCTTTTGCGAGGCAGGTGCAGTGCCACTGCATTAAATCTCTGGCCCTGCTAGTTTTTATTTTTATCAGCCTAATCTTTTAATCTTTGCAGTTTAACTTACCCTGATATGCTCTGCATGGATATTTGCACCTTCTTTAAAATGACAACCTTGGCCAATTGTGTGACCACCAACACCATGCTGAGGTGTTAATACAGTTTGGATTTTCTGAGGAAAACGATGCTTTGTTAATCAGCCACTCCTCTGATTTTCTCTTGGAACATATCCAATTATTGACACTATTTTGTTTGTAAAATTTCCTAGACTCGGAGGAGAGGAGATGGGCTGAACTGAAGCCCTGATATGCAGGGCACATTTACATTCACAAGGAAACGGTGTCTGTTGAACTGTGACAGCTATCTATGTAGGAAACTGGAACAGTATCCAAAGAGCAAATAATTGTGGTGATTAAACTGATAAACAGGTGACCCAGGGAAGAAAGTACAAATTGAAGTTGCCGCAACAAGTGTAAGGCACATTGTCTTTCCTTTCCTGGTATTTTTAGGTGAGTAATAGAATAGTTTAATTACATGATAAAAATACTCAAAGTCTATCTGGAAAGGAACTCCATAGATCCTTTCTGTTGCTTACTTGCTTTCTTTTCTCTTATTTGAGGTGTTGAGATCTTTAGATTGTTGTGATTTAACTTTCTGTTGTACTGTACCTTTCAGCTTTCATTTCAAACTACTATTAATATATAATTTAAACAAAACTTGTTTTTCCCAAATTGCAAATTGATGACTTACTCCAAATATTTTTAAGTCATTACAAGCTAGAATGTATATACATTTTAATCACATATAGTCAACAGTGCGTTCACAAGTGCGTAATATGTTGTAAAATTATATGTATATTTTTATTGCTTGTACTTTAGATTCTTATGATAATAAGGGGTGAAATTATGATTTGACTTTCAAGTACATGAAAAAGCCTTCCTGTAAACAGAAAATTGTATTTAAAATTGTATTTTAAGCTTATAGATAGTATCCTATATTATGTGTCTTTCCTTCCATTTATCTGTTTCTTCTTTCCTCTTTCAACAGATATAGAGTGTTCATTATGTACTAGATGATAATGTACAAGATCAGTTCTGGGGGTGGTGTAAAGGCTAATTTGGCAATCTTGGGCTATCCTGGAGTAGCCTCTTGGCAGCATTCAGTTGGAAGCAGCCTGCCTTTGGTGGTTCAGAGGATCAGGGGGAAGATGAGGTCCATGTCTTTGGCCATGGGCTGTGGTAGACAGATTTTTTTCAGGACATATAGCTACATTCAGTCCTTAAGATGTCTCAATCACTTTTTAGTTTGGGTTCAGAAATTTTCAGCAACCTGAACTTTAATTTATTATTATTTGAACATATGAACACATATTCCCTCTCTGTGTGTCTTCCTCATAGAAAAATACATAGGCAAATAGATCCTATGACTTCTTTTTTTCTTCCTAGATTCTGGACTTTTTTTTTATTATTTATTGTTTTCTTCTTATTCTGCCTTTGAGTTCCCTGTTATAGTTTATAATATTAAAGGTTTGCATTTTATATTGCAACAAATTGCTTTTAAGCAGATGTTTTGTATTGATTCAATACAAAAATAAATGACTACATATCTAATAATCTGAGAAGATAGGTAGCATTGAAAATTGCCCTAATTTAGATGCAGTAAGAACATGAAATATTTTAAAGGAAATAAAATAGATTTATTATCTTATTTCCCATAAACTAGACATAAAGTGATAGCAGAGTCACTCCTTGGTAACATTCTAAAATTGAAATAGAGTCTGGAGATTTCATGCCTTTTTACCAGTTTTTCTCAGCATCCTTTCTGTGTACCCATTGCTTTTTTATTGGTTAGATATAAGGGAGATGGTTACCCAAGAGAGCTCTGTATTTTAATATATATTCTTTTCCATAAGAAAAAAGTATCTGGGCATTTTAGTGTAGAATATTAGACAATATTTTTATGGAAAACGTGATAGTCTGAACCTTGTGCAAGTTTCCCACAGTATAGAAAGAAGATGGAGTTTTTGACTGAATTTCACCTGTGTTTAAGTTGGGGCCAAATACTATATTAGTTTTGTTTGGAATCCTCTTTGAAGACTTGTCCATCTTACTAAATCCCAGGGTTCAGAGTTTCTAATAAAAAAATCTTAGACTGTTTAAAAAATAAATTCTATGGTCATATTTAACAGTCTTTGTTTTCTTTTTTTTTTTCCTTTATTGATTTTATTGGTACATTTTAGGTATACAGTACAGTTACATTCATCATTGGGATTTTGTACCTTTACATGATAGGTCTTGGTTCTTATTTTTTCCCCTTGTCCCTGCCCTCCCTTCACCCCCTCCTCCCCTTCCCATTTACAAACACTTTATTTCCATTTTTTTCATTTTCTCATATTTTTTTCTTTTCCCTATTACCTTTCCCCCACCCTTCCCACTTTCCCTATACCTTTAGCCCCTTTCTTCCCATTTCACAATGTCAGTTATCTCATTAGATCTTATGTACTATTACAGTTTATTCACACCAGAGAAACTATTCGGTATTTACACATGTGTGACTTATTTATTTCACTTAGGAGTGTATCCTCAATATGTATCCATGTTCCTATGAATGAATCTAATTTCTCATTCTTCATGAATGAGTAGTATTCCATTTTATAGAAAAAAAAACCACACCTTCTTTATCCAGTCCCAACTGATGCGCAAATGGGCTGTTTCCAAGTTTTAGCTATTACAAACCGTGCCACTAGTTAACTTTTCTTATTAATTAAATTCTACCCTTGCTAAGATACGTGAAATCCAGATCTCATTTGGGAATTATTGAATTCTGGGATTAGACATATTTGCCTCCAAAACAAGTCATAAGCCAATTAAGAAATAGTCCAAAACCTCCTAATGTCTCTTAAGAACTATATTTAACAGTCTTTGACAAAAACAATATATGTGAGATACGATGGATTTTAGAAATTATATCAGCACCCTATAATTAGTGTTCTTATACTTTGCAATTTTGAAAGGTAATTTTTTTTCTGTCAGCTAAAACTTGATTCAGCCTCTTAGCTGCAAGTAAACTAGAAATGAAGACTCCCTTAAGATATATATTTTCCTTAAAATTATATTTTGTGTTACTGAATTTTTGTTTTTTGGTATGATAGACTCTGGTAAGTAGAAAAAAATTTCTTCCTTCACAACGAATAAAGAGATAAATGTTGGCCCCACATTGAGCAAAACTAGTATCGTTAATTCATAGCATAGACATTATTTTACAATAGTAAAAGCTAAGATTTTTAACATAAGGCTGCCCTTTGGGATCCAGACTACTGTTCTCATTTCAGCTAGTGAATATTTGAGATAAGGATGGGTCAATTAGAGCATGTTTTGTAACTATTTGTATATTTGACAGAGATCTTAGCATTCCAGTTGAAAAGGTCTTTGGGGACCTTCTAGTTTAACTCCCTTAATTTACAGTTGAAGAGTTCTCTGACTTGATATTTCATGTTTTTAATCTGGATTAACCATTTTTCCTAAAAGTTAGTATGTGCATATAGATATATCCTTACTTTAGAAGATTTAAAAATTATTTCTATTTTTAATTATACAAGAAGGTAAATTCTCTGTATAAACTTTGGAAATTTCAGAAAAATTTAAAGCATCTCAAAATAACCTAGTCATATAGTGATAAATATATGTTGTTTTTCATTTAGAATTGTATATGATGTCTTTCAATCTATTTTATTCCACTGATTAAAAAAGAACATTTTTAATGTTATTAAATATTTTTCTGAAAATTAATTTTGTATGATAAAGTATTATATCATATGAAAATTTTACTGTTTACTTAACCAATAGTAATTATTTGTTTTTTGTGACATACCAAATTTTCATTATTAGAAATAATGTTGTAATTCAGTCTTCTCTTTTTCTTTCAGTTTTTTTCTTTTTTAACTGTACTGGAACTTGAACTTAGATTTAAGGTCTTCACACCACACTAAATCTCTAGTCCTTTTTTATATTTTAAATTTTGAGATAGGATCTTACCAAATATTTGAACTGTGCTGGGCTCAGATTTGCAATTCTCCTGCCTCAGCTCCCAGATGTTGTGTTTACAGGCTTGTGCCACCACACCCAGTTTGTACCACCATGAGCAGCTTGCACATTCTCCTATATTGCCTATGATAATTTTCTTAAGTTAAATATGTAACTGGAATTAGTTGGTCATATGATATTTTGAATTTTAAAAACCTTGAAAGTATAATGTCAAATTTTCTGTAGAAATTTATATTTCTTCTCATAGAGGCGCTTTATTTTTGTACTGTTAGATTTGTGCATTATTATTTTAAAAGTGAATTTCATTGAAATCCCAATTTTTCTGTGTTGCTTACAGCTTGTAAAGTGTGAATAGTTTAAAATTTAGAAATTTCAAAGGCAAAGCATATTTAAAAACTAGAAACTAAGACATTTATAAATGGATGCACATTGAGTCATATTCTTAAGTGAAATAAATAGGACATGTGTAAATACTGAATAATTTCTCTGGTGTGAGAAACTAAAAGTGTAATTGAGGATAAAAATGTATAACTGATAGTGTAAAATAGGAAGAAAAGTTCTAAAAAGGTAGGGGAAGTAGGAGGGGTAGGGGAAAGGAAAGAAGGGAAAGAAAAAAATATGAAAAAAGGAAAAAAATGGAAGCAAAACTCTTTGTAAATAGGGAGAGGTGGAGGGGTTAAAGGGAGGGTATGGGAATGGGGAAAATAATAAGAACCAAGACCTGTCAGGTAAAAGTACAAGATCCCAATGATGAATGTAAATGTACTATATACCTAAAATGAACCAATAAACTTAATGAAAAAATTTTTATTGTGAGATAAGGACATGTTCACATGAAATTGTAAATTAAAACACAGGGAAACCATTTCTAACATTTACTTTCCAATTTTCTCTGATAGTAACATATTTCATAACAATAGAATGATAGCAGAATTAGAATATCAGAAACATTTATTGTGGTATAATATACATAACGTAAAATCTAGCATTTTACTATTTTAAAGGATGTAATCCACTGGCATTACATATATTCACCATATTGTGCAACCATCACCACTAACCTTTTCTAGAACTTTCCACCATTCTATACTGAATCTTTGTACCCACTAAAAAACACCTTCTCATTCCTTTTTCCCAAGACTCTGGTGACCTTTTTCCATTTTCTGCCTGTGAATTTGCCTTTTCAAGGTACCTCATATTCATGGAAACATGAAATATTATCCTTTTGTGTCTGTCTTACTTTACATTCATGCTATCACCTGTATCTGAGTTGTTTTGTTATAAGAGGTCTTGATATATTCTGAATATTTGTCCTATGTAAAATGGTTTGCAAATATTTTCTCCCATCCTGTCTTCTTAGTCTCTTGAAAATATCCTTTGCTGTACAACATATTTACATTCTGAAGTCCAGTTTATCTAAATCTCACTTGGCAGTGGTGTTTAATCCTTCATATATGGTACTGAATTTTATTTGGTAATACTTTTTGAGGATTTTTGCATTAATATTGATAAAGGATATTGGTCTATAGCATTTTTTGTACATAATGTTTTTATTTTGTTTTGCTGTCTTGGTAATATTAGCTTCAGAAAAATGTTAGAAAATACTCCTTTAATCTTTGAGGAGTTTGAGATGAATTGTTAATTCTGTAAATGTTTAGTAAAATCATCAATAGAACGATCTGATTCCTTTGTTGAGAAATTTTTAGTTACTGATCTATCTCCTTGCAACTTATAGGTCTATCTAGATTTTCTATGACTTCATTATTCTTTTTAGGCAGACAGAGAGTTTCTAATTTCTAGGAGGTTGTCATCTAGTTTATCTAATTTGTTGGTATATACATGTTCACAGTATTGTCTAACAAATTTCATTGTAAACTTCAGTTAGCACTGTTTTGTTAAACCCCATAAGTTTTAGTGTGTTATGTTTCTATTTTCAGTTATGGCCCCAATCCAGTAAAGACTGTAAATCACCTGCTTTAAATTACTAGTTGTTATAAGATATTTAACTTGATTTATATAACTCTCTAATAAATTAGGTATATCTGTTTAGTAGATCATCTCAGAGGAGCTAACCTTTTCAGTGGAAGTTTATGTAAAGAATAGATTTAAAAAATCAAAAGACCATAATTTTATCACAAAGAATTTCTTATTCCTTGACTTTCCAGACATTTAATTTACTTTATCTCTGTCTATGACTCAACCAAGATTTGGACATGAAAAACCACATGATTACATGAATAGTTTACATAAGTATGCTCAGGTATAGCTAATGTTTATTTCGGGTAACCCAAGTAACAGCAGTTCTTCAAACACCTCTTCCTCATTTATATTTTAGGCAAAGGAAATATTTTCATCTAATAGTAGCTGATCATTTTGATGCTTCTTGTGTGTGAGTAGCATATTTGTATTTCTTTAATTTTTAATCTTAGGTATTATCTATTAACATTCCTTCATGGAAAGACAATTTATTTCTCTTTTCACTTCTAACAGTACTTTCAAATGCATAGGATTTTTCCCAGACTCCAACTTTTCTCTACTGTTATATCAAAATTATAATATAAAACATGATTGAACTATATTTAGTGTTTATGTTACTGTAACTATGAAAAAGGTATTCAGAACTAAACACAGTAGCTATGCATTTTAAAAAATTTTTCCTGTAAAGACTTTGTTTTTCCCTGAAGTTAATAATTATATTTGTAGTTAATTGCTTGATTTTCTTGTACTTATTGTTAATTCAATATGAGCATGTTATCTGTTATTTAAATCTCTTCTCAGGATATACAAACAAATCTAGTACAGTATAACCTTGTTGTGTAAGCATAATTCATTCCAGAAACATACTTATAATTTAAAGTACTTGTATGTCAAAACAAACTTCCCAATAAGAAATGATGGAAACTCAGCTGATTCATTCCACAACCCAAAAGTATTCAAATAAAATTATTATAATACTTCAATATAATACAAAATAATAAAGAAAATAGAAAATATAAAGAAAAATAAACAAATTAACTTGCACTCACCTTGAAAAACCTTTGTGGCTGATGTGAGGGGAATAAGATTGAGAAGGGCTATTGTGTAGGAGGACTTTCACTGTCACTAATGGAATCACTGCTATCTATTGGCTCAATGCAATCTTTTTCTTTTCATGCAACAACAAACCTATCCAATTACACTTTGACTTCCTTTTGAGAATTTTTGAGAAATGTGACATTGCACTGTTAAACAGATTCATTGCCCACACTGCTATTTGGGTGGTGCTTTTCAACAAGATTTTATACTGTTTCCCACATTTTACACATCTCTGTAATCTCATTTGAAATGAATGGTTCCTCTGCCTTTTTCTCCTCCTCTGAAGAAAAGATCTCCTACCTAACCTCTTGCTTTTGAACGATAATGACCCTGAAACCTGGGCGGGGGTGAGGTGGTGATGGTTTCAGTGTCATTTGCTCAGTTGTGATCATGTGATATTTGGTATCATGTACTACTAATATTGCAAGACTTTGCTCATTTATCGAGTTAAAATTTATAAGAAATGTTTGCTCATCCCGCAGAACACTTGGAGAACAAATTACTCAAAATCCAAAGTTTTATTGTATTTTATTTTTTTGTATTTTTTAAGAGATCTGCCTCCATTATTTCTGACCTTCTGATCACTGAACAATTTGTCCTCTAACTTGGTTATATGCCCATCAGTATCCTGATGTCTCCCTTTACTATCATCCTGGTACTCCTTTCACCTGTCTCCTGTTTCCTGTTATTTTCTGTGTCCTTTTTTTCTAGCTTATTTTCTCATTTCATGCCACTCATACCTCTATATCTTTCCAAAAAACTTTTTGATGCTAAAAATTTGGAGTCACCATGTAATTGAAAAACTTCGTTCCCTCTTCGTATTTTGTTGATTGTTTCAACATAGACAATTCTATGTTGAATTTTTTTTCCTCAGTAGTTTGAAAAAGTTGTTTTTAGTTTTCTTCCTTGGGAAGCTTGTAGTACCTCAGGTCCTAAAATTTCTCCATATGTGCTTTGGTATGGGTATATTTTTATCCATTGTTATAAGCTGTATATTAGTACTTTTGCTCCATACTTTATGTTCTTCCCCTCTGGGGAAATTTCTGAATTATGTCATTGATCTTTTATATCTTCTTCTTGTTTATCTTTGTAGAATTTATGCAATTTGATATTGGATCTATTGGGGTGTTTTTTTTTTCATATATTTGATCTTTTGTCTTTGAAACTTCCTCAGCTCTAACTTGCAAACTTCTACTTTTTCATTCCTGCTATTATATTTTTCATTTCTAAGAGGAATTACTTTTTTGTTTCCTGAATTTCCTTCTTTTTTCTCTAGGTAGTGTTTTGTTTTTATGTCATGGTTGAAAATCTTTCCTTATCTTTCTGATAGTTATAATAGATCTTTGAGAGATTTCTTCTTTCTGAATATTCTGTTTACTTCAATTTACTCATAGTCTTAGTTACTTTACTCATTGGTGAGGCAAAATACCTGACATCCAAAGTTTAAAAAGGAAAGGTTTACTTGACTCACAGTTTGTAGAGGTTTTGGTCCATAGTGAGCTAGCTCCAAAGCAGGGTGGCATGGCAGAGGGGCTTTAGAGAGAAGAAACAGTTCATGGCAGGCAGAAGGCAGCAAAGCAATGAAGTAGCAAAGAGCAAGCAGCAGGCCGTAATAGTAGCCCTCTTTCTATCCCCTATATTCCATCCATGGTACATACTGTTAGGGCAGGTAGCACTCACACCTAGGGAGGGCATTTCCATTATCCACACCTAGAACTATATCAAACCAATCAGTGGACTAATATAATAATCACATACCCTTAATCCCAGCATCATGCTCTAGATCCAGCAACCTCTGAAAAGCCCCACCTATGACTACATGAGGCTTTGCGGGGACATCTAGACACAAGCGATAACAGTGTTCTTTTGATTAGTTTGCTAACTTTTCAAAACTTTGATGTTTGTGGCTTTCTTCCCCCATTTTGTAATCTTTGCCTATTTGCTGGATGTGTAAATGTGAGAGACAAAGGAGCTAGTTTAGAAGACTTTTGTCTAATTTTGTACATGGAATAAGATGATCATTCTGGAATATTTAGTTAGGGAGATATCAGAGTTAAGAGTTTTAAGCTTTTTCCTCCTGTCTCTTTTATACAGAGGGAATATATAGTATCAGGGAGGAGAAATAGGTGATTCTAGCATCCATAGGATTTACATTTACTTAATCTGTTTTTTGGTGTGGTTTCCACTGTTAACTTTTCAGAAATCTTTTACCCTCTAGATCTTTTTTTTTTTTTTTTAAGATGATGTATTTCATTCATTATGTTAGGTCTGGGGATTAAATCTTGGTATACTACTACTTCTTAGGTTTTAGATTTTTAAAAATCCTTCTTATTTTACCTCATTACTCTTTTCTCTGAGGTATCTGATACTGCCCATTCAGTAGTCTTTTAGAATTTAGCAATGTAAATTTTTTTTTTTTTTTTTTTTTTTTTTTGATACCAGGGATTGAATTTGGGACCTTGAGCTTGTGAGGCAGGCAGTAGAACCACTGAGCTAAATCCCCAGCCTAGCAATGTAAATTTTGTTGGCACTTATTTTGCACTTACTACATCGTGCATTCAATTATTGGTACTTTATCCTTTTCAATTGTTTTCCTTTGTCTTGTCTTTTCTTAACAGCCAATCTTTCATACTAAATTGATTTTATTTATCTTCTTTCCTTTTTTACTCTTCATGCATTGTCTGAAATTAGAATCCTTCAGATCTCACCAGAGATACTTCTTGTGTTGGTAAACCTAACAGGCATCTTTGGTCCTTGAATTATTTGACCTTTCTGAAGATTGTTCCCTTTCCTTCTAGTTTGTCTAAAACTTCCCTAAAAGCTCTGGGTTTTTCTTATTTCTTTATCTTTTGTGTCTGTAATGATTCTTTCTTTTAGGTAATATTCAAGACCAGTAATATCAATATATCATATACATATATCTATGTACACACAACATAATATATACTCATTTCATTTTACATGTTTATGTTTGTATGTATGTACACAAACATACATACATATGGATACATGCCTGTGAAATATACCAAATCATTCTGTAATCTAAGTTGCATTCAACCCTTTGGGAAGGTCACTCTATAGTGGATGATTTCTTCCTTTCAGTTTTGTGATGTTCTTGAAAACACTCCTAAAAAGATTATATGTTCTTTTTATTTTTTTCATAATCATATGGTACAGTTGGAATGACTCAATTAAACACTGATTTTTTTTTATATCAGGGAAGAAACTCACAACGTTGTGCCTATGAGTTAGGCACAGTGCCACTGAGCTAAATCTCCAGCAAACACTGATTTCCTGTAGCTTTTAAAAAAGTGACTCAATTCTTCAGTCCAAGTTTGAGAGTAATGAAATACCAGTGGCTGATTCAGCAGGTTTTGGAAGCCTGAATAATGTTTTCTTTGTAATGGAAATTGTTAATAGTATTATGTAAAAGGTAATAATTCTGTTTTTTTTAATTTGTTGCCTTATTATAATTTCTACCTCAATAATGATCAGACATTTAAGCCGAAAAATTATTGAAAATGTTAAAATTATATCACATAAGACAGTTTAGACTATAATCTGAAAAGTAATTTAATACAAAATATTATAGTAATTGTATAAACTGGCAGAATTCAATTTTTAATGTGTTGAAATTCAGATAGAAAGAAATGCCAAAATAGATTAATAGGGCTATAATAGCTGAGCCTTTAGGCCAGACTGCATTATCTTTAAGATATATGCCTATTAAATTCTTGGTATTCTCATTTTATATGTAACAATAGTGCTATTAACATAAAAATATATGACTAGATAAATAATATTCATTCTTTGACTTTCTTTTCAATAATCCCTAAGTCTATCATTAAGAAAAATATTCTTAAGTTTTAGATTTTAAAATATTAAGTCAAAAGATTAAATAAAAATTTGCCAATTGTTTTAGAAAATGCAAAGAATATCTGTTTTTACCTTTTCAGAATCGGTTCAGCATTTTGTTGCTGAATTTCTCTATTCTGGATAACTCTTCTGGATAACAATTTTATACTACTCCTTTATTCTTACTAAGTTGAATTTGGCTTTGAAAGTGAAAGGAAATCACTCAAAAAGAAATTTTGCAATGAAATATTGTCAATAGAGTTGATGTGAAGCATTGTTATTATCTTTTAAATCATGTGATTGTGCCAGTAAGAGTTGTTTAGAACCTTTTTACCAATACTTCTTTGAATTAATGGAATAGTACATTTTTTGCAGTGAAGATAAATATGGTCATTTAAAAGGTATGTGAAATATTCAATTTCTGTGTTAATTACAAGGAATAGTGACTTCCAATGAATGAATTTTCATTGTACAGTCTGATGCATTTTTGAGACTATCAGGAGCTTCGCCTTCAAGTTGGCTCATAAATGATATGCTTTTGAATGTGCTCATTTTGGTTCTGTAGGAAGTCTGGTATTGCACTGGTTGATTATTGAGCTTCACTCTCAATCGAGGACTGGTAGAGTGAGGAGTTGTCCTTTAATGTGGTATTTACTGCTTCAAAAATTAGGCAGTTTTCCTGGACTCTTATTAATGAATTGAGATTTCAACCTAACCTTCACAAACTATTTAAGCCAAGCACATAATAATATTTAAAGTCACAATAGTATTTCACTTAGAATGAATCCCTGAGGTAGAGATTCTAAAATTGTAAGAAAGACACAGTGTTCATGTATGCCTGAATTTATGTCTTTTATGTGATGACAGACCTTCATTACCAGAATGGCTTCTGTGGTCATTAAGTGTCCAGAGTCCTTAATTATTTTCTTTTTGTTTGATATCTTGTGAAGAGAAATTTCATACTTAAAAAAATTAAAGACAAAATCTATTCTCAAGAAGCATGCAGTTTGATACTATTAATATTTCCATGAGAATAAAAAATGATCATATGTGCAGAGAACAGGTAGAGATCACAATTGGGAAATTTGGGAAATCAGAGAAAGCTTCAAGGAAGACTTACTTTGAATAGGCTTTTGAGGCTAGAATAGGTAAGTAATAGATTTTATTGGTCCTTGTAGTAGATTTTGTAATGCTGTGCTCACCTCGGGACTATAACATTTATGCACAGTTTTTGGCATACCAATGTTCCCCATATACCAGTGCCTGGCTGCTTTGCTTTGGGTCTTTCTCTGGTTCCAGAGGAGACTGCATGGCAATAGCACAGTTCCCATAGGAGAATGCAGAGGGAGTTAGTACCATCTTAATAACCCACAGTCATTGGGAGATAGGAAAGAATCTATGGCTAATGGCTTACCTTCTCCAGCCTCAAATGAGAATATGATATGGTGTCATGACCCACGTGTTTTCTACAAGGTGGTTAAGAGGACGGTGTTCTGGTGGCTCAGGATACCTGCTCTTTAATGCAACCATTATTGCATTTTCTCCTTTCTAATTTGCTTACACTCTTCAGAATACTTCCATAATAGTCTGTTTATGCTCAAATTTGTAATTCTATATCTACTCCTGATGGAACCCAAACTAAAACATTTTGATAGAACTGGGAAAAGAACAGCTTGGGTAAAGTTGTAAAGTTTAAATACAGCATCAATGAATGACTGAGTTTAACTGGTATATCAGGTTTATGGTTCCATAGCAAGAAAATTAGTTTCCATGAACATTATTGACAGACTACAGATTTGGAGCTTTTCTTAATGTACTGAAGGTTTTCTTAAAACTTAGTAAAGGGAATTGATGTGAACAGAGCTGTACTTCTGTGTAAGTTTTGTTGTTATTGCTGTTTGTCTGTTTGTTTGGCAGTGCTGGATATTGAGCCCAGGGCTGCGTGAATGCTAAGCATTCACTCTATCACTGAGAAACATCTCCATTCCCAGTGTTCCGCTTCTAGGTAGTAAACTTGTAGTAGTTATTGAAGATCGAAGAGGTTGAAAGTATAGGAAGCATCTAAGAGGCCATTCTATTGCCTGAGTAACACAGCATCTCTAGTGAAAATAGAGAAGGAAGATAGTAAATGATACATTTGGTAACTGGTTTGATACAGGCTCTCAGCGGGAGATAAAGACATTAAAAATAATTCAGATATTTGCAGACTGAATTGCTGGCTGAGTTGATGGCAATACTTTGCTCAAAACAAAATATTAGAGGAGAAATGTGTTAAAATGATAAAATGATTTCATTTTGCCTCTGTGACAAAATCTCTCTGTTGCTTATGCAGTATTCTTTTTGTTTTCAGTGTCAAAAATCTTCATTTTGCTGGGGGGGGCAAGGACCTGAGTTCAATCCCTGGTACCAAAAAAAAAAGAAAAAAAAATCCTCATTTTTTTTTAAAGCCTGTAATATATCCAGCTAAAGAAATTTCTCAGTTTGAAGCAGACTTTAGCCATCTGACTACATATTGGGTAAGTGATATTAATGAATTGTGCTTTCTAAGAAAGATACTCACCTGGAAATGTGCCTTTTATCTTGTCCTCATTCATACTGCCCTATCATCCAAAAATATGGAAGTCTAGCAGCCATCTTGGAGTCTGAATAGACATTGAAGGTAGAGCCATTTAATGGGAGTTTCTAATGACTAGTGAGACTGTCTCAGCTCCAAATTATTTATCTCTCTTTTTTTTTTTTTTTAGACAGGGTCTCACTATGTAGTTGAGAATGACCTGGAACTCACTATGTTTAATGGGAGTTTCTAATGACTAGTGAGACTGTCTCAGCTCCAAATTATTTATATTTTTTGAGAGGGTCTCACTATGTAGTTGAGAATGACCTGGAACTCACTATGTAGCCCAGGCTGGTCTCGAACTCACAGCAATGCCTTAGTCTCCTGAGTTCTGGGATTACAGGCATGTGCCACCATGTGCGGCTTCTATCTCCTTTTATATATTTGTATAAAAGAAAAATAAACTTCATCTGCTCTGAGTACTGGTATTTTCCTTTTTTTTTTTT
>NW_022900919.1:32490357-32537098 GCF_012274545.1 Fukomys damarensis | reverse complement strand
TTTTTTTTTTTTTTGAGACAGGGTCTCACTATGTAGTTGAGAATGACCTGGAACTCACTATGTTTAATGGGAGTTTCTAATGACTAGTGAGACTGTCTCAGCTCCAAATTATTTATCTCTCTTTTTTTTTTTGAGACAGGGTCTCACTATGTAGTTGAGAATGACCTGGAACTCACTATGTAGCCCAGGCTGGTCTCGAACTCACAGCAATGCCTTAGTCTCCTGAGTTCTGGGATTACAGGCATGTGCCACCATGTGCGGCTTCTATCTCCTTTTATATATTTGTATAAAAGAAAAATAAACTTCATCTGCTCTGAGTACTGGTATTTTCCTTTTTTTTTTTTTACAGCCAGTTGTAGGTAATGATAACTAATGACACAAAGCTTATTGAATCTTAATTAAGAAATGAATATCCAGGTGGAGAGGTTGAAAAAATAAAGAAATACATAAATATATCAGTTTAGTAATAGCAGTTAGTATTTAATATTTTATTATATTTTAGGTTCTTATTTTATGTATAGGAGGCATTGGGAAGCTTAATAGTTTGCTAGAATGGAAGGGAGCTATGCTAACCACTGTACCATAAATGCTTCTTTCTCTTAGAATGTACAACTGCCAAGTGACACGTATGCTATTGAAGCCCAGATCTGTCAGATCCAGACTGGTAACTGTTGCCCTGCAGTGAGGCACAGAACTTAAAAGATAGGTCAAGGATTTATTTTTTAAGGGAGAATGAGCTGAGAAAATTCTTCAAAATAATTGAAAGAATAGAACTATTTATTTGCATGCCTATTTTAAAAACATGTTTTATTGCTTTTAAATAGTGTGTTAATATATATGAAAGGTATAAAGACTCATAAGTAAAATTACGTCAATGGAGAAATTTAATTATTGATCTGAGTTATCATATTAAGGAAAGATCCTTGTGAATATGCAATTTCATTGATCCTGACTCCCAGATGCTAAGATGTTTAAGTTTTGCGTTTGAGTACTTCTTACACAGAAAGGGTAAGTCAAACAAATTCAACTATGACATTTAGCTATCTGTTGCAAGGAAAACTGTTCTAGTTTTTCCTCTCAAGAAATTTGTATCTTGGTTTTGTGTGATTATTTAGCCAAATAATATTGAGCATGGAATTGAAGCTTCTCATTAGACAATGCAAGGGCTATATGATGTTATCCCCTCCTTCACTCCTTGAACTTCATTTTGTGTAGTCTGCTCCCAGTATTTAACAAGAGTTGTATATTCCTTTCTCAAGGCGGTCTCGTTTGCCTTCTCTACCTCTAATATTATACCACTGTTATCTGTACAGCTTAATTCATCACTTCCTTTATGTATAGCTCATTTGTCATTTCACAGGATGTACTACTGCTAATCTATTTAAACATAATTGTTAATTTTATTTGCATCTATCATTTGTCTACCCTTGCTAGTTTTCTAATGATAGATACTTTGTTTTGTTTATTGTCGCATAATCAAAAACTAGAGCAGTGTCAGCCTAATACGTAGTATGTGTTTAGTAAATATTGTGTTGAAGTATGAGGACAATGTGAAGACCAATTTATAGAAGTAGCATTCTATAGTGTAAACTGTGCCATTATAGCCCATTAAATTGCATTAGTTTTGCTTTCCTTAAAAATCATCGTGGAAATAATTTAGGGAAGGTAATATACTGAATCCAATTGGTAAAAATCATTGACTTGAAGCACTTTTTTTATGAGGCTTCTTCAGTCTCCCATCAGTAACCAATGTGAGCTCCTGTGTTTTTTGGCTTTTCCAAATTTCTGGACTTCGCAGTTTTGGCCTATGACTAGGCACTTAGCCAGATTGCTGTTTGATAGGTAATTGCCCTAAATGTCCTTAGGTGATATATTTTAATTATTATTAATAAGGGGCAATTTGAAAGATTTGCCTTCAGAGTTCAAGCATTCTTTTTCAACATAGGAAGAGATTGAAAATTTTATATATACAAAATTATAGATATAGAAATGCATTTCCCATGATATAGCTGTGAAAATTCTAGTAATAATAAGAATGATGACAACTCTTGTTTGTTGAACTCTCACTGTGTGCTTGCACTGATCCCTATAAGTGTTGTTTTTCAAGAAGGGTTACCATCAATAGGAAGAAATGACTTTCTAGTTAGAGAGTAAAATGATATTTATATCCTTAAACATAAGAGACGTGCAGAGTTCCACCTGTCTTTAAGGAAACTGTAATTTTATGGTCTTAATGAGTGAGATGAAATAAACATAATAAATAATGTTAAATGCAGGAACACAACGAAACAGACATAAAACACATTCATATCAAAGCCCCAGGTAACTGAAACATTACTTATGAATAACCAGCAATGAATGTGAAACAAGAACATCTTCAGGTGATTTCTTTCAAAGCAATCATATTAAGTCAGCAAACCCAAAGCTTTTTATTTTGCTTGACAAGTATTTAATTTCTAGTATGACCAATAGTACAGAAAATAAAATAAATAATTGACTTTCTTGGAAAACTTGGTAAAATTGGTAAAACAAAACAAGCAACAAATAAATGATTTGCATAGGATCCAAATTGCTTTAAGAGTAGTCAGAGCCATAAAATTCAGTCTTACCAGCTAGGCAATAAGGTCATTTTTAGCTAAACAAAGCATTGTTTAGTTTCATTGGTTGAGTTTCTGGAAGCATTACGACTACCCAGAAAACAGAAAATTTTAGCAGCTAGCATACAGTAGCAGTGCAATGAAATGGAAAGAAAAATGTCCAGTTTATCTGAATATTCTCTCATCAAGACAGATTTGTAGGTATAATGCCAGAGCTTCTTGAGAATTGATTTGGTTGTATATGGTTTTTACAGAGTAACAGTTTTTGCTATCTGGGAAGCAATTCCTGAGGGATTTAAAATAGTTTGAGAAATTCATCATGTAATGTTTTTGTTTCCAGTGTAACTTTATCTACAAAAATGGCTCCCATGCATAGTTAATGTTGTAATGATGACAGAAAATAAAAATTATTTTTGAGCATTTTCATATATCACTGAAGACATGCATATAGAAGCAATAGGTAATTTATGGATTTTCTAAATATTTAAAGTGTAATAAATGGCTGGTCTTAGTTTAGTAATTATGTTTTTATTGCCAATAAGTTACAAATACAGCAGATAAATGAGTACAAAAAATAATCTTATTTTTTCACTTTTTTTTTTTTTTTTTTTTTGGTACCAGGGATCGAACTCGGGTCCTTGCACTTGGGAGGCAGGCCCCCGAACCCCTGAGCTAAATCCCTGCCCCAAAAAATAATCTTATGATTGACTTAGCTGAAAGACATGGAACTTTAAATTAAAGCTGTGAAATTTGATAATGCTAATCTGTATCTGTTTGATGTTAATTGCAAAGCAAAGAGAAAAAAAAATCCATAATACACTTTATGAAATAAATGCAATGAATTACCAAATGAAATGAAGGAAACAAATTATTTCAAATCTTCATGTTTGAGTTTTTACACTTGTCTTTCTACTATTTTTAAACTCAGTTCAAGTTTCAGAAAAGTTTTACTGGACCCTGCCGCAGTTGTTCCTTTCCCAGGATTAGTTCCTTCTGGTAAATACTCTCACAGCAC
Organism: Fukomys damarensis; assembly: GCF_012274545.1. Lineage (NCBI taxonomy): Eukaryota > Metazoa > Chordata > Mammalia > Rodentia > Bathyergidae > Fukomys > Fukomys damarensis. Next base: position 32,533,486 of record NW_022900919.1, on the reverse strand, counting down.
TTTTAACTCTCCAGTCCCCTTGTTATTGTTGGTTTGAAGTCTCTCATTTGGACCTTCGGTAAATGTGTTAAAGGCAAAAATGATGTCAGTCTTAGCAAGTGTTATGGCTTATGTCTAGATGTTTAGCAAAAGCCTCATGTCCTCATAAGCAGGGCTTTTGGGAGTAAGTGGTCATGGGTGTATGATACTGGATCATGGGTGTGTGGTACTGGATTAGTCCATTGGCTCATTTAGCACAGTCCTGAGTTTGGATGATGGACTTACTGAAGAGGGAAGACCCACCCTGTGTATAGTTCACCAACATATAGGCTTGTGTGCTGGATGGAATAAAAAGGGAAAGAAAAAGAAAGTCTTTCTGCTCCCTGCTTTCCATTCATTGAACTTTCTCCTCTGTAATTCCCTGCTTTGGAGCTGGCTGATAATGGACTGAAACCTCTACAAACTGTGAGGCAAAATAAACTTCTCCTTCTTTAACTTGTGGGTGTTGGGTATTTGTCCAAGCAAGGAGAAAGTAACTAAAGCAGCAACCCAAAGTGAATCAAATATATTGCTCTATCAATTCTTTAGCATTCCCTAGTCTATTGGCTCATCATAACAACAAACATGCCATCATTTTTCTTTCTTTCATAATCTTTCTAGAATCCATATCTCCCATTTCTTTCCTTCTTGTACCCTTTCAGAAAAACTACTTGAAATGATCACCTGTATTTCTTTTCTTTTTCTTTCGGTACCAGGGATTGAACTCGGGTCCTTGACCTTGCGAGGCAGGCGATGGCACCACTGAGTTAAATCCCTGCCCTGTATTTCTTATCTGTAATTTCTCCTCTTCTGTTTCCTTTCAGATTCACTCTAATTAATCATCACTCTTCTGAAAATCCTTTTATCAAGGTCACTGAGTGCCAATGGACAGTACTCATTTGCCTGTCTCTATATTTTAGGGACCTTCTCAATTAAATCTGCTACAACTTGAAAACTATGTATATCAGACTTCTTGTACAGAAGATCTACTCTACTGGTAATTGCACAAGTTTCTTAGGGTGGCCATTAAAAAATACCACACATTTGATGGTTTAAAAAATAGAAATTTTTTTCTGTCATAGTTTTGGATGCTTCAAATTTGAACTTTAGTTGCCCAGAACAGCACTATCTATAGTAGAGAAGAAAAGAGCCTTCCCTATTTCTTCTGACTTCTGGTGGTTTAGGCATTCCTTGATTTGTGACCACATAACACTGATATTTGCCTTCATCATCACATGGTCGTCTTTGTGTGTGTGTGTGTGTGTGTGTGTGTGTGTGTGTGTGTGTCTGTGTCTTTTATTATAAGGTCAATTGTCATTAGATGAGAGCCTTTCTAATGATCCATGAGGATAGTATCTCAAAAGCATTATATCTGCCAAAACCCTTTTCCCATTTAACCCTACTTCAGGGGTCCAGGGATTAGGTTGTGAACATCTCTTGGAGGGCTGCTATAGTAATAATTCCAGTATCAGTGTTTTGTTCATAGTAGATATATACTTAAGATATAATTAAGATGTCACTTCAACTATTTATATTTTTAATTCAGTAAGTTGTTGTTGAGTACTGTACCTCACATGCATCTGACACCATACTAGGTAGGACCTGGAGGGATGATGACATGCATTTGCTACTTGCATGGATCTACCTTGTAGATGTAAGGAAACAATATCTTTTGGTCCAAATATATTAGTTAAAGTAAAATGAACCAGTAAATTTTCTAAACTCATGGAAATCATTTTAAAACTGTAATTAAGCTGCTAAAAGTCACAGTTTTATTAGGTACATAAGAGAAGTGATATAAAATAATCATTATTTTATTAATTCATTGCCTGATTGTATATCAAATGGTTTTCTCCCATGTACTAAAGCAAAATAAAAAAACAGACCGCCCAAGTCTGGTTAAATTTATATTTATCTGCTGATGAGTAATACAAAGTCATGAATGTAGTATGATTTGCAAACTCCAAGAATAAATAGGACAGTGATAGAATGATGAACCTAGTGTTCTTTATTAATGTTTTATTTATGCTACATTATTATTTTAGTTAAGATAAATATAAGCTACTTACCATCTATATAATGAAGCCAATTTTAAAGTACATTCCAATGCTTTTTAGAACCTCTTGTTTTCATATTTTTAAGGACTTATGTTCTTTACTTTGCTGGCTCTAAACTAAGTACATATTATTGTTTTTGTTAGCACAGTGCACCTACACACTCCATCTCATTAACTCTTCTTAACCATCAACCAGTGTCATAATTGTGCACTTTAATTCATGCACTTCCTACTGTAAGACTAGAGTACCTTAAGAGAAGAGGCCACAGCTTTTCAGTTTTGTTTTCCTAGCCCTTAACACAGTATATGATATGTAGTGGACACTTAACGAATACATTTTGTCAACTTTCAGCTTGGTAACTACCAGAGGCAGGATTGCCTAGATGCTGGCCTTACCTATGTTATCAGGTTGTCTGAGATTCAATTCTTCTTTGGAAATTTAGCTAACTCAGTGTCCTTGTTTGTGAAAAATGATAGCAACAACAACAGTGAAAACAAGAATAAAAGGACCCAAGAGTTTGTATCATATGCAGGACACAGTACCTATGTTCTAAGTATACTGTTAATGTGTACCTAAATCTTAGTAAGCATTCAGTCAATCTTAGTTATTAATAACTATCTTGTTTTCATTTTAACATTGTTAACTTAAACATGTATCCTGATCCTGCAGTGGATTTTCAGTCTAACAAATAGCTATTTTGTAGGACCCAAGATTTAAAATTATAAGCAATTTACTTATTAGAAAGCATAATTAATAGTTCAAAGTTTGAATGTCTTTAACTATGATATTTCAGTGACATGACAGAATAATTAGCTACATAAAGCACATATCTTTATAAAAAGAAAATTAAATGCTGATGTTTTCTGAACTTTCTATTGTTTTCTCACAAACTGCTTTTTGAATGGATGTCATCCTTAACTTTCCCATTCTTTTGTATCTCATATCTGGTAATTCACTATGTTTTTCTCATTAAATACTTCTTAGATGATTCTCTTTTCTCAGACAATTTCCAAATTCTTCATTCATGACTTTGACAAACTGAAGTTATAGAATTTAAGAAAAGAACAAAACAGTACTTAAGTAAAACCCTTTTGTATTCATATTATATGCAAAATATATTAATGAAATATTTTTGAAAAAAATTCCATTTAAAAATGTCCTATTAAGTTTTTATTTCTTGAAAGTATATTGTTATTTGATATGGAGATACTTCAAAGAACTAGGATTAGAGGTTACATTAGACCCAGCCATCCCTCTGCTGGGTATCTTCCCAAAATAATTAAAAGAATCATACCACAGTGATATATACACACCCATGTTTATAGAGGCACAGTTTGTCATAGCTAAAACTTGGAAACAGCCCATTTGCCCATCAGTTGGAGATGGGATAAAGAAGATGTGGTTTTTCTATAAAATGGAATACTACTCATCCATAAAGAATGAGAAACCAGAGTCATTCATAGGAAAATGGATGCATACTGAAGGTATACTCTTAAGTGAAATAAATAAGTCACACATGTGTAAATACCGAATAGTTTCTCTGGTAAGAAAAACTAGAATTGTACATAAGATTCTAATGGCATAATTGACAATGTGAAATAGGAAGAAAGGGACTAAAGGTGTAAGGGAAGTGGGAAGGGTAGGGGAAAGGAAATAAGGGAAAAGAAAAAAATATGAGAAAATGAAAAAATGGAAATAAAATATTTGTAAATAGGGAAGGAAGGAGGGGGGTAAAAGGAGGGCAGGGGTAAGGGAAAAAGAGGATAACCAAGACCTGTCACGTAAAGAAAGGTACAAGATCCCAATGATGAATGTAACTGTACTGTATACCTAAAATGTACCAATAAACTCACTGAGAAAAAAAGTATATTGTTACTGAGAAATGAAGTTTTAATTATACTTTGAGTATAGTGCAAGAATATTGTTTTAAAAAGTATAATGTGTGTGTGTGTGTAGTGAGAGATGATATTGTGTCATGATTAAATCTTAGGCTCTGGAAGCAGTAGCCCAGGGTTTGAATATGAGTTCTACTTATAGCTGGATGACTTTGAGTAGAATTCTTAATATCTCTGTGCCTTGGATTTTATTTTTTCCCTTTCTATGTGTAAAATAAGGATAATAATGCTATTACTAATACAATTGTTGTGAAAATTGGATGGGTTAACTCATTTAAAGTAGTTAAAAGTAGTAGTAGTGATTTAAAGTAGACTAAGAACTGAATAAATATTGGTTCTTCAAATGGTTAGTACACGAGGGGAAAGTTTTTCTTGTTGTTGTTTTTGTTGTTGTTTGGAGAGAACAGCACAGACAAGTCATAGATGTAGGAAATCATAATACTTTTACAGAGGTGATGAGTGCTGATATAGTGAGTTAGAGAAAATTAGACTAGGGCTAGGTCCTAGAGGTTTCACTCTCAGCATTCCAAAGGAGATGTTACAGTAATGCCACATCTCTCATATCATCTCTGAGAATGTTGCAGACTTTCCACAGTTCTTGATCTTTCTTCTACAAGTAGAAATATTGGAAATAATAATAAGCTTTTGTACTGAACTTCCTAAAATTGGTTTCCATCTCTTTTATGTACCTATGTTTTATCATTGATAATAATAATAATGGTTCCTCTTTTACAATGAGCTATGAGTAGTAAATGAGGTAATACCACTAATATATTTTGAACATTGACTAATAGTAGTTGCTGAATGAAAATTAGCTATTCTAAATTGTGAGCAGAGGAGTGATATGATCAGTGTAGATTTTCATAATTCTAGGTAGATATGATCATAATTCTAGGTGTAGATATGATCTGTGCAGATTTTCATAATTCTAGGTAAGGAGAAATACTTGAACATTTATGTAATAACAGAGAGATAATGGTAAGTTTGTGGAAGAGCTGTGATCAATGAGTATCTAGCACTTGTGCTGCCTGTCCACAAAGCCAGCTGGCTCCATGGGTGTGACAAAGGTGAAGCCATCATTGAAGTTATGCAGGCATTTCTGAGCTGCACAGTACCTCCAGACCTCTTTTGAGTCACTTGGGAACCTAGAGCACAAGTAGAAGACAACATCCAGAGACTACAGAGGAGATTGGCTCCATTCTATAGTTGTTCTTTGTGCCTACATCTCTTGGAGCATATGACCCTGTAGTAGGCCACATGGCTTGTGAGTAGAGAGCAGGACTCACTCCCTTGGCCAGATAATTTTGGGCAGGGTACATCTTCAGAAACTGCATTTCTGTCCAGGGCAGAAAGCACTTGTGATAAGCATAGATTTGGTATGTCTGAAAATATGTGTATTCGTTCTGTCTATCCCTCTTCTGAATTTAGAGTGGTCTTATGATTTGCCTTGATAGAGTGTGATGAAAGTAACTTTTATGTAATTAATAATGCTGGATCTAAGGGACCTTTAAACCCTCATCTTTACCTTGGAATTCAACACTGGTATCACTTACTATGTGGAGAAAGCCTAGTGGAGGATGAGAAATCATTTGCAAGAGAAGTATTCTAGCTGACAGCAGGTACTTCCTGGCATCTGCATCATTATGAATGATCCCAGAAAGATCAGATCAACCATCCAGTCACAGAACTACTGATCCTTATGATCTTAAGCAATAATAACTATCTTTTGTTTAAGTCTCTAAGTTTTGGGATAATTTATCACAACAATGGTAGTTAAGTGATATACCCAAAGGGAAGGGACAGAGGTAATTCTCATTTTAAAATTCATCTCTAATACCTATGTTTTTCTCAGCTTCCACTATAATTTCCAATGATAAAACATTGAGTCAGAACATCTCCCTTTTATGAACAGAAACAGTATTGCTTTATGTAGATCAGTTAGGTCTGCAGGAACAGAAACAATGACTACAAAGATTTCCAGGATAGTCTCTGTTATTCATATCGCGTAGAAATGTCTGCTGGCTTGTTATTGCCTTTCTGATTACCGCACTCCTTTTGCTAATGATAATAAAAGATGCAGAAATAATAAATATGAAGACCTGCTAAGTTCCTAGATAGTTCCCATTGCTTGATCACTGAGTGCTCTTTTATAGTGTCAGTAGAAATATATGTATCTGAAAAGGAGTGACTTTTAAAAAATGCTAGCTAACCTAGGAACCTATATGTAATGAAGCAGTAGAAAGTATTGAAGGAAGGCCAAGGAGGGTGGAAATGATTAAAACACAATATGTGGACATATGGAAATGGCACAGTGAAACCTGTTAATTTGTTCAATTAACAGCAGTTAAATTTTATTATAGAAGTGTAGCAGAGACTGGAAGAATTAAAAATAATTGAAATAACCTGAAAAGAAGAAATATAAATAAATGATATTTACTTCATAGAGGAAATTAAATGAACAGGTCGGTCTCTGTATTTCAGTGAATTTTTCTGTCTTATTATTTTATAAAAGTATTATTTACTTTTGTGTTCCACTGATTTCTCTTTAGTTGTAAATTATAGAACCAGGAATTTTGATATCAACATGAAGAATATTGAGAGATTTATGGACTGCTGTATGCTTCCTTCTCTTTTCCTCCCTATCACTTTCTTTTTTACAGTTTTCTAGGCTAGTCTCTGAATTCACACAGGTTCCTGATGAAACTTCCACTCCCCAGTGTTCTTCTTTTAGTACAGTGAATGTTCAAGTAGTCTATTCTGTATGTCCTATGATCCCAGCCTGACCTTGCTCAGTTCCTAAGGCCAACATGTGACCTATCTCCCCACAAGAAATGACACAAAAGTAAAAACTGAGAGGTAGATCAAGCATGATGTTATTGACCCTTCCACTGATAACTGGGTGTCTTGGTGCTCTGGCCTCTCAAATGCATAGTTTTTTCATAAGGACGAAGGGGTAAGGATGAAAGAGCTGGATACAGGTAGAATAAGAATACGGGAAAGATCTGCCCTTAGAGGTTAAGTAAAGAGTGTATAGGGTATGTGACCCGTGTCAGTTATATGTTACTATACCAAAATGAGTGGGTTATGGGGATAAAAATCAAGTGAGTTCAGTTAAATATTAGAGAATTTGTGCCACAGTTATACTTGGATAACATGAAATAAAATTGAATTTAATCATGGCTCTGCACCCTGTAGATGGGTAAATTGGGACAAATTATTGAATTGCCAAGCTATAAATGGGAATAAATTATAGCACCTACTCTATAGGATTACTTTCAGGAAACAAAGCATAACTAATAATAATAATGGTAAGTGCAATTATGGTACAAATCTTTTGTTCAGATAATCAGATAGCTTAAATGTGAATGTATATATTATTTTAAATAATTTAATGGAAGCCCACACTTTCCAAATATCACTACTTTGTCTTAAGCTATAATATGATTAATATGATCTATAATTAGTATTGATATTCATAAAAAGTATAAAAACTGACAAACCAGATAATATTATTAGAGGATTAGTAAAACATAAGCATAAAAAAGTTTATGCAAACTCATTTATATACCTGCTAAAGGAAAAATTCATTGTCAGAGAATTACACTAAATGAGTGCATTCTCATGTGTTGTCAATCACCCAGATTCTTCAAATTGTTGTGCTGATTTGTTTCTCTTCAGTACTCCTTTTGGATGACTCATATGCAACATGTGACAAGTGATCACCCTTCTCTCCTTAGGGTATGCATTCTTCTAGGCCACCACTTTCACCTAGATTTCCTTGTCTTTTTCTATCTCTTTGAAATCAATTTTTATGGTTCCTTCTCATCTGCCCAGCCTTTTAATACCAGAATATCCCAAGGAACAGTTTTTTCTTCGCCCCCTCCTCCCCTCCCCATCTACAAACACTTTATTTTCATCTTTTCATTATCTCACATTTTTTTCTTTTCCCTTATTACCCTTCCCCTACCATCCCACCTTCCCTACACCTTTAGCTCCTTCCCATTTCTAAATGTCAGTTTTTGAATCTTTCTTTTCTAGTTAGATTCATTCCTTAGGTGATCTTATCCAATCTCCAAGTTTAAATATAATGTATGTGCAAATGACCCTAGATTCATATTTTTAATGAGTATCTCTCAACTAAATTCCAAACTCATACATCAACTGCCATTTTATACATTCACATGAATGTAAGTGGAAAAATTTTATCTTTGGCCTCAGGAGAAAAATAAAATAAAAATTTTCTTTTTCTTTATAATATTGCTTTGATGTTTTATTTAAAAATCACAGTGAGGAAATGTGGGGGCCAAAAATTACAACATACTTTGTGTAAGGTAATACAAGTTTCTGTAAAAGGTGGTGTTCACAATTTGAATAGCTTAGCAGAATAGAATTTTCTCCCCTCATTTGCATGAAAAAAATGGATATTTCTAATCAATGGACTTGTCAGTGCTTCTTCCTATCATGAAAATCTGCCATCAGGAAAGAATGTAGGAGATTATGGAGAGGCATATTGTGGGACAGGCCTGTACGTGAGCATGAATGATGAATGTACATAAACTCACATTCCATTGTCTGGAATTTACTAATACATACAAGCTGGAAAGATGAGGGAGTTTGATTCATCTTTCTGCCCAGGAAGAAGCAGAAACAAGTTTGGTGATGACTACTCCAGAAGTTCTGCCATACTTTGTATTCTTTTTCTTTTTCTTTCACTTCTTATTTGTAAACATCTGATATTATTTTCTTCTTGTTTAGTTTTAGGTGGAATAATAATGATAAGGCTTTCTGCTCTTCACTGAACATATTTTTAATTCTTACAAACTTATAAGGTTAGTTCTGTTATTAGAAGTTCACATATAAGGAAATGAAGCCACAGGAAAATTGATGTGTCTAATGTAACTACCGGGTAAGTGCTGAAACTGATTTGAGCAACTAACTTCAGGGTCTTCCTTCTGAAGAGGATACGGTATTACCTCTCATGTTGAAGAAGTATACAAATTGTACCATGAATCATTGCTGCTCATGGAGCTAAGAAGATCTTGGTGGAAACTACTAACACACTTATCCAGCTTTGGATGGCTTCTGTTCATTCCCTGATTTGATTCCAGCATCTTTACAATCTTTACAACTCAGCGTCTCCTAGTTCTATATTACTGCCTCCAAACAAATGACAACTTGGGACTAAGGAAGGAGGTGCTATTTGTGTAAGAATTCTCTCAGAGCATTTAATTGTGGGCACTTTTTATAGTTCTAACTCCCTTAATTAAAAAACATTTCCCCAAATAACATAGTAATTTTAATTAAATCTCTTGTGAAATAAGGCACAAGAATTACTATAAGTATTCTATATACAAGTCAGTCCACCTGCTAAAGGTATCTATTCTGGAGAAAATAAATTATATCCTTATATTTGACACAATGGTTTAGTTTTATCCAAACCAGCAAATCATAATAGATATCAGGTGTCATACTGAGTTATAAGATATTAACATAAAGATTTTCAAAGGAAATATTCAATTAATGAAGTCCATCTACCACCAAGGATATTAAAAAGGCTACATTATTAGAGATTCGGGATGATTTTGTGAGGACAATTTCTTTGGGAAATAGCATGCACTGTTATTATTGACATGCTGTTATTGCCACCTTTGAAAAATGCATATGTGTGTGTGTGTGTGTGTGTGTGTGTATTGACTTCCCTCACGGCTAGTCTATAGGGAGGCACTTCAAAGGAGACTACTTAGAGTACTAAGAGTCTTTTATTTCCCCTGGTCTTGGGAGAATGTGTTTAGTTGGTATCTGATGCCCACCTGAAGTATCTGAAAGTGAAAGACTACCTAAAATGGCTTTTGGAAGCAAAGTAGAGGATTGTGTCTGGCATTAACATTTCCAGTTTGAATGTACCAAAGACATGCCTGGGAAGCAGAAATGGGATCCAGGAAAGGAGAGAATACTGTCCTAAGCAATTTTGATTCATGCTTGAGAGTGTTGCCAGTCTATGAGCAATAGATCACCAGGAAGCCAAGACTGGAGGGCATGGTGGTGGTGGAATTAGTCACTGTAGGAATAGAATGAATCATCCATGTTACTTTACAATCAAAAGAGCCTAGGGAGGAGGCAATTCTGAGAACTAATGAAAATGTGCATTTGTGTGGAGGGAAGGGGTATTACACTCCCCTTGCCCTACCTTCCTGATTTCAATTAAACCTCAGAGAAGTGATTTACTATAGTCCCCAGCTAAGGGAAGAGGCAGGTAATCTACACTTTGAATGAAGAAAATATTTCTACTTATTGTAGTAGACAGGGGCTTTTATGTACTAAATTGTGATCTGTTTGCAACTGTCTTTTATTACCTAAGGGTATCCAGAAATATGTATCTACTGGAGTTTCATTGACTGGTGAGGGAAAAACTTCCTTGTAGTGAACATTTTTATAAAGACAGTGGGAGATAAACATAATGTTGATTTTTGGAGTATATCCTGTGATTTACATCCATAATTATATCTCAGCATGCAGTATACTGATTATGCTTATAAGGAAAATATTGTTCTTCAGTAAATACAGCTTTTCTAATAGCACTAATCCTCAATTCAGCACTGATATTTGAATATATCACTTTTCTGCCTTTTAGACGGTAATAGTTATTCCTTGTCATTGATTAATGTTTGATTGGCAGGTACCTTAAATATCAAACAAGTTTATAATTATTAATAAACCTATAAATTAAATTCACCACTTAGAGTCTTCTTTTGGTGGCACATTAGTAAGTTGAGATTTTATATGAAAAATTTGAAGGAAGCATAGACAATATCTAGGTCTTTATGTAGTTGTAAGATTGTCTTACCTAAGTAGGGTTTTTCTCCCTCTCCCTCTCCCTCTCCCTCTCCCTCTCCCTCTTTCTCTTTCTCTCCTTTGGAAAAAAGCATATCTTCAGTGTATATTAAAAGATTAACAAATTGAAATTTCTCTTCATCTCAGTTGAAAAAGTTATTTTAAACCTGAGAAATACTCTTTGGCCTTTGGCTTGGCATTGTTTTCAGGGACTTCCTTGGATTATGTCATATAATGGATCAATCAACAAATATTTTTGAGAATTTGCTAAATTCGTAATATCATTCTTAGCATCATAGGATTTGGAATCCATTTGAAATAAATTCAACAAATATTTTATTGCATACTGTCTCATGGAGGGAACTATAATAAGCTCTGAAAAAATGAACCTGAAGGATTAAACCCTGGAATATAATCTTGTTATGAAATACATAGACAGTAATACTGTGTCCAGTGAAGTACAAGTAAAATATGAAATATAAACAAAAATGAATTATTATGATAAAGAGAAAATCATTCTATCTGAAATGATTGAGGAATTAAAAATGATTATCATTTATTGGTAAATCAAAATGGTCCATGTGCTTCATGAGTACTTATTTGAATTGATATTTCTAAGGCCCTTGGGATGGTTTTACATTTGTCAGTTAGCGGTTCTAAGAACTTAAGCAGTGTGTTCCAATCATATAGTTTGTACATATAAGAATCAGCAACTAGAATATAGGTCTGTTTGAATTCAAAGTCTGTCCAGTAGCTACATTGTGACATCTGAACTTGTGAGATATCATTCCACATTTAAAAAAGCATTGTAAATAAAGTAGATTGTGGTAGGAGGTTTTCACAGGTAGGTTTTAGTCTATCATGGTTGACATGGCTTAGAAGGCTGGGACAGCCTGGAGGTATACTGTGGGAGATCTTGAATTCTGTGATAATAAATTTATGCTAGGTTTGTAATACTAAAATAATAATAAACCATGGAAAATTATAAAACACAACAGAAAAGGAAAAATAGACAATTCTGATGTAGATCAGTGCTTCTCATTGTAATTTCGAAGTAAGTGTACAATTATATCCATAACAGTGCTAAACAGTACAAAATGTAGTTTAAATCACCTTATAACTGAGTCTAGCACATTGTCAATGTATCTGCTTTTGAATTTATAAGCATGTTAGTGCTAAGAAGTATTCACTGGTCTAATGAGAAAGGAGCAAATTTCATGTGTAAATGAGAATACCGCTTCAGAAAGTGATTGTTAAATGATACTGAATTGCACATGCTGAAAAGATAAAGTGTTCCTATTAATGAAAATAGGGGGAAAGGTGAAACCCTTATCATTTCATGGCAGTAAGTACCTCAAGGTATCACTCACTGATAGGTACAGTATTCTTCTAGGGACCTACACCAGACCCACATCCTCAATGGGAGTAGCTGGCAGAAGTAAACATCACATTGAGTTAATGTTAATTTAAACTTTATTGATTTTGTACTTTTGGTATTTAGTGTACAACAGCTTTGATTCTATAATTGGGTAGGTATTATCAGCCTCAGGAATTTATACCATTTTAAGTTATTCTGTATACAAATATGATATACTATATAATTGTACTTAAGGTTAATATTGGGGACCCAGGAAAATTTTATTTTCTTAAGTTTGAAAAATACTTAATGAACAGTTGCTACTGAGAAGCACAGGAGTTATTACAAAGAATCAACAACTAGGATCTGATCTTATTAAAAAGCTTCTGCACTGCCAAAGAAACCATCAACAGACCAGTCCTCCACGTTCCGCTTGATGCAGCCTGGACTTTATTCATATTTTCAATGTGTTAAATAATAAAGCTCTTGTTTCCTCAAGTATTTTGGAGCTACATGACAGAAAAATCCTTAATGTTACAGGGTAGTATATTTGTGTTTCTAATGTATAGTGCTAAAATTTTTACATGATTAGTGTGTTACTTTCTTGCTGCTGGGACAAAATACCTGAAACCCACATGTTAAAGGAAGAAACGCTTATTTTAGCTCACAGTATATAGAGGTTTCAAAGTAAAATAGGTTGTCTGTAAGCAGAGGAGCATGCTAGAGGAGCATGGGAGAGGAGAAACTGTTCATAGTTTGCAGGCAGGAGAGAGCAAGCAGCCAGCCTTCCTTTCCTTTTTATTCTATTCATATTAAAAGCCTGTTGGTTGGTTGGTTGCCACCCACACCAAAAGTGGGTCTTCTGACTTCAGTAAATCTATTCAGTCACACCCAGCACTATGTTAAACCAATCAATGGACTGATCCAGTTATCACTTCCTTAATCTAGTATCAAATACCCATGATTTAGCCACCTCCAAAAAGCCCTAACCATGGGTCCATGAGGATGTTTTGAGATGTAAGCCACAATAATCAGTAATAATAGTAATAACATCTTTCTATATTATTTATAGGCATTTCTATTATAAATAATTAATTAATTCTAATCAATTATTTCATCAGTTCTTTGATACCAGTATAGATCCTATTACTGTAGCACCAATTTATGGATGAGAAAGCTAATATTCAAAGAAGTAGCCTGTCTAATATGATTCAGCTCATCTTTGATAAAGCTGGACTGAGACCTGTGTTATATCTGGATTTATTTGTGAAATGCAGATACAACTCCCTTTATACAATATATGTAGTTGTGAGAAAGTCAATTTTAATATTGAAAATTTTGATATTCAAGGCAATCTATTATAAATCCTCTGTAAACCAAATGGCTCATCTTTGGTAAACACAAAGGCTTTTCACATTTAGATTTGTTTGAAAGTGTTGAGTACTCTGGGTATTTTTGCCTTGTAAATGATTATATTTGTTTCTTGATGCACATCTACATCTTGAAGTTTTGTTGTTGTTGTTCCATGGTGGTCATAGAGACTTTCCTAAGATGGTCTCTCTGCTTCTATGATGAGACCATCTTTTGCAGAATGTGTGCTGATAGGCATCATTTCTCAACTGCTGATTTCACTTACCATACCTAGGTCTTCAGGACAAGAATTGAATAATACAATATCTAATTCTAAAGAAAGGAGTTTAAAAAGAAAATGTGCTCTAATGTGGATGGATTTTTTTTTCTGTTCTAATATGAAAATTATGTCAGTCTGCATTTGCTGATGGTACTACTGTATTCCTGTGGACATTAAGGCCACCAAGACCTGCATGTGACTTGCACTTTTCATCCCCGAGGATACTTATAGTTTGTCAGCAGTGTGAAGGTATCGTTCCTCTCTGATGCTTATGCTTACTTAGCCCCATGGGGCTGGGGTCTTTGTCTAGAAATGGTGCCATCTATCTTTGATCATTTGCTGTCAGTTCCTAATAGCCTGCAGCTTTAGGCTGTTTGTGTTGTTTTAGAGTTTCTTTTTTCCCTCTGCTTACCTTGCATGTGGTTGTTCCAGTTCAGCTCATCCCACTGTAAGCAGCTGCTTAGGAATTCTGCTGTAACCTATCTGTCTTTACATTCCCAACACCATGAAACTGGGGAATAAACAACATGCTTCAGTGATAGGAAGTTGATCAAATGCTTTGAATATATGGAATCATTGATGTATTGAAAATTAGGGAAATAAACTCATTCTACCCCTTCATTTTATTTTATATTATTTAAAAAATCATAATGTACCATATTCCTCATTCTAAGTAGAACTTTTAGTTCGACTAAATTTTAAAAGAGATTACTGTTAGATCCAGTACCAAAAAAAGTGCTAGTTAGCAGTCCATTCCACTTTTTCTCTGTAATTAAAGTATGTTTGTGCTTAAAATATTTAAGATTTCATATTTTACTTCTTCTATTACATATGATGATTGGTATTTCTCAATGTATACAATCCATAAGGATAATTTTAATATTATTTACTATTTTGAAATGACTTCCATACCTTAATTTACTCAATCAAATATTTAATACATTTTTAATATTTTAATGTTTATCACTAAATTGCTTTCCAGAGTGTTATGGAATTTATATTTTTATTAGCAATATACTATAGTACCTATTTCAATAAACCTTGCTCATCCATAGGTTTTCTAAGTAAAACCATTATTTCTGATGATCTACTAATCAAGAAGTACTCCCCTCTTATTTTAATTTACATCTATTGGATGTCTAGCAAGGATAAAATATATTTTAAAAACTTTTTATCCCTTCTTGTAAATTTTTTGTTTGTAATTTTCTTCTATTAATCGATTAATTTCTCTTGAATAAAGATGTTAAGAAATGGTTTTCTTATTGATATGTATAACTTTTGTAGTAAATATATTAGTAATTATACAATATTATGCTTTTATTATATTAGTTGCACATATTTTATAGTTCCTTTTTTAAATATTCAAAAGGTTTGTTTATTTGTAATAAAATTATTGATTCTTTTTCCTTGAATTTGTATTCTTTTTCTGTGTTGTTTTCCCAGTGAAAAATGTTTTCAGCAGCAAGTAAAAGAAATCTTGATAAACAGTGACTTACACAAGAGAAGGGTTTATTTTTCTTACATAAGCAGAAGTCTGGTTGTATGTTATAAAAGTAGTGGTATGGTTTATCAGTAATATCATTTCAGAATAAGGCTTTTTTTCTTTCTGCCCTGCCATCTTTGATTGCAATCAGAGATTTCTTTTTTGACATGAAACTAGGGATTGAACTTTCTCACTGAGCAATATCCCATCCTTTCTTTTGAGAGAGGAACTCACAAAGTCAATGAATTGCCCAGGCTGGGTTTGAACTTGCAGTTCTCTTTCCTCAGCCCTTCAGAAGCTATGATTATGGACGGGGTCACCAGGACTTTCTTTTTTACCATACTTTTTCAAAATTAATTTTATTGATACAGTTTAAATATATATAATAATCAAAGTCATCAAAAGGAATTTGTACCTGTATATGGTATATCTTTCTTCCTTTTTTCTCCCTATCCTCTCTTCTCCCTTCTACTCCCCTCCCTCATTTCCAAAAGCTGTTTAATTTTTTTCTACTTTTTCCATTTCTTTTATTTCCCCTTCCTTTTTTCCCTCTCTCCCCTTCACAATTTCCCTTTCCTTTTGAAAAATTTCTTCTGATTTCATATTATCTGTTATACATTTTGTTCCTTATTTACCCTTCCATTTTCTCACGCCAGAGAGACAATGTGATATATACACATGTGTGTCTGATTTATTTCACTTAAGAGTATAGTCTCAAAGTGCATATATTTAGCTATAAATGCCTCAAGTTTGTCTTTCTTTATGTCTGAGTAGTACTCCATTGTATTAAAAAAAAGACACATCTTTTTTATCTATTCATCAGTTTCTGGGCATTTGGATTGTTCCCAAGATTTAGCTATTACAAACTGTGTCACTGTAAACATGGGTGTGCATTTATTATTGTGATATGATGCTTTTAATTCTTTTAAGGGGATACCCAGAAGGGGAATAGCTAGGTCAAATGGGACCTCTAAACCTAATATTTTGAGGACTCTCCACACTGACTTCCACAGTGGTTTCACCAGTCTGCACTCCCACTAACAGTAGAGTTCCTTTTTTCCTCGCAGCCCCACTAGAATTTGTTGTTTGTTTATTTCTTGATATTAGCTGTTCTTTCTGGGGTGAGATGGAATATTATTATTGTTATCATTTGCATCATTCAGATGACCAGTAATATTGAATATTTTCTCATATATTTATTTGCTGTTTGTTCTTCTTCATCTGAGAACTGTGTATTCATTTTGGATGCCCATTTTGGGATTAGGTCTTTAAATTTGAGGGGGTCTGATTTTTTTCAATTCTTTGTGTGTTCTAGATATTAGTCCTCTATCTGAGGCACTACTGGTTAAAATTTTTTCCCACTCTTTGGATTGTCTCTTCACTCTGTTGGTCATTTCTGTTGCAGTGCAAAATCTTTTTAATAGGATGAGATCACAGCTGTTGATTCTTTGCACTGTTTTCCGCACAGTTTAGGTTTTCTTCATAAATTCTTTGCCTATTCTGTGTCCTCAAGAATTATACCTATTCTCTTTTCCAGCAGATTCGGTGTTTCTCTTTTAGGATTTAGATCTTTGATCAATTCTTGTTTTAGTTTAGTGCATGGTGAGAGACATGGGTCTGGTTTTATCTTCAGCATATAGAAAGCCA
Source organism: Fukomys damarensis (assembly GCF_012274545.1). NCBI lineage: Eukaryota > Metazoa > Chordata > Mammalia > Rodentia > Bathyergidae > Fukomys > Fukomys damarensis. Next base: position 32,516,568 of record NW_022900919.1, on the reverse strand, counting down.
GTTTTTCTAGCACCACTTATTAGAAAGGCTATCTTTCCACCAGTGAATGTGTTTGACCCATTTGAAAGGATAAGGAGGCTGAGTGTGTTTCTTGTGTCCATCTCTTGTAGTGTGTTCCACTGATCTTCAGGATTTTGTTGTTGTTGTTGTCGTTGTTTTTGCAGTACCATGCTGTTTTTTTCAAAGTATCTCTGTAGTATAATTTTAACTCAGGGATTGCGATGCTCCCTTGCCTTGTCTTTGTTTTCCAGAACTTTTTTTTTTGCTATTCTAGGTTTCTTCTGCTTCCAAATTTTAGGAATATTGTCTCTAGTTCTGTGAGGTATGCCAAATCTCTATAACAATTTTGGGAGTATGGCCATTTTTACTATATCAGTTCTTCTTACCCAAGAGATATCTTCTTACTCAATGGATAGCTTTACATTTTCTGATAAATGCTTTGATGTCCTTTTTCAAAGTATTGTAATTTTCAATGTATAGGAGAAAGACAAGTAACCAACAGTAGGAAAATAATATGACAGGAATAAGCCCATGCATATCAGTTATGACCATCAATATAAATGGTCTCAATTCACCAATCAAAAGAAACAGAGTGACAGAATGGATCAAGAAACAAGATTGAGGGATAAGCGTTAGCCAGAGGCCTGCCCCATAGCCTGGGTAAGTGTGCATAGATCCTGGGGAGCAACTGTGTGGACCATAGCAGTGTGACAGCAGGCAAATCCCTTTGTGGGCATTTACTGCTATACATTTCCCTCATGAGCATGCTTTCATTTTGTCCCATACATTCCTGTATGTTGTACTGGGTATCACTAATTGTAAAAACTAATTTCCTCTGTGACCCATTGGTTTTTCAGGAGAGTGCTATTCAATTTCCATGTGTTTGTAAAGTTCTTGCAGTTTCTTTTGCTATTAATCTCCAGTTCAGTTGCACTATGGCCTGATAATATACACGGAATAACTTCCAACTTTTTGCCTTTATTTGAACTTGTTTGATGAACTACTATGTGGTCTAATTTGGAAAATGACCCATGTGCAGCCAAAAAGAATGTGTATTCTGATTTTGTGGGGTGGAACACTATAAATGTCTATTAAGTCCATTTGTTCAAAAGCTTGGTTCAGTTCTAGTATTTCATTGTTGATTTTTTGTGTATATGATCTGTCTGACTGGGGTATTGAGGTCCCCCACTACAATTGTATTAATGCCTATTTGGTTTTTCATGTCCCTTAATATTTGTATTGTATAGTTGGGGGCATTAGTATTTGGTACATATATATTTATGATTGTCATCTCTTCCTGTTGGATTGTTCCCTTCACAAGGATGCAATAGCTGTCTTTCTTTCTCTTAATTAGTTTTGGTTTGAAATTTACTTTGTCTGCAAATAAGATAGCTACCCCTACTTTTTTCCAGGTTCCTCTCACATGGAGAACTGTTTTTGCATCCTTTTACTTTCAGTCTATGAATTTCTTTTCTAATTAGTTGTGTTTCTTTTATACAACAAATTGTTGGATTTTGCTTCTTAATCCATTCTTCCAGTCTATTTCATTTGATTGGTGAATTGAGGCCATTACCATTCATGGTTATAACTGATATGAACTGACTTAGCATCGTCATGTTATTGTCCTGTTGTTGGATCTTTTCAATTCTTCCCCCTCTCCCTTTGGCTTCTTGCCTTGTCTGATTGATTTGCTCTGTTGGGCCTCATGGAATTGTGATCTTCATTTTCTCTTTCTAGAATATTTCTTATTCTTATAATTGTTTGGAGTGCTGGTTTGGTATTGACAAAGTTTCTCAGCTGTTCTTTGTCATGGAAGTATCTCATTTCCCCATTTTAAAAGTGAGTTTTGCTGGGGATTTAGCTCAGTGGTTCGGTAGCCTGCCTTGCAAGCGCAAGGGCCCGAGTTCAATCCCCGGTACCAAAAAAAAAAAAAAAAAAAGTGAGTTTTGCAGGATACATCAATCTAGGTTGGAGGTTGTTTTCTTTTAGGGCTTGAAATACTTCACTTCAGGCTCTCCTTGACTTGAGTGTTTGTGTTGAAAGTCTGCTGTGATTCTGATGGGCTTTCCTTTGCATGTGATTTGTTTCTTTTCTCTAACTGCTTGTAGTATTTTGCTCTTGTGTTGGGTTTCTGGAATCTTGATTATTACATGATAGGTGTAGATTTTTTGTGATCATGGCTAGTTGGAGTCTCACTTGTGTGTATGTCAAATTCTTTTGCTCTGTTTGGGTAGTTTTCTGTCATTAATTCTATGGACATTTTTTTTTTACACTTGTACTTTTCTCCTGCTTTTTCATGGACTCCTGTTAGTCTTATATTATTATTTTTTGTGTCATATAGGAGCTATTGGTTTGATTTCTCATGTTCCCTTACTTTTTTTAAGTGATCCCTCTTTTCATGGTCACTGACCAATATCCTGTCTTCTATGTCTGATATCCTGTCTTCAGATTAGCTCAGTGTGTTATGTGTACTTTCAATAGAGTTTTTAATCTTCTGAATATCTGTTAGAACCTGTTTCATGGATTCCATTTCTTTCCTATGCTGGGCATTTGTGACTTCTATCATAGTCCTTAGCTCATGTATTATTTTTTTTATCTGTTTCTGTTCTAGAGTCTCTAATCATGTCTTTCATTCTGCTCACCATCTCTGTATTTATCTTGGAAATTATTTCTGTTTTATATTTTTCTAGAGCCTCATTCATTTGCTTTGTTACTTTCTGTGCTATCAGTTCAGGATGTCCAGGTCGTTATCAGATTTTTCCACCTCATTTGTCTCAGAATTTGCCTTTAATGAATAGGCTGCCTATATTTGTGCTTGTGCCTTTCTTGAATGTCTTTTCATTTTTATTTTTGTAGTTGCTACTGTCCTTGCTTTAATTTCCTGGGTTTATATTTCAATCTTCCTGCTATGGCTTGTCTTTAGGTTTTGAGTCTCTAATGACCAGGCATTCTCATTTTCATTATACCAGAAAGTACAACTGATTAAATCAATCACAGCACCTTAGCCTCAGTGATACAATCAGCAACACAATAGCATCAAGCACAGTTTAGAAAAATGACAGTTTGTAGTAGTTATTAATCTATCACCTTTAACTGTGTGAATTAAATAAAAATCAAGGCAAGAGTTGATAACATTGACTTTTATGATCCCCTGTGCCTCTGTGGTTTGAATCAGGTACCAGCCCAGCTAGGAGGCTGAGGCACATTGGGGGCTGCAAGTACCTGTACAGCTGCACCTCTCACTGTTCCTCTGCAGAGGCCTGGAGGGGTGGGGCGGGGGTCTCAGGCAAGCTCCTGCCACTCACTGTTCCTCTGCCAGGGCCTGGAGGGGTCAGGCTGTTGTCCCCTATATATATTATAATATTAAGGTCATAGTCATTGTGGGGTTCATTTCATAAGTCTACTTCTAATGAATTTTAGGGTTAATTTCATAGGTCTACTTCTGATAAATTTTGATATAAATTTCTTTATATCAATACTTTTAATTCAAAACATTATGAGACTTTCCTTATTTAAATATTGGCATGATAGCTTATATGTGAGATTTAAATGGCGTCAGTTACATTAGAGGATTTGGGGATATGGTTGACATTTGGAATGAGCTAAGTAGAACCTTTCCTGCTCCTTAACTGTTTATTAAGAATAATTGTTAATTGATGGTATTGTTATCATGATGTGTGCTTCAGCATTCTAAAAATCAAATAAAAATTCATGATGATTTTATTAATTTTGCCTCATTGCCTTTAAGAATTCAAATGTGAATGTTACAACAACAACATTTATGAAAGTATCACTAATTGACCTTCCAAGTACTTTCTGAGTTTCCTATATAATTATCTGAAAAAGGAAACATCTTTAAGGGAAAATTATTGAAGAGAAAGAATATGAAAAACCTCTTCTAAAATGATTGAATTATTAATCCTGAAAATTTGTACAAAAAAGATATGAAGACTTTAAAGTTAACTAGTAAAATATGGTATTTTCTCTGGACAATTTAGGAAATAAATGAAATAAAATCAGTATTATCTTCTTTTTGTTAGCTGTGATGTTCAGCATCATTTAAATTATTTAGAGTTGTCAATAGAGACAACTCTATGTTTAGTTATTAAAGCATTTCCTTAAGTAAAAGCTCAAGAAATCTTAGTTAACAGTCAGGAAAATTTTGGCAAACCTTAAATTTCTGTTGAATGAAGTTATTCTTTTTACTTCTCATTTATTTTAGTAGTTTGATTTCCCTGTACATAAATAATCAATTAATTGATTGCTGTTTAAAAAGGGCATTCAGTTTAGCCCTCATAAAAAATATTTAATCTTGTAATCATGCATTATTACATTTATATATTTACTTGATTTTATTTAACTGTGAATTTTACAACATTAATTTGTTCATTACAGTTTTATGCATTTATAGATGTTTAATGTAAAAATAGGCATTGTTTTTGTTACTTTATAAAATGATTTGTAAAGTAAGTTGAACAATTTATGCTGAGTGTCTTAGTTATCTCTTTTTAAACCTTACAGTCCTACAATGAGAAACAATTTATTTCATTGATGGACACTAGATAAAAAGAGAAGAGTAGAAGCTGGATGTGGTTGTACATGCTTGTAATCCAGAACTGTGGTAGGCTAAGGCAAGAGGATCACATGTTTAAACCCAATGTGGGCAATTTAGTGAGACCTTACCTCAAAAAAAAAAATAGTGAAAAAGTAGTAGAGATGTATCTCAAGGCATAGGTCATGGGACCAATTGTCAGTAAAGTGAAAAAATAAATTGCTTTTATAGTTTCCCATTTCAGATAACTATTAGGAATTTCACAAAATACTTGTAACACCAGTTAGTGATACTGTCATTTATGTTGTCATTTTAACATTCTTATACTTGATTTCATAAAACAATCAAACACAATTTAGTAAAATTATCATGAACTGCAAAACAGAAGATGAACATGGATAAGAATGGTGTTAAATATGTATTTTCATACAAAGAAGCATTTCTTAGTAAAATGATGAAAAGCTTAGACCAATTAGGTTGTGGGTACCATGTCATTTAGTTAATTTAGTCTGTTTATTCCTTATTAACATATTAAACAGATAACACTCATTGAGTTTGTCCATTGGCTCAGTGGCCGAATCATTACCTATTGACGGTGGGTTGAATCAGTCAGCTCAGGCTGATTGCATAATTGAAGATATCAATCTTTTGGGCACACAGAGCAGGTAGGGATATTAATTGTCAAGCAATGAGAACATTATTCTAAAATTAGAGTAATATTTCTTCAGTGGTTCCTCATGTACAGAGTATTAGGAGAAAAACGGAGATTATTAGGAGTGGTCACTTTGGCTTCTAGAAGGGCCTGGCAAGTAGCATTAATGAAATGGAATATATGTTCAGTGCAGAAGTAAGAGAGCCCTATTGTGAGATGCAGTAAACAAAAATTTCAAGATTTCAGGGAGTTTACACAAAACAAATTGAAATAAATCAGAGTGGTTTATGCAATTTCAGAGAAACAACTATAGTGCTATGTGTTATCTCTCATTTACCAAGTCTGGAAAATGAAAATGACGGCATGAAAGTACAAAGGGGACTATTAGTAAATTGAAAGGGAACCAGGTGGTGAGAGAGGAAGGTGAAATAAGAGAGGAAAGAACATTATATACATATATTGAAGTGTCACAATGAAATCATGAATTTGTACAATTAATATGGACTGAATGTAATAATAAAAATATTTATAAGAAATTGAATTCATTGTGCCCTAGAGCAGTGAGGTCACCAAAATGTCTCTGAGTCCTCTGTGGTATCATTTCAGCATGTTCTGTTGCCAGTGTAACTCTGTTTATTGAGTAAGAGTTACACTGTTACATATTTTAAGGTTTTAAAGTTAAGGATTTAGTAGGGAAACATCAAACTCTTGATACATAACATTATTTAGATATGTAAGAATAACTTTGTGTCCATGAAATTGCTTTTTTTGTTGCTTCTCATGAATTTTGTAGGTTTGTTCTATTTCTTAGAAAAAAAAACTTCAAAATTCTTTATAGCAACCGTTATCTTGCTCCCACATCGACTGCACAATCTGGTGGCATTATCATTAACATTAGGCGTACATATTTGAATTGTATTTGTTAGAGGTTTGAGGTCTAATTTAAAATTTGAATTATTTATTTTAATTTGAAACAAAATTTAATGTTTGCTATTGAAGGTTTAAAGTAGGCTAATTAATAAAATATTGAAGGACACTTTTCTCATTGACTTGGAATTGAAAATTAAGTCATAAAGCTAAAGGGTGCCTTCTAAAAGCATCAAATAACTAATGGTCAAGGACTCATTCCATTTAATTTAAATGCCTCCTGAACAGGCCCTTCTCTCCCATACTGTCACCTTTACTCATGATTACAGTTCTAGGTTGAGCTTCCTAGAATGCAGACTCTGAGATAGAGATTAACACACAGAATATTAACTGGGGAACATTTTAGGTTAGAAATCTGCGGAAGAACAAGGAAAGAGGCAAAAGTGGGTAGTGGGAAACTGTTTTCTCAATAATTGCTTCAGTTGAATATACAGGAAGTTGACTTGAACCTTCAGAATTGTTTGAATTGGTGCAAGTCCTGGCCCTTTATTTCCCAGTAGGCTCAATATTGGTCAGGGGATCAGGCCTTATATCTGTAAGTTATTGGATATGACTCAGACAGGAAGGAGGCATGACTTAGTACAAAGTGGCCCTTGTCAGCTGACATAGCTCCTGGGGAGGCTGCTAGCTCCAGGGTATACCTGTCCTATGAATTGGTGTTGCCTCATAGGTAAAGTCCTTATCTTCTGGTTTGTTCTTGTCCCACAAGTCCCTAGTGCTGTATTTATCTTAGGAGACTTTGGGTCCTTACTGTATCTTATTAGGTAGTGACTCTATTTGGGCTTAGCTCATAGGTTCTGGCCTATTTTAGTGGGCTGTATTTCTAATGACCACTTAATTTTCTGATCATTTGTGTTCTTGTTTTGCTCATCTTGATGTATCTGGCATGATGGGGCTCCCTATGTTTCCTTCTGGTGTTGTGTCTAAGTTGGGAAAAGGTCTCTGGCCTGATGGGATGAAGAGTGTTTTTCAGCCTGGCTGCTTATTGTAGTGGGAAACCTCCTTGCTGACATCTCCCTTCACTTGTCTCTTGGTGGTGCAGTAGATTCTTAGGCTTAGTGAGGAACGAATATCTTAAGGTGAGAAGCTTGTCAAGGCAAGCTGTACCTTGCCAGTAGGGGACAGACATCCTTTCTGGGGCTGGGTGCCTGTTGTGACATGATCCCCATTGGTTGTGCTGTTTAGCCATCAGTGTCTGTTGGGTGGGAGGGTAGTCTCAGGCCCACAGGTCTTCCTGGCAGGAAGCTTGTTGAGACTATGTGCTGTCTGGTGTCTTCAAGTGGATGAGAAAAATCTCAGGTTCTATAAAGCAGGAGATCACTTCCTTGCAGATTTATTGGCTTCTCCTGGGGTGGGGTGGGGTACCAATAGGTCTTCTTGCCAGTTCTGCTGGCTTACGTGATGTTTGTGGGGTTTCTGTTCCATCCCGAGGATGAATGAGCCCAGTGTGGCTGCCTTCTGTTGCAGGAAAAAAGTCCTGGGCCACCTTCTTCCTTTGGGTGGGAGGTTGTAAAATAACCTACGACTCTGTTGTTCTCCAGTCCTGGGAAGTAACAGAGCTATTCTTATCAGTTCATGTTTCTCAAGGCACCTTTCAAATTTCTCCTATACGTACCTCTTGCATTGTTTCTAGGGTTTACAGCTGTATTTAGTAAGGTTAGAGAACTAAATAAAAGGAAGCTGTGCCATCTCGTCCATTCTGAGGGGCCATTTTCAAAATCTCACATCATAAAGTACTATCAACTTGTAAAACTTTTTTTCTTACTACGTCTTAAACATAATAGTCTGATATTTAAGTATTAAATGTACTTATGCTCTAAAATTAACAATTTATAATTATACATTTATTTATCATAATAGCCTGATTTAATGTCTTTTTTAAAACCTATTTATGCCCAATATTTATCCTAACTATACACAGTGGCTACTTCACAAATGATTGTTAAATAATTAAATGATAATTTATATTATTGAATAGTGATAAAAATTGAGCCATAGACATTTAGATGACCTGCTCAAAATTTATATAACTAACTACTGATAAAATAAAGGAGTAATATTAAATAATTTCTCTGGTAGTAATAAAATCCATTGAATCTGGAGTATAACATACACATTTTCTTATCAACTGTTGCTGCTTCCATTTTATTTCTAATATTTGAATGCCTCAGAATGACATTAGAAATGCAACTATTTTTATAAGTACTATTTGGTTTTCCTGTGAGATTTATTAAATAATAATTTTTACAAACCCTCAGTAAGTAATCAGCTTCTCACCAATGATAATACTTTTGTTTGAGATTAATATTAGTGTTTTTCAACGCCCCACATAAATTTAATCTCTATTATAGAATACACAGCTGGCCTGATGGAACTGTAATAACAAAAGTAATTGCTATTTTTTGATATTCAAAAGATACCAATTATAATTTATTTTCTGTACAGGAAAAAGTCTTTTTGAAAGTATTAATATTAATAAAGTTAAACTTAATAAAGTTGTATTTTCCACATTTCAGAGATGATTATTTTATACTTATAGTTTATATAAACATAATAATGTATTTATCTTATCTTTGAACAATGTAACATTTCATTGTATGTTAATAGAAGGTATTTATTAATAGAAGGCATTTGAAATGGAATTATTAGATTTATGTAATTTTTAAAGGAAAAAAAATCACATCACTATTTTGCCTTTATTATCATGTTATAAAAAATATTCATTAGTTGATAGCCCTAAATTATAGAATGAGGAGTGTTAATGATAGAAAAATTAGAATATATTTATTTAGTGTGTACATTCTTTGCATGTTTTTCACTATAAGCATACAATAATTATATACTTTAAATTTCAAAATGCTGGAAAGGATATTGAATGTTTTTACTATAAAGGTATGAATAAATAAATGTTTAACGTGATTTAAACATTTCAGTGAAACGTATCAAAACCCCATGTTACTCCCACTTATATGTACAACATTTATGTTTTTATGTACCAATTAAATTTTTTAATTTAAAAATTAAAGTGTTATTTTAACCAGTCTGTGTTCATTTGGTGTGAACTTAACTTTAATATACTGGTATTATTATTTTGGTAAATTTAAATTTCATTCAATTATAAGCACTAATAACTAATATATGGCCTAATTGATAGCAATGCATATATAATTGTTTTCATTATCTAAAACCATAATGATAATTTTCACATCTTAAAATGTCACTTTTTTCTAGTGTAGAATTTTAATTTTAATTTTTCAAAGGAGTTTTATAGATGTTTTCAGATTCTAGGAAATTTAAATTGTTATTTATAATAATAGTAAGTAGCATAGGAAAGTATAACTATAATACTTAATTTGCATAATTTAAAATTGAATGATACACGTAAATGCTGTCTGTTCTGGTCTCTTTAATTAAATTAAAATATTAATAATGCTGTCTTTGCCAGTGGCATGTTTTTGAAAACTGTTCATAAGAGACATTCTGAATCTATCTGCTTTGAAATAATTTGGGACAAATGAGGTAATTCCTTAAAAGCTAATCTGGCATCCTAGAAAGAATATTGGTTTGGTTGTGGATGAATGAATTTAAATATTGGATTTATTACTCACTAGCTCATAGCTGTGAGAAAGCAAGTTACCCTCCTGTAACTTCATATTCCTCATTTTTTTATAGGAAGAATAAAATTCCTATTTTACAAGATCATTTCGTGGATATTAAGTACCATACGGGTCAACTCTTAAATACTGCCTGATAAATAATAGATGCTTAGAAAATTATCATCATAATCTATTTGTGTATTCCCTTTTTAGTTATGATAATGGGCATATTTTCAACCTTGATGAGCTTACAAAAGGATGTGTCAGCTTGTCCACTAGCTTGATGATTGTATTAGTTTCTTTTTTCTCATTGCTGAGACAAAATAACAGACACCCAAAGTTAAAAGGAAAGGGGTTTATTTGGTTTACAGTTCATAGAAGTTTCAGTCTAAAATAGGCTGACTCCAAGGCAGGGAGGACAAACAGTCATGGCAGATCAGAAACAACATGGCACGCACAAGGCAGTAAAGGTAACAGGGGAACTTCAGTTCTTGGTGGCAGAAGACAGCAAAAGCAACAAAAGAGTGCTTTGCCACATTTTTCTGCCTCTTTTATCCCATCCAGGTTACTGAGATTAGTGCCAAACTAATCACTCACATGTAGAGGTTTAGTAATCACACCTTTAACCCCAGTATCCCTGATTCCAGATTCAACTACCTCTGTAAAAGAAAGTCCCACCTCATCTGTTTGAGGCTTTGGGGGACATCTAACCACAAGCCATAAAAATGATTCAGTACATGAGTTTTTGATAGAAATAAATCACATAAGAGCCATTTAAAATTTTTCATAAATTGGCCACATCATAAGCCTAGTTTAGTGTAAATAGTTAGATCAGAACTGCTTGATGAGCCAAGTATTACCAAAGGGTAAATGAGCAGGGTGAGGAGTTAGGCCAACTTATCCACAAACCAGTCCATTTTAGATGTAAAATAAGTCTTTAACAAATTGGAAAAATATAGCTTTAATATAATGTTAAATTCGTAGTAGAAATGGAAACATTATTCTTTTGAATATTCTTTAATTTAGAGTATAATTAACATTTTTAGAAAATATCTTCATCTACAGTGATTAAAACACATAAAAAAGACAGAAACATGAATTATATGTCTTCCATTCTAATCCTTACTCTGCCATTTGTTGTGGTGTAGAGGAATTTTTCTCCTCTTATGAGAGATCCTTAAGAGGGAAAACATGAGTGTAACATTACATGGCTTCAAATACTACCTCCAACCTTTTATCTTGAACACGTTATTAAAACTCTCTGTGTCACAATTTTTTCATCAATAAAATTAGAAAGAGGAACAGTACCTAACTTACTGGCTTCTTGTGGGGACTAACATGAGTTAGTAATACTCCTGACATCTAATAAAATCTCAAAAAAAATGTTACCTATTTTTGTTATGATTAGAATTCAGAGTATAATGTAAATGTGAATATTTGTCTGGAGAGTACTTTTAAGCTTTGCCTTCCATCTTTCTTCTGCCTTCAATTGCAGTGGGTACCTAGTAGAGTGTTTGGCACACTTGAAGGTATTTAATGGTTAATTTTTAAGTGAATAGAAACAAAAAAGCTAGAATTATTATGGAAACAAAACATTTAGCCTTAAAATCCTAATTGAGCTGAAATATTCTCACAAATGTATTTTTTTGATAAATCTTCCACATATTTCTAATAACTCAGTTTCTTCTGAGCCTTCTTAACCTTCTCAATTATATTTAAATTTTCAGTGAATTTAATTAGAAATTACAGGAACTTTCTTGCCCTAGTATTTTCTAGTCAGGTTTGCAATTTATTTTGAAGTTTAAGACCTCTCAGGGTTTATATCCAGTAAACATGAAAAAGTGGCCATAGAGGGTCATCTTTAGTTAAAATGGTATTATTATTTTCAAAATAGAACATGTTAACTTCAAGCAGAAAATCAGACTGAATATCACTTGAAGTATAATTGAAAATTTTCATTGATGTGTTTACATTTAAACCAGAGGCAGTGAAATGAATTGAATCCTTATTCACAAGCCAAAACATTTTGAATCAGATTTCTTATTGGCAGACATAAAATAATACTGATATTTTAGGTGCTTCCTACGGTATATTTATGCATGGTATGTTTTGGCTAATTTTCATTGATTTTTAACTTATATAGTTTTATATACATATATTAATAACAGACTCTTAAAGTTGAAAAATATATGTGTTCTGCTACTCACAAATATTTTGGGTAATTTATTCTATAGAATAAAAGCTTTAGCATGTAAATATACATACTCAAATTTTTACTATAATCTTGTCTTAGTGGCTTTCCATAATGGAATGGTTTCACTCAAACTTTGGAATGTTATGAGCATTACATGTTATTTTACTAGTTAGAGCTGTGATATATTGACACATAAGATTATTATGTTGCAGAGCAATGTTGTTTTTGTAATATACCCCAGAAGCCTCAATTCTGTGTATATATTTATATAAACATGGAGAAAAATACAGAAAGGAATGATAGAGGAGTTGAATTGTTTAATATACTCTTTCACGTATTTTATATGAAAAAATATACTTGTTTCACATATTATATTTATATATATTTTAACATGCTAATATATTTTATACTCTTAATAAATGTAGTGATCTCCTATATTGATTATTTCCCCAATTGAATCACAGGAGAAGGAGACTTTCCCATAATGATCCAGTGAGCCTGAGAAGGACTATGACTCAAACTAGCTACCAGTAGTGACAGGCTGTGTAAACCATGTAGGAAGAATGATAAAAAATTTGTGGTGAATGTTTACATTAAAAAATATATATTACAGTGAGACACATTGCCATTAATCTCCCTCAAAATACTCCACCTCACTTATCTTATCGTTCTTGCTACTTTCTGAAGCAGTTCTAAAAGTCCTCTTTTGTGAATTTCTTTAGGTAAACTGTGATAGCTACCCAGATCTCCTGAATAGACTCAAAGCATTTACCTTTCCTGGTCATTTTGATTTTGGGAAAAAGTCAGAAATCTCATACTATTAGGTCTAGTAAAATGGGGATGAGGACATACTATACTGTTTTTACTAGCCTGCCTTTCCATCGGATGGCAACAGTCAGCAATGTTCATCACATTGTTGATCACACCTCAGAAAGACACTAATGGAAGAGAACTTCCAGAAATACTTCAGAAAGTGGCAAGAACAAGGGGAATAGTGTCTTTCAAAGTGAAGGGGAATAATTTAGGGGGATTAATGGCAATGTGTCTCTTACTATAATATATTTTTAATTTAAACTTTCAATGTATATTTCTATTTCACCCTATATGTTCAAGCAAGGTGCAAACAGGAAACAGATGGAACAATCAGATTAAAATAATTCACTTAGTACAATGGTTGGAATGATTTGTAGGTTGGGAGAGCCTCTAAGAGATGTTCAGGATCCAGTGGCTGCCAAAGCACAGCTATAACTACTCAGAATGCCAAGAGATAAGGAGAAGGAGAAAACATCAAAATCCAAACAGAGAAAGTCATGGTGTAAACAAATTTAAACTAAAGTGTTGGCCTTTGTTCAAGGGGCATAGTTCACTCAAGGTATGCCTACAGGCAGTGAATCAGGAAATAAAAGTCTTGAACTGATTCTAATTTCTCTTATTATTTGGTGCTTGGCCTTTTCCAATCCAATGAAAACCAGAGAAAGGAAGGGCTTACTGATGTCAACTGCACAGGTCAATAGTGTTGGGCAAAGAATGGCAGAAAATAGAGAGTAAGTCTTTAGAAGTAAACAGATGCTCTCTGACATTCAATAGCTAATATTAATTTTGAACTAAATAATCAGAATGGCCCATTAGAAGGGAAATATAGATATAATATACAAAACATTAACATGTTTTGTCTTATAAAATTTTATTTTATTTTTTTGGTTTTTTTGAGACAGGGTCTCTCTATGTAGTTGAGACTGACCTGGAATTTACTATGTAGCCCAGGCTTGTCTTGAACTCACAATGATCTTCCTACCTCAGCCTCCTGATTGCTGGGATTACAGGCATGCACCACCACACCTGGTGAATTATTTTTAATTGACCTAGACCCAAAGATAGAACTTTAAAAAAATTCTGATAATGATTTTTCCTCATTCTCCACTGTCCATTAGTACTTGTTTCTACCCCAGAGTCTGATGAGAGCATAGAAGAAGACAACCCAGAGTGTAGTAGTGCATCACTGCAGTTCTCTAAAATGGATAAAAGCTGGGTTTGGACCTACATCTGCCTTGCTCTGTCCCAGCATAGCCTCACACAAGTACAAAATTGTGAAGGAGTCATAATTATAGCCCTCTCATCTGTCTCAGAGATATGTCTTTCCCTTCCCTTCTCTCATTACCTTGTCTGCCATTTATTCCCTTATATATTTAAAAAATATTTATTCAGTACCTTCTCTATTCCAAGAATCATGTATGGCACTGTGGATGCCAATAAATATGACCTTTACTGTCATGGATTTTACAACTTAATAATTGTTCTCATGAGGCACTGTTCCATGTTTCTACTAGCCGCAAATCCTTTTTCTTAGAGGATCTTTGTATCTGTATTTTCTCATCTATTTACTATGACTGAGAAATTATTCTTTTGGCTTGTTTAAATTACAGTGTAATCTAAAAGTATCACTTGTTATTCACTGTTGAGAGAATTGAAGATTCTGTAGTATTATAAGACAGATGAAACAAGTGAACTATATAAAACAGTTTTTAAAAAAGGTACTGTCTGGTTTTATTGAAACAAATTAGCCTGCCTCCCCAAGAAGTCTGAATATAAGAGTGCATGTTCAGGCTTATATAGTAATCAAGCTAAAAGTATACCATATTTCCTAAAATAAGCAAATTTTCCATTTTTCAAATTGAAACTTGGTTTGTATTCAAAACTTTTTTTTATTTTTTGTCAAAGATAAGTTAAAGCTTTTGCTCAAGTTTCTTGTATCATTACAAAAACAAAGGTAGTATACATTTGAACTCATTTTCTGCCCTTTTTAGATATGCTTATTCACTCTTTGGAAAGTCCCAGGTTAAGTTACTCAACTAATCCTATTTTTGTAACTGAGCCAGTATTAACAGTATCAAAATTACAATTGATCCAGAATATACGGTCAAGAAGGATGGTACTGACATTCAGAAACACATGCTATTTTCTCTGATTTTGCATTAGCTGTATCGTATTATGGAACTTTAGGAGCTCTTTCTAATATTTGAGTTTACTCTTTAATAGTTAACTTAGATTTTTGTCAGTAGAGAGGCAGTGAATAAACTCCAGGCAGGTTGTATTATGTAATCATCTTCAGAGGTGATTTCTAGGTGTGATACATACATGCACATGCATGTGCATATACTGTACACGCACGTTTATAAGTTATGAAAATGCTATCAGTAAACATCCAACTTGGCCCTTTTTGTGATGCATTCTTCTCTTAGGTCCAGCACTAGACTAATTACTTTAATATCTTTCATACTCTTTAATTTTCCATTTTTTAAATGTTGGGATTGAGCCAGATATGGTATTCCTAGAAGTCACTGAGCACCCAGAATTAACTAATGAGTTAAGGCTGCCAAAACAGAGGCAACTGGAGTGACTCTCATGTGCTTCAACCAGAATAACACTGTTTTAATTGTTTTGTTGTTATTGTTGTTAATAATCTCAAGTAAGTTTTCCAATTCTTGATGCCTTATCACCCATTTATCAACAGTAGGGGTCATTGTTTTCTATTTTTGTCTTCGTAGTGAGCTACAGCTTGTGCAATCCACACAGACCCTGAAATAATCAATGGTTCCTTTGAATTCTGTAGTAAGCATGAAATGTAAAGTATTAATCATGTGTTTATGCTTGGCTTCTATATGTGATTCAGTTAAGCCTATTCTTAATTTCTTCTCTTTGTCAGCTTCAAAGCAGAAAATTATATTATTGCCCCAAACTCCTGGCATTCAGTTGATTTTGTTTAGAAGGTGTAAATCTAGTAAAGCATGAATAAAGGGCTGTTGCCAAAAACTGATGACTGTTTTGTCTGTGCAGATTATATTTCCACAGCTGCCAGTTGAGTTGGTTGTTCTCTATATAAAGTGGTTTTAGAGTCAAGCGTGTGCTAAAGATTTTGATCTTACAGTTTTTAGTACTTCCTACTTTGAGTTTCAAAGATTGGTAAATGCAATATGTGCAATTCTGAAGAGTGATACTTCAGCTTTTGTATCTTTTTGGTTAATGTGTTGTGAATGAAATTTGTATTTTAAATAGAGTTCCTGGAAAAGTTGTGAACAATAATTTTGATATCCCATGTGTTCTATTGTAATGAGAAGGCATAATAAATAAACAGAGCTAGGTGGACAGGAATCTGAAGGATGAAAACAAGTTTAATTTCCTTTATAATGATGAAAGGCAAACAAAAGCCTTGCAAAAAAGTGGCTTTAATCAATGTTTAAAGACTAGTCTCCCACACTGTTGCTTGTTTGACAAAATAGTCTCCACTGAGGTGAAAATGAAATGAGAAAACAAATAATTCCTGTGGAAATAATAGGAATTGCTAAGCAAATAGAATAAAAATCATTTTATTCTACTTCAGTTTGGCTCATAGTCAACATACCTCTCCCAGCTCTGGATTATGTAACAGGCCAGATTATTTTAGAATCATAAACTATAATAGCTTCTAGTATTATTGAAAAACGCTGGCAATCTTAGGTTAACAATTTTGTTTTAAAAATATTAATGAATAGAATAGACAGTGCTCAGATGAAGAAGATCAAATAGCAAATAAATATATGAAAAAATATTCAACATCACTGGTCACCTGAGAGATGCAAATTATAACAATTTTGAGATTCCATCTCCAGAAAGAATAGCTGTCATCAAGAAATCACCCAATGACAAATGTTCCTGGGACTGTGAGGAAAAAGGCACCCTTCTTCACTGATAGTGTTAATGTAAACTGATACAACCACTATGGCAATCAGCATGAAGAGTCCCCCCAAAACTAAAAGTAGAAAATCCATTTGATCCAGCTATTCCCCTTCTAGGCATCTTCCCTAAAGAGTTAAAAGCATCACACTGCAGTGATATATGCATACCCTGTTTATAGTAGCACAATGTATATATAATAAACAAATCTTGGAGACAGCCCATATGCCACTCAATGGATGGATGAATAAAGAAAATGTGATTTTTATATATAATGAAGTACTACTCTGCCATAAAGAAAATTACTTCAGTCATTTTGTAAATGGATACATGTTGAGACCATAATTTTAAGTGAAATAAATAAGACACATAAGCGTAGATATTGCATTGTTTCTCTTATTTGAGAAACTGTAAGGGTAAACAGTGGGCAGAATTTAGGATAGATATTGAAAAGTAGGAAGAATATTTTCAAATGTGAAGGTAAACAAGGGACTGGGCAGGGAAGGGAAAGAAGGGAAAAGAGATTAAAAAACAAAGACTGGCAGGAAAAAAGTGGAAACAAACCTTTTGTAAATGGGGAGAGGAGGAAGGGTTGAAAGGAGGGAGGGGAATGGGAAAAAATGAAGAATTAAAATCTATCATGCAGGTACAAATTCCCTATGATGAATGTGACCACTCTGTATCACAAATATATAATAACAAATAAGATAGAAAAAGATTATTGAATAGAATTTCATGGCATCAAAAACTTGTCAATTCTGAGAAAAGTTATATGATCCAGAGATCTGAATATGAGTATGTATGCTCCCATTATTATATTCCCTAGATAACTCTTACCATAACCAAGATTATTAATTGGTCATAGCAGTTTTTTAAATCAAGCAAGTATTTTTCAAAGGAAATCACTGACAGAGTGAAGAGACAACCTACAGAATGGGAAAAATTTTTGCCAGGTACTCCTCGAAGGACTAATATCTAGAATATATAAAGAGCTCAGAAGAATTAGATCCTCCCAAAATTTAAAGACTAGATTAAAAAATGGGCATCTTTTCAATCCCCAGTACCAAAAAAAAAAAAAAAAAAAGGGGGGGCACCCAAAAAAAAAAAATAGGTGGGGCATCCGAAATAAATAGACATTTCTCAAATGAAGAAATACAAATGACAAATAAATACATGAAAAAATGTTCAAGATTTGAGAATTTGAGAAATGCAAATTAAAATAACACCAAGATTCCATCTCACTCCACAAAGAATGGATATCATAAAGCAATCAACCAAAAACAAATGCTGGTGAGGGTGTATGTAGCAAGAAAAGAACCCTTCTCTATTGTTAGTGGGACTGCAAACTGATAAAACTACTATGGAAATCATTATAGTGATTCCTCAAAAAGAAAACCTCCTAAGTAAAAATTTCATTTGATTCAGCTATTCCCTTTCTAGATGTCTTCCCTAAAGAGTTAAAGACATCATACCACAATGATGTATGTATAGCATATTTACAGCAGTACAGTTCATATTAGCTAAATCTTAGAAATACCATATATGTCCTTCAACAGATGAATGGATTAAAAATGTGGTATTTATATACAATGGACAATTACTCTACCATAAAGAGGATAAACTAAAGTCATTTATAGAAAAATGGATGTACCTTAAGATTAATAATATTAAGTAATTCAGATGTACCAATTTAAACATGCATGGTTTCTCTTATATTAAAAAAGTCATTATAGTGTATACCTAACATATACCAATAAAATTAAATATATTATATATATTTAACTGTAATATCATTATATGTTATATTATAAATATAAAATAATATCAATATATTATGTATTATAATATATTGTAAATTATAATATATACTCTATATTAATGTATATTATATATAATTATATATATGATAATGGAAAACAAGAGAAAGCAAAAAAAATTGATACTGTAATCCATTTTGGACAATTTATTTAAAGTATACCTTGACCTAGTATAATTGTCTTACATGTTTTATAGTTATTTGGCCTATTAGTCTGATTTTGAGTCTATGTATATGAGAATTAATTCTATAAGGTTTTATAAGATGAATAAATGACTGTGATGTTGGAAAAATAAAGGGATGTGGAGGGAGGGGGGAAAGTAAGGGAATTAAAATATGTTATGTGCATGTACAAATTCCCTATAATGAGTGTAATTATTATATACTGCAAACATACACTAATAAAAGTAAAAAACAAGGAGCCCCTCTTTTTCCTCAGAATCTTTTTGAAATTAAAGGTACAGTTTCTTGACTAAGGAATCAGAATAGTTTGAAACCTGTTTTCATTCCTGATTGTTTTTGCATTTTCTGATGAATGAAGATAAATAAGATAGTTAAAGGGGACTTGCCTGCATTACCAAGCTATTTAGCAATTGCAGTAGAATTAAAATAACATGGCTATTAGCTCAGTATAAGAAAGAATACTGTGTATAAAATAACAGAAAAATTATACATATAATAGAAAGATTAGATCATGCATATAGTAGAAAATAATAGATTATTTTATACACAGACTAGAATGTAGTTGTGTCTGATACATTATAGCTTTGTCATGCCATTGCTAATAATATTATGACATTATCTCATTTAGAAGTGAATTAAACTTGCCAATTACTCACTGTTAGAAATAAGCATTGCCTTGGAAGATGGTGTATCCCTGTATTTTCAGCTACTTGTGAGGCTGAGGCAGAGTATTTCAAGTTTGAGGTCAGCCTCAGGAATATAGCAAAACCCAATCTCAAAATAAATCAATAAAATAAAGTGGTAGGGACTCATCCCAGTGCTCTCTGGATTTAATCTCCAGGACCAGAAAACAAAAAAAATATGTATTAAGAATTTACTAGATGCAGACCAAATTATTAATCTCAGACCTTGTCTTCAAAGAACTTCATGTCTAATTGAGGTATATCTCAATTTATTAGAAATAATCAAAGTAGAAATTAGATGCTCAATTTTAGACACTTTCTTAAAATGAAAGAAATATTACTCTATCTGACTAATAAATCTTGAATTATCAGGTGTTGGTGTGCTATGTGGATACAAAATGATATTAGAAGTTTAATTTTATTTGCCTATTTTTATCACTTATGCTGAAGAAAATTACCTTGACTTTTTTTTTTTTCTTTTTGGTTTTCTGAGACAGGGTCTCACTATGTAGTTGAGACAGATCTGGAACTCACTATGTAGCCCAGGCTGGTCTCGAACTCACAGTGATCCTCCTGCCTCAGCCTCCCATGTACTGGGATTACAGGCATGTGTCACCATGCCCAGCTACCTTGACATTTTTGCTGATAAATTTAATTGTTTTAAAAATTCAGAGAACAGAAATGGATAAAATAAATTTAAGTTTGATTTATTATTTGAAAAAAATATTATTAGGATTCTAGTTATTGGAACTGCTTTGAGTATGATAAAGTAGTTTAAAATGAAAAAATTATTCAAGGAATGGTAATACACATCAAATTATTTAATAAGTGCTTGTATACTATTCAAATGCCAAAATTCTATAAAATAGATCTGATGTGATGTTAAAAACAGATATGTGGAGCTGGGGATTTAGCTTAGTGTTTCCACTGCCTTCCTCACAAGTGCAAGGACCCAAGTAATATCCCCAGTACCAGGAAAAAAAAAAAGGAAAAGAAAAAACCCCAGATATGCTTATCAAGACATGAAGACATATTTGACATAAACTGACTTGATTGATGGTGGGCCAGGACTGGAATTCTAGTTCCTACATGAACTCCCTCTTCCTCCCAAGTATATTGGACAAATGCCTGGTTAAACAGATGATTGTTGGGGTGTACCCTGAAACAGGTACTACCACTTTTATAGAGCAAAACACAGGGTGAAAATCGACTGTATTGTGCTATTGTGCTCCTGGGCATAATGATTTAAGTGAAGAGCTACTATTTATTCTTGTTTTATATTAGTGGGAATACAGTTTTTTTTTTAATGATTGACTATGTGAAAATGGAAGTACAGATGGAGCCTTTAGGGATCTGGAAGACCCATAGTTAGGGAAGCAGTTCTCAGTTAAATATGAAAATAAAAAATTAGCAGGGGTACAAAATGCCATGTGGTTTTATAAATTAATGTAGCTATAATTTTAGAAAATATTTGGATTAGTGTAGAGTCACAGACCAATTGTGAAAATTTCCTTCTCATACCTTTGGGGTATGAGACAAATTAGAATTCTGAATATCTATTCTCATTTGCCTTCAATAAATTACCACTTTAATGGTTATGAAACTTGACTCAGGGAAGTATGTTAAGTCCTGGCTGGGATTTACATAACTGTTACACACCATTACATGATGTACTCAGAACAATATGGAGACCTCAGTGATAGGGTGGTGGTAGGTGACTTTGCAAGATCAGAAGTAAGTATTGTTTCTAATTGATTAGTGACATTGCTGCTCTGTGTATGTTTGTGACAAAAACATTGAAGGGAGGGCAGGAGTGCCAATTAGATAATACTATACTTGAAGATCAGTTCTGACATACTGAAAACACTCAGCATTCAAAGGCATTTGTTCTTCAGGTTTTTTATGAAGTGCTTTCAGTGTTGTAATAATCATCAAGCCATCACGTATTTTGGGTGTTTTTGTTTTGTTTTTGTTTTTTGAGATAGGGTCTCTCTGTATAGTTCAGGCTGGGCTTGAACCCACTATAGAGCCCAGAATGTCCTTGAACCTGGGGCAGTTTGTCCTGCCTTAGCCTTCTGAGTCTTGGGATTACAGGTTTGTGCCACCACACCAGGTGCCATCACATATTTAACCTCATGGAACTGTGAATACAGGCATTTATTCTTCAAATTACCTATTATTTACTCATTGAATCATTAACACTGTTATTTACGCCTCATGAATTATAGTAGTGCCTAGTCTGTGGAAAGTACAGAAAAACTCAAGTAAAAGACCTTCATTCCTGTTTCCTAAATGATTTATTTAATATCTTGTTAACTCTGTTACATCCATAAAAATAGGACAACACATGTACCACCTACTTCCTTAACACTGCTGTGGGATCATTCTGTTTTTAATGGAATAAAATAGTACCTGATACACAAGAATGTATGCGCTAAAGCTCAGTGCAGAATATATTCTGTTTTCTGGTTATTATATTTAGATAAGCATAGTCATAGGATTATTTAACACTTTAGCAAAAACCTACAGTGGAACTTTCAGAAAACTGGACCTCTTGAATAAAATTCAAATGAGATTTTCTCATACTTATTTGGCTTCTATAAATATGTAGGCTGAAATAATATGGAAATAAGTAGGAACTTAGAATTATTTAAAGTTTATTTCTTTTACCAAATCTGCTTTTATTTGAATTATTCCTTACTGCTATAATGGCTTGAGATAGTTTTGTTTGATAGTGTTTAATTTAAATTATCATTATACTTCCTTGTTGCAATGTCCTTTAAAATCACTGAAATTGCCTAAATAACATTTTATATCTCTGATAAAATAGAATATTTAGAAGATTAATTTAGATATAGATGAAGAATAAAAGGACCTCAATATATATTTAATTTTTATTTTATTAGAAGGAAGTACATTACAAAAATAGCCATTTGAAGAGAAAAAAGTGAAAAACTGGAATATTTTAATTTTATATGGAATATTTTAATTTCATAATTTCATGCCATTAAATAGTAATTTTTTCCCATTAAGTTTATTGGTACATTTAAAGCAAACAGTATAGTTGCATTCATCATTGGGGTTTTGTACCTTTACATGACAGGTCTTGGTTCTTATTTTTTCTCCATACTCCTGCCCTCCCTTCACCCTCTTCACCCTTCCCTATTTACAAAGACTTTGTTTCCATATTTACCATAAAATAGTAATAAAGGTTTTCTTTATATGAAAGCACATATTTTGTGTATGTATATTTTGTGACAAATGATCATAAGTACTTTTTTCTTGAACTACTCTGGCATATTCTGTTTTGTATATATTATTTAATGTGTTGTTTTTTCTTTTAAACAGCTAATGCCAGTCTTCTTGGAGGAGGAGGTGGTAAGTACTTAAACATTAAAATACATTTTTATTACAATAATCATTAGGTTCTATGATACTTTTAAAAAGTTAATTTTTCTGTTATCAATTACAAAAAATAATAATATTCCAGAACATAGTTTTTAATAGACTTATCTTTGTTTTCCTAAACATTGTTTCAGTTTGACTTAAAAATACACCAAATACCATTTTTCTTTGTGTCAAACTTTGTATTCTATCTTTGGCATAAAATATACCTGCAAGCACACATATAGTTGATAATAGAGGCACTTCTAAGCTCTAAAACAACAATACATTTGTAGGCTATGGCTTTTTTTTTATCATAATGACTTTATTTTGTTTTTCCTGACTCTGTAGCTTAATATATCAGCCACTTTGAAAACACAATTAGTGTTGGCACTTGGCTTTTTTCATTTTAATGCTAGGATAGAGGAGAGAAAAAGTGATCAAATGGAGAAGAGGAATGGAGAGATCCTTGTACTATTTTTACACAAAATCTTATGATCATATTTTTTTATTTCTAGGTTAGGAAGAAGAAAGCTTTCAGAGCTCCAATATATATAATATAGTTTGGAGAAAAAATTAGGTAACAGAATAGGGTCCTTCTTATGTAGGATCCAGTAGATATTGCAGGTTTGGCCCTCTCTTCCATCCTACTGTGCTCTTGCTTTCTCTTTCCATATATGAGTTTGAAGTAGGTTAGGTTGTGCAGAGCTTTTGGCTTTCAAAAAATTTCCTGACCCTTTCCAGGAGGTTTTATGTAATTTTTATACAGCAATTATTCTTACATAGAATCCATTGATTTTTTAAAAACAGAATCTTGGAGATAGGAATAGCAAAATAATGTCCACTAGAAAGTGTTCTTCCTGTTACCACGTCAGTTCATGTTCTATAGAAGGATATTATGAAGAGAGTTTGGGATTTGAAGTTGCAATTATTATTTAAAGACAATGAAAAATTACTTAATATCTCTAGGGCTCTCCTTTAAAACATGAGAGTAACACCAAATACCTAAAATATGTACTATAAGAATTGAACAAAAGAGTGTAGTATGTAATAGGAAAGTAAGTATTAATAAATGTCTATTTTTTTCTAAACTATTTTAGAAAATTTAAATACAGTGTTTTTCATTGTATCATTTATTGTGTTTTTAGGGTAACAGAAGAGATTTTCCTTAGGAATTCAATTCTCAAAGATGTTTTCCCCATAAGAAAACATTATTAAAATAAATTGTCCATAGTGTTGATTTTCGTACAAGATGTATTAGTATTTTAAGAAAACTGATGTTGTTAATACCATAAAAGAAAATTAAAATTGTCTATTTAAACACATTAATTTATAACAATGATATACTAGTTTGAAAATTCATTCATTTATTGCTTTTGATTATTTTGTAAAAGTGACTAATTCATTAAAATCACTTTAGCTACTCATAATGGGGAAGGGCTGGGCATTTAGCTCTGTGGTTCCACTGCCTGTCTTGTAAGCACAAGGACCTGAGTTTGATCCCTGAAACCAAAGACAAACAAACAAACAAACAAACAGAAAATGTAATGGGAAAAATTGCTATCTTAAAAGAAACATAAATTCTATCTCATGTAAAAGTAGTCTAATTGTAGATTGAAGTGGTTGTATGTAATTCAAGTGGTGTCATCAAGAACTCAAGTTCTTAACTTTTCTCTTCTGTCCTAGTGCATGCCTTTCATACCTCAGGATTCATGAAGGCTTATGGTGCTCTAACCATTATAAATACAGTGCAGGCTAGGAGGAGTAGAAAAGGCAAAAATTTTTTTCAAAAGATGGGACCCCAAATACGAGTTCATTTTCTTTAAGTAGATTTTCCTGAAATCCAGTATTACTTTTGAACTTGATCAGATATTCATTCATTGCCCATAGTCTTTGATCTTTGATTCTAGGAAACAATGTCCTTGTTTAAAAAAGTCAATGTTCTGTTTATTAAGGAGGAAGAGGGGAATGAAAGTTGAGGTAAATAATGAATCTCAAGTACTGCCCCAGTGATTACTTTTATAATGTCAAGTTGCTTTGATTTCATGTATCCATGCATAGTTAGTATATAGATTGACTGTAGTGACTGGGCTTGTATTTCCTATGATTGCTCTATTCTGTGTGAGAAGGTATATTATGAATTTTTAGAAAAAATACGATATACAGAAATAGACTATTTTGAACAGAAACACTTTGTTTATTTGAAGTGTATACTTTATTATCCTCCTCTAGATAGTTGATTTTACTAAATTGCCATAATTTCTGATTTCTGATATCTAAAATGAGCAACTTAGAACCATCATAGAGATGACTTACAATAATTAAAGACAGTTGTGATTTTTTTCATTAAAGTAGACCATTGACAAATTTAAATTCATTTATGCAATTCTGAAGATGTCAAGATTGCTCTAAAATACATATTTGATTTTTGGAAAGCTGCATTTAAAAATTAAATTTAAGGAATATTTTTAGTCTTCTTTCCACTGATTTTTGACCTTCTGATTCTATGGCAAATCTTTTTAATCCTCACAGTGATATTTGTAAAGTAATAGCGAGTAATCATTCAATAAGGAGCAATTGAATTGATGCAATTCTGTTGGATTTAATCAATGATTCCTTTTTTTGAATTGAATTAATATCCTTTGAAGGACTTCTAAAGGAAATAATTTTTTCAAACAATTTGATCAAGAAAAATTTACACCACATAGAAAATAATGACAGGATCTTAAGTACCATTTGTCAAGTCCTCAGGAGAGCTTTTCCTAAATTCCATGTAAGTAGTTACTTGACTGTGAGATTTAAACAAAATTATTGCTTTCTAAATTGTATTATACATAAAATCTTAGCATTTGCTATCATTTGAGTGCTAACCACCAGAAAGTCTCTCCCAGAGAAAAATTAAAAAGAAAATGGTCACAAAGCATCTCTTCAGTGTGAAAAGTACTTTACATGCATGGGAATTTTTATTGTTGGACTAGAGATCAATCTTTCTATGAACTAAGTGTTACTGACTGCAGTTCATTGTAAAGAACACAGGTGATGTGATCATTTTCATTCAATAGTTTCATGAAAATGCTTGCAAGGATAATCTATATTTTCTAAATGTGTTAAATATAGAAACATTAATTTCGTAACTGAATATGTATCTGGTATATAGTGACTAGATTTTACTTTTCAGAAAGAAGGTGGGATGGGTAGGGGAAGAGTAAAAAGGGAAAAGAAAAAAATGTGAGAGAATGAAAAGATGAAAATAAAGTGTTTGTAGATGGGGAGGGGAGGAGGGGGTGAAGGGAGGGCAGAGGTAAGGGGAAAAAACGAGAATCAAGACTTGTCATGTAGAGGTACAAGATCCCAACAATGAATGTAACTGTACTGTATCCCTAAAATGTACCAATAAACTGAATTAAAGCTGAAAAAAAAGATAAAAAATAAATAAAAAAATAAAAAGCCTTTGAAGTTATTTTTTAAAAAGCTTTCTATGTTTATTACTAGTAATACCTGGTAAATTTTTATA
>NW_022900919.1:32484976-32490259 GCF_012274545.1 Fukomys damarensis | reverse complement strand
GTAAAATAGGTAAAATCTAACTTTCTCATGAGTCCTTTTTTAGCCAAGATAGATTGTATGAGATAGAATTTAAAACCATGGTGAAGGTTTAAATTTTTAAAAATTTATTAAAGTAGGGCTGGGGATTTAGCTCAGTGGCACTGTGCCTGCCTTGCAAGCAAAGGGTCCTGAGTTCAATGCCCAGTACCAAAAAATCAAAATTAAAAATTTAAAAATTGTTAAAGTAAAAGATACATTGCCATTGATCTCCCTCAGAATATGTTCTTTTGCTTCAAACACAATTACCCCACCATTCTTGCCACTTTCTGAAGCAGTTCTGGAAGTCCTCTTTGGTGACCATCTTTAATTGTGATGTTGTAGCTGCCTGGATCTCCTGAGTATATTCAAAATGTTTACCTTTCATGATCATTTTGACTTTTGCGAAGAGCCAAATATCCCATACAGCCAGATTCTGTGAATAAGATGAATAATGACACACTGTAATGTTTTTAAGAGCTTGTTTTTCTATTGCATGACACTCGGCAGCAACATTCACCATATTTTTATTATAACTTGTAAAGATACTCAGGAAAGAGGACTTCCAGGAGTGCTTCAGAGAGTGGCATGAATGATGGGATAAATGTATTTGAATCAAGAGGGAGTATGTTGAGGGAAATTAATGGCAGTGTGCCTTTTACTGTAATAAATTATTACATTTCCATATTCACCATGTATTTAAATGCCTTGTATAATTCTATGGTGACACTGGAGCCTTAAACTCTACTAATAGTTTGACAAATTAAGACTCGTTTATTTCCCATATTTTTGCCTGAATAGGATGCCCTACAAGTAATGCCTTAGAGACTCAAACTATTTCTAGATTCTTAGCTCCAACAGGTAATATGTTATAGAGCAGGAAAGAGAACTAGAGGATCGTGTGGGGTGTACTTATAGAACGGTTATGGAAATGGCTTGATTACTTTTGCTTGTTTCAATAGTCACAATTCAAGCAAGTGACCCCCAACCTAAGTAAAAAGAAGGCTAGGGGAAATAGGGTCTTCCAGAGTTCCCAAGAAGAAATGCTATAGTAAAAACATGGCATAATTTTTGCCATGGTGCTCACATCAGGTCATTATTATTTATAATTATTACTGGTATTTTAATGGTTGAGAGAAAGAAGACTTAGAGATATTTGATTACTTCTTTAAGATTATACAACTTATAAGGGGCAGATTTTGAATGAGGAAGCACTCTTATGTACTCCAGGGCACTCTGCCTTTGTTCTGAGTTTTTTAATATATTTATCCTTTTCAAGATTGTTTTTTCTACACAGACAGAGGTTACTCTATTTACACCAGCAAAAATGGATGAGGGACTGGAAAACATGCAGTTGAGATGTAGACAATGCTTTCCTTGGCTTATTTTCACAAGTCTGAAGCTCTATTGATAAGTTGAAGGTAGATGAAATGGTACTTCGTAGAGTATCTTTGTATTGCTACTCAAATTCATATACATTTTTGTGTGAATTTATGACTTCTGTGTGCATGTGCTTGAGGTTCAGTCTTAGAAAAAATTGCATTCTAAATATATATATTCATTCATCTGTAATAAGGATATTTTACATGTACAAGGCCCTGTGATATTGATACTTTTTAGAATACATAGTAAGAAATAAATATTTGTAGCCAAACTTAAATTATATAGAGAAGCCCAATTAGGGGAAAAAACAGGATCAAAGAACTACTATCTCAACTCCTTTCAGATTATTACATGATAGGAACAAAATTTATCACCACTTACTATACATAATTTCATTTCTTCTCATTTTCATTTATTCAGTAGCTAACATAAAACTAGGATCTGCTGATTGAACCAAAATAGAACATAGTTTATGGGATTTGCTTTTCCCTCCAGTCTGTCATAGCACCTGAGGTATAATGTCAGACATTTAAAGTGACAATTCCTGATAGAGTGAAAGCAAACATAAGCTTTTATACACATAACTTTGTATGATTGCTGGTTTAATCAGATTATCATGTATAATAAAACATAACTGTATGAAACATATGTATATATATATATGTACACACACACACACACACACACATATATATATATATATATATATATATATGTGTGTGTGTGTGTGTGTGTGTGTGTGTGTTAATTTTATACCTTTTCCCTGAAGCTATTCTTTGGCAGATTAATTTTAAAATCTCTAAGTGTGAGCAAGCACTGCTAAATAAAAAAATAAAGATGTTGGAATGAATGGAAAGTTATTTGCCTATAATAAAAGCAAGATACTTACAGTGGGCCTTCCCCACCTTAGAAGGTTTCTTGCTCTCCTGCGGTCCTTAAAGTATGTCCAGAGTAGAACAAGTGACTTCAGGTTTGTAGCTGCTCCTCTGAACTCTCTCATTTGTTGTTTGAACAATTCTTGTTGCTGAGAGAATTCCTATGGTTGTTTATTAACATCCATTTAGACATTAAGACTGTGAGGTAACAAAATGCATGTTCAAAAACAAGTGAAATTCTTAGCTATTTGCTGTCACACATTAGATACCATCAGTGCCTCTCCACCTACTTAGCATCTTTCTACACACAGATATGCATATGTGTCCATGTTCATCTCCATTCACTGAGCAAATATTAATTGAGTAACTGCTCTGTGTTAGCATTGATTATTGATTTGGCAATAAGTGCAGTTATAATCTCTCAATTTTCTCAGGTGATTCAAGGATTCTTCTGGCATGATATCTTAACATTAGTAGAATGGGCATTGGAGTCTTCATTAAAAGGCAGAACAGTTATTTTGAAAAGTATTATTTTCACAGAAGTCCAAGTTGCTACTGAGAATTCCTAACATAGCACAACACATTTAAATAGCTTCTGAATATGTTTAAGAAAAATGCTTTCATAAAGTATACTCCTTAAACAGTTTCAAGCCTAATGGAGTGCCCTCTCACTCTTGTACCATACACAGAATGTGTTTCCTTGTGCATACATAACTCTATTGCTCAGAATCCCCACAGTGCTCCTTTCTCACTTTTGTTATACCTCTAGATATGTCCAGGACTCAGGCATGCTGGGAGTAATCTAGGATAATAGCAGTGAGAGGCTAAGATAAGGTAACTGAGCAGGATGTTGGGGTTTGTACCTCAAGAGTGTTGGTCAGACGTGTTTGATAGAGAGTTAGCAGCTGGCCCGTGCCTGCAGGTAAAGGGTCCCAGCCATAAGCCTGGGGGATAGCACCAGTCTTTGAGGCCTAAAAGAGGAGCATGGCAGGGGAAATCTGGGACTGTGGACTTTTTGCTAAGGTACAGAGCAGAGCTACAGGGAGGGATGTGATGCTAAACTATGAAAAATAAGACTTAAATCTTAATTGCCTCAAATGTAATTGATTCTGGGGATTATTTGTAGGTAAGTTTGCTGGAGGAGAACAGGAAGCTCAGATAGATAGAGGTTAGGAAGAGAGTAGGAGTTGGGGTTTGGTTTAGAGTCTAAAAACTAAGCCAGTTCTGACAACATCATTAATCACAAACCAACTTACCTTTGTCCTTTCTTTCCTTCCAGTTCTTGATCACTTGGATTTACTAATCTTGACATTGTACTAGCAAAGAGTTTTAGAACACAGTGAAGTCAGAGTTGTATTTATTTATCCATTAAATAGCTTAAGAACTGCATGAAGATTCTTCATGCAGGAAGAATGAAACAGAAAGGGAAATTAACATCTTGGAGTGGTCAGGGAAGCCTTCCCAGAAGAGGTGACACTAGAACATCATTAAAAGATGAGTAGCAGCTTTCAAGAAAAAGAATGTCCTACTCAGATACATTTATGACAATTTAATATAGATATATTCCTGTGCTGTAGCCAGCCTCCTCACTGTTCTGCCATCATATTATCTAGGACTTGGTTGAGGAGTTTTTTCAGACAGTTCAGAAATGCCACTTAAAATGGATTAAAGTGTTAGAGAAGAACTGAATATATTGGTGTTGGCCTGAAATCTCCACCAGAGCCACCTTGGGCAGTCTGGTCATGATCACCACATTAGCTCTAGTAGCCTTGCCTGCTCTGGTTAGCTGACCTGCATATCAGTCTAGTAACATCTCTGAAGGTGACCCAACTAGATGGATTTCTAGTATATATTCTCAATCCACATGAGCTTATCTAGTTTCTATCCTTAGAAATTTAACCTAGTTTTGCTTACCATTGTCAGTGAGCCTTCCAGATGGCTTTACTGATAAGAAAGGTGGGGAGAGAGGCTCAAAATACGAGACAATCTGACTTCAACTCTCCTAATGTCATGGCGATTCTAAAGACATGCCTTGTTGATTGTACCTCTACTGTTAATTACTATGATCTTTCTATTCTAAAACTAGCATTTAAAGTTATTAGGACTTACTGTGTACCTGCTCTCCCTTTTAAATTAAATTCCAAGATTAAAAACCCTGTTGAAGGGGCAGCCCTGTAGAATAATCAGTAAGGAATATTTCTTCCTATTGTAGACATAGCTGACTAAGGCTGGGAGAGTATATTTACTGATTAGGGCACAAAGCAGAGAATTTCTTATTCATCTTTATAGGTGTGGCTATTTCTACTATATACAGAAGGTGCTGAATAATTTTTTTTCTTTTTATTGAGTTTATTGGTACAATCTAGGTATACAGTACAACTACATTCATTATTGGGATTCTGTACCTCTACATAATAGTCTTGATTCTCATTTATTCCCTTTGTCCCTGCCTTCCCTTCACCCCCTCCTCCCCTCCCCATTTACAAACACTTTATTTCCATTTTTTGTTTCTCATATTTTTTTCCTCTCCCTTATTACCTTTCCCCCACTCTTCCCACTTTCCCTACACCTTAGCCCTTTACTTCCTATTTCAAATTATTAATTATCTCATTAGGATCCTGTGTACTATTATAGTTTTTCACACCAAAGAAACTATTCAGTATTTCAGTTAAAGAAATCTCTGTATGAACATTAAAAATAGGGGCCCCTAAAATAAAACTAAAAAGGAAAGTAAAAGAGAAAAGGCAATGATGTGACATTAAAATAATCCTTAATTCTGGAGATGAAAATGGTCCCTGAACATATTTAAATTGCTTCTCGCTCTTATAGTCTTATCTTCTTCTTTTTTCATTATTTCAGAGAATACTTTATTAGTTTCTGTAATCAAACCCACGTATATATGACCTTACATATTAGTACAATGTGTTACCCCTGTACACATGGAAAAAAAATAAAAAATAAAAATAAAAATAAATTAACATTTCTAGACCAATATGGTTGTCCATTTCTG
>NW_022900919.1:32251954-32483687 GCF_012274545.1 Fukomys damarensis | reverse complement strand
GCTAGTTGGGGTCCTATATGCCTCAGTTATCTGAATGTCAAATTCTTCCCCTCTGTTTGGGAAGTTTTCTGTCATTAATTCTGCAAACAGCTTTTTTAAGTCATTTGTATTTTCTCCTGCTACTTCATGGATTCCTATCAGTCTTATGTTATTCTTCTTTGCATCATCTAGGAGTTGTTGGATCGATTTCTCATGCTTTCTTATTGTTTTTAAGAGACTTCTCTTTTCATGGTCACTGACTGAAATCTTATCTTCTATATTTGAGAATCTATCTTCACATTCTTTTATTCTGTTGAGTACAATTTCAATAGAGTGTTTAATCTCCTGGATATCTGTTTGACTCTGTTTTATGGATTCCATTTCTTTCTGTGTTGGGCGTTTATTTTTTCCATTTCTTTCTTATGCTGGGTCTTCATGGCTTCTATCATGGTCCTGAGCTCATCTATTTTTTTTTGTCAGTTTCTGCTCTAGAGTCTCGAATCACGACTTCCATTTTGCTCACTATCTCTATGGTTATCTGGGAAATTATTTCTGTTTTGAATTTTTCCAAAGCCTTATTGATCTTTTTTGTTACTTCCTGTGCTTTGAGTTCAGGGTGTCCTGGTGGTTCACTATCAGCCTTTTCATCCTCATTTGCCTTACTGTTTGCCATTGGTAAACTGGAAGTCTTTCCTTGTGTCTTGCTTAAGTGTTTTCTCATTTTTATTTTTGTTGTCGGACTGTCCTTGGTTTAATCTCTGGGTTATGACCCAAATCTTCCTGATATAGTTGCGCCCTAGCTTCTGTGTCTCTAACGACCCACAGACATTCTCATTATAACTTCAGAGAAAACAGCTCATCAAATCAACCACAATGCTTTACCCCAACTGATACAATCAGCGACACATTAAGATCAAGCACAACTTGGACACTGACCACCTGTGGTAGTCACTAGTCTATCACCCTTGAATCATTTGAATTAAATTGAAATAAAGAAGCAGTCCAGAACATGTCTGCAGTGAACAAAATTTCAATATGGTGTATTTACCATTTAATGGCTCAGACAGAGTGAGGATGCAAGACCCCTGATCTCAGTTAGCTGATGGCTGAACCCCATGACACTGACTGCCCTCGGGCTGCAAGGCCTAGATTGAGGTCCCCAAGCTTCTGAATGGTTGAACTCCACAACGTTTAATTACAGGTTTCCCATGCCCTTTCTTTAAAGATGTTCAAAGTTGGTAACTCAGAAATATACCCTTGATGACCACCTCTGTCTTTGCAGAGTGGGTCCAAAGACTGGCACAGTCAGGAGGTCTGAGAGTGCGGGGGTGGGGGCTACCTTCCTGGAGCAGGCGTGGTTCTCC
Organism: Fukomys damarensis; assembly: GCF_012274545.1. Lineage (NCBI taxonomy): Eukaryota > Metazoa > Chordata > Mammalia > Rodentia > Bathyergidae > Fukomys > Fukomys damarensis. Next base: position 32,482,344 of record NW_022900919.1, on the reverse strand, counting down.
TTCTTGTGGTGGATCCGGGCCCAGGCTTCCTCCTGGCGCTTGAGCGATGGCGGCTGGGTCGGGAGCAGGTGTGTTTCTCCTTCCCGCGGTGGATGGCGGGGGTCCAGGCTTCCTCCCGGCGCTTGAGCAATGGCCATGCTGAGTAATTTTTTAAAAAAAATTTTAGGCTGGGTTGAATTTGAATTTTTATTTTAAAAATATTTTGCATCGGTACATTGTATATATACATAATGATAACATTCATCATAGGTAATTTGTACCTGTGCATGATATATCTTCCATATCCTTTTTCCCATTCCCCTCTCCTCCCTTCAACTTCTCCCTCTTCCCCTCCTTGTTTACAAAAGCTTTGTTTCCATATTTTTCCTTGTCCCTTCTTTCCTTTGCCCCTCTCCCTCCCTTGATCTTTCATTTGAACATTTTTTTCTCATTTCCCAATATATTTCATACATTTTTGTACTTATTTATACATTTGGTTTCTCACACCAGAAAATGTGGTATTTAAACATGTGATATATTTATTTCACTTACGAGTATGATCTCAAAGTGCATCCATTTAGCTAGAAATGTCACAAACTTATCCTTTATGGTAGAATAATATGCTGTTTTATAAAAAGAAAAAAATGTGCATTTTCTTTATCCATTCATGGATTGATGAGCATTTGGACTGTGTCCAAGACTTAGCTATCACAAACTGTGTGGCTATATCCATGAGTATACATATACCGTTGTGGGATGATGCTTTTAAATCTTTCAGGAAGATATCAAAAAGGGCAAAGGAGGGTCAAACAGAACTTCTAGTTTTAGTTTTTTGAGAACTCTCCACCCTGGTTTCTACAGTGGTTGCACCAGTCTTCACTCCTACCAACAGTGGAGAAGGGTTCCTTTTTTCCCCACTCACTCCAGCATTTATTTTTTGATTTCTTGATAATAGCATCTCTGTGTTGTTTTAATTTGCATCTCTTAAATGACCAATGATGTGAACATTTTTTCATATATTTATTTGCCATTTGTACATCTTTGAGAAGTGTGTATGCATTTCAGATGCCCTTTTTTGAATTGGGTCTTTAAATTTAGGGGTGTCTGATGTTTTTAAATTTCCTTATATATTCTAGATATTAGTCCTTTGTGTGAGAAACAGCTGGCAAATTTTTTTCCCACTCTTTGGGTTGTCTTTTCACTCTGTTGGTGATTTTTTTTTTGCTGTGCAAAGTCTTTTTAATATGTGAAATCCTGGGGGCTGGGGATTTAGCTCAGTGGTGCTGCTGCTTGCCTCGCAAACACAAGGTTCTGAGTTTGATCCCCAGTACAAAACAACAACAATAATAATATGAGATCCAAATTGCTGATTCTTTTTAATATTTTCCATGTGCTTGGGGTTTTGTTCATAAAGTCTTTGCCTACCTCAATGTCTGCAATAGTTCTACCTATTCTATCTTCCAGCAGATTTAGTATTTCTGTTTTAATACTTCGAACTTTGACTTTAGTTTTAGTGCATTGTGAAAGATATGTCTAGTTTTAATCCTCAGCATGTGGAAAGCCAGTTTTTCCACCACTATTTATTAAAGAGGATAAAAGAACATAAAAAGAGAAAATATCTACTTCAAGGTGTATCTCTGCTGTCACTGGTAGACAACTTGGGCAGACAAACCCCAGATGTATGATAATTAATTCCAACAAGGCTGAACCTTTAGTTCCACTAAACTTCAGGCTTATTTCTGGCTGTGAGGCTGGAGCCTGATTTGCTCGAGCCTTCAACACTCTGTGTGCCTCCTGCCAGTTTGACCTTGGCTTCCTGATGACTTCAAGTAGGTACCTTGACCTCCTTCTGATTTTAACTCAGTTCCTTCTCACTGTGACACTGGGAGCTGCTAGATAGATCCTGCAGTTACTCTGAGTACCTAACTCAGTTGGCCCCTTTCCAAGATGGCTACTGGCCAGTCACCCTCTCCTGGAGGACATTTGAAACCAAATAACTCATCAGCCACTACAGTCACCTGGGTACACTCTCTGTTCTACTCATTTGTTTCTCCTTGGAAGCCTTTAGGGTTGCCAGTTGTCACTGTGCATATGAAGGCTCAAGCTGCCCTTCACCATGCAGTGAGTCAGGGCTCAGGGAGAAAGCACCACTGGCCAACTCCTTGTTTTTTTATTAAAATCTCTCTTCATTTTCCCCATGGGTGTTAATTCTCACTTAGATCCTTGCTGGGTTCTGAGGACCCAGTTCCCTCCTTCTCTCCCTCAAGTTTCTATATTCCAGTTCCTGGACACCAAATCTTGGAAGGGCTGTTTCTTTAATGTTCACCACTCTCCCATCTTCCCAGAAGTAAAATATTTTATTCTGTGTTTGAAATATTACTGTCACTCATCCTGGATTCTCAACATGTTCAGCTAATTTGCTTTCATCTAGTTTGCTATGGAAACTTCTTAATTGTGATTTCTAAATGAAATCAAAACTTTAGAAGGCTATCTAAGGATCATACACATATTTGTACAGTAATTATTTTAGCCATTGTATTATCTTTTATATTCAAAAAGTTTGTTAGCCCAGATCTTATAATTTTCTTTAAATAAATTTTCTTTTTCTTTTTTCAATTGAATTATTGATAAATTCTAGGTAGACAGTACAGTTACATTCATTACTGGGATCTTGTACCTTTACATGACAGGTCTTGGTTCTCATTTTTCCCCTTGTCCCCACCCTCCCTTTACCCCCTCTTCCCCTCCCCACCTACAAGGACTTTAATTTCATTTTTACATTTTCTCATATTTTTTCCCTTTCCCTTATTTCCCTTCCCCTACCCTTCTCACTGTCCCTACTTCTTTAGTCCTCTTCTTCCTGTTTCACATTGCTAATTAACCCATTAGGATCTTGAATACTATTTTAGTTTTTCACACCAGAGAAACCATTCGGTATTTACACCTGTGTGACTTATTTATTTCACGTAGGAGTATATCCTCAAAATGTACCCATTTACCTATGAATGAATCTACTTTCTCATTCTTTATGGCTGAGTAGTATTCCATTTTACAGAAAAGCCACCAAATAAATTTTCTTATACAAATATAATAATAAAATAATAATAATTATAATATAATAAATTTTCTATGCAAATATATATATTTGTATAGTTGGCAAATAAAATATAGAGAATTTGTGTTCAATAAATCAGATAGATTTTTTTTTAGTTTTATAAAACAGCTGTGTGCTTATGTTCTCCAGGGTTTGCATTTAAAAATTAGTTTTAAGGCTGGGGATTTAGCTCAGTGGTTCTGCCACCTGCCTTGCAAGCTCAAGGACCCAAGTTCAATCCCCGGTACAAAAAAAATTAGTTTTATAACATAAATATTATATTACTTTTGAATATTTATTTCATACTTAATTTTTAAAAATATTACATTTAAGTAATTCCTCCAGGATGTTTTTAGATTGGTAAATCATGTTCAAAGATAGGAATTAAAGTTACAAAAATTTAGAAAATAAAACAATATAAACCTCTTTTCAGACAGGACGATTTCTTGATTAAAAATTGTGGACTTTTATAAGTTCTCTCACTGTGTTTGGCTCTCTACATGGTACCTAAGTGCTTTGGAATACAGATTCATATTTAAAAACAAATATTCCCAAGTTAGGAAGTCCTCAGCAGTTGCCAGAATACATCTGTGTATCTTCCTAACTATACAGTAGCTATAATATGATGGTTATGTAGTTTATCTATGTTAAAAGCAAAATCTTTTCATTACAAAAAAGATAAATTTATTGAGTTCCTTTAAAAAAATATCTATCACTTTTCTCAGAGTGCTGAATATGACATATAAGTTCACAATAGGAAACAAAAATGAAAAAAACAATACTGCAGGAATAGCCTGTTGTAATCTGTAACTACTAGACTGTATTTGATACTTCAGTTTATAGTTAGGAATTGTTGTCTTTTTTATGACTGATGTGGCCCCAGGGTATTCCAAGATGGGGAAATTTTGAGGGAAGCCACTTTTATAATCTCAAATTTGGCACTGATGAGGAATCTATTTCAGTCTTTGAAACTGCTTTCATTTACTTCCCAAATTGCAGATACACTAAATTGTAGAAATGAGTGAATCTGGTAAGTTCTCTGTCACAACATATCTAAGGAGGTACTAGGGTTACAGTCACAGGCATTGTGAACCTATTGAGCGGTCCACTGAGATCTCCTGTTTAAATGACCCTGTGTCACTGCAGCACCATCTTTAGCCTAAACTTGTTCATTTCTTATGAGTTAGAACACATTTATTATTTTGCATACAGTGAAACCTCAAGTTATGACCAGCTTGACATACAAACAACTTGAGTTACAACCAGAATTTTAGTTTTAACTTACGACCAAAATATTGAGTTACCACCTGAATACCAGCTACTTGTGCTTCCAGATGGTCTCAGATACAAATTTAACACTTAAAGAGTCCTGGAAGGAACATTACAACATCATTTCATGTATATGGTTAATTAAGAAATCCTGTGCCAGTGTCTCTCTAAGGACACTGAGATCTGCCTGTATACAGGAGAGAGACTTTGAAGGCTGTGTAGAGGAGCCTGAGCACTCAACACACCAACTTGAGATACAACCAACCCTGGAGAATAAATTGAGTTCATGAGCTAAGAGTCTACTGTACTAGTTTCTGCATCCTTAAAGATGAGTGTAATGATATTTACTTTATTAGGGTAGAATAACTAATTGCTTATTCTAAAGTGTTTTTCAAGTCCAAAGTATTAGATTTATCATTACTACTGTAATTATTATTATTATTTAAACCTGGATGACGAAAGGTGCTGGATAATTGCACAATATGATGATGGTATATCCAAATAAAGGGGAATACTGGAATTGTTGAATACAGAAATTAAGATGTATGGGTGTGATAGAGGAGATTTTCTTTTACAAGAAGATGATATAGATAATGTTAATTGTGTGTTGATTATCCACAAATAAGCCCGAGGATTTTACATAGAAATATGGACAGAAGATTATTCTAAAGTAGTTCATTTCATCTGGGCAGTGAAGGTTGTGAGAGAACTTTCTTTCATGCATTTAAGTGCCTAGAGTAAAAAATAATTATATACTAATGTGTGGGATATTCTAGCTTCATTCAGAAATTACCAGGCCAGGAAAAGAATTTAACACAGCCTTTAGGGCAAGACTGTGCTGAGCTTTGTCACTTAAAATATGTTAAGGGGAACAAGAAACAGCAGCATTTCCATGTTCAAGTACATACTTGATCCTGAGGAACAACAAGGGATCCCACAGAACTGAACTGATGGCCTCAGATTGTCTAACAGACAGCCAGACTGGAGAAGGAAACAAAGAAGTAGAAACCAATCAGAAACTTGCTGACACACAGGAGGGAATAGTGCTGAACTTTGAGGGTGTTTGGGAAGATCAGGCATCTTCATGGGTGTGCCTGCTCCTGAGTTAACATTGCAGCAAGGGAAACATTGCAACAGTCTGGAGTCTCCTGAAGTAGGTATGTGGAACCCAAATCTGAAGGAGTAACCAAAATCAACTTGCATGGCAGAGAATTGATACTTCTTGAGGTGGCAGGACTGGATGAAACTTCAGCATGAGAAACATCAGTGGTCTCAGTCTTGAACAAATGAGAGGGGGGAGTAGGAGTCTAAGAAACATTCTGTATTGGGGCATGATCTAGAGGAAAATGAACAAGTAGTGATATGTCAGAACTGTATAGCTAAAATACTTTATCTGCTTCTGCCACAAGATTATTTCTGGCAAAAATAAATATATATATTTTTTAATTTCAAAAATAGCTGCAAATGGGAATAAAGCCTTCACAAGTTCAAGGTCCATCTGGGATACAGAGTAAGTTCAACACCAATCAGAACTACATAGGAAGACCCTGTCTCAAACAACCAAACGGGCGAGGAGACTGTCAACTCTCTTATCATTTGTCCACCAAAGTTGATTAATTTTCCCTTCCAAGTTTCTCAATGCCATGTCTTGTTATTCACTTTTTTAAAAATTTATATGCTTTGGTACTGGGGATCAAACTCAGGACCTTGTGCTTGTGTGGCAGGCAGTGGTAACACTGAGCTAAAGCCCCGGCCCTGTTATTCACTTTTGTCTTTGTTTTGTTCACCTGTGTCCTCAGGACACTGGAGAACATTAGATGTGTAGTAGGCACCTATCAGCTAACTGTTGGATAGATAATTAAAAGAATGATAATAGCACCTAACCTTTATGGGACATTGGCTCTCTGCTGAAATTACATACATATTACCTACTTTAATTCTATCAGTTTTCTCATAGATGAGCATTATTATTAATTTCCATTCTACAGATAAAGGATCAAAAGCTCAGAAAAGTTAGGATGAATAAAATACTGAGGAGACCCAATATTTTAACCAAAACTTTCCAACTCCAGATTTCTATCCCAATCATTGTTGAACTGAGACTTAATCCCTACTCACAGAACTTGTTGGCAGAGAATGGAAGCCTATCTTGCTCAAAGTAGTTTTGCGAAATGACTGTTCATTGTTAGTTGGCTGAAAGTTAAGTTACAATGAAATTGAGATATCTCCTGAGAAGTCAGGATTGAAAAGAAAATCAAGATTTTAAATTCCCTGGCAGAGATATCTGAGACTACTTATCAGAGAGGAGATATATTTCACATATTTTAACCCAAGTTAATTATCAAACAATATTAATATTAATCCTAAATAGATTGTGATGCAATGCAGATTATAATTTCTAGAGCAACCATATGGAACGTAACTTTAAGAGTTAATAAAAGAGGATGTAAATCAATGCACTAAAATATTTATTTCCTGCAACAGAAGGTAGTATAAGAACAGAGGGACATAGAGGACGTATAGAAAATCAATAGCAAAATGGTACATACAAATCTGATGATCTTTATAATTACATTAAGCAGGAATATTTAACATCCCAATCAGAAGAAAATATGACTTAATTACACAAAAATAGCAAAATAAAACTATATTTTCTACAAAGGATACATTTAAGTCAAAGAAAAAAATGGATAAAAGTACACAGTACTTTTATGCAATGTACACAGTACCCATGAGAATTGGCATGTCTATATTAATACCAGACAAAATAGTCTTTAAATCAAGAAATATAACTTAAAGTACACAGAGATGATTTAAAATGATGAATTCATGAAGCCCAAACTGATAAGTGAAAAGAGAAATAGAATATTTAGTAATAATGGTCACAGATTTCAATATCTACTTCTCAGGATAATTGAATAATATAATTGAAAAAAGGATTCTTTTTCTTAACAATTGATTAATTGAATGAGTAATTGAAGTAGACATAAAATCAGTAAGACAGAGACACCTGGAACAATGGTATTCACTAACTCAGCTTAACTAACATAAATAAAATGGCCCAACAATTGACTATATAATATACATTCTTTAGCTCAAATACAGCATTTCTAGAATGAATTATATGACAGACCGAGCAAGAAAAATATATGGTGCAAATTAACAATATAAAAGACAAAGGAAAAGATAACACTGATTTCAAAGAATGTTTTAAAATTATTATTTTGAGCAACTTATTCCAAAATATTAATCAAGCTAGGATAAACAAATTCCTAGAAAATATAAATTTCCAAAATTATTCAAATTCAAATAGGCCTATGACAAAGCAATTATTGCAAGTTTTAAAAAAGCCAAAATCTCATTAAAAATGGTGGTGTAGCAAGTTCAAGTTTTCCATGAATCCAGTAAAGCAATGATTATTCTGACAAATACTGTCAGAATCAAAACTTTTGTAGGTCTTAATCTTAACAAAAAACTTACAATAGTTAAGAAAATAAAGAAGGATGAATGGGTGAAATTTGGTGGGAGACTGTTGTATTTTAACTCATCTTCATATTGTTTACCACTTCGACAATGATGGCCATGTCTATGGTGGCCCATGTTTCTGACAGTTTGCCAGTGCTAGAGAGAGCAATGTGGACTTGTTTCAGAAAAATCATAGCCATGTGCATTGACCTGTTCTATCTCCTTGAGGAAACAGCTTCAGGATTTGTCTTTCTTTCACTTGATTTTCTCAGGTTTGGGTTGCCCATTTGGGTGGAATTTACTCAAAATATATAAGGACAAATACGCAAGGTATAGCCCCCGGAGACAAGGGATATGAGAATTAAAAAGTATCAAACAGATTAAAAACCATGAGGAAGATGAGGCTGAGAAGTTAGATAAACAGAGGAGACAAGTTCTCTCAAAGGTGTCCATATATAGTATGGAATCTAGAAGGATATATATAGGCTCAGATTTGCATGGACACTTGCAAAAGATCTAGGAAGACCCTATGCTTTCACACGTGGCTTGCCTTTTGGCTCAATGAAAGCAAAAGGAAGTGTATGGTAAGGCAGAGTTGTAAATAGCCTTAATATACACTAAAGGGAAATTAATTTCCTTTACCTTTCTGTTCTTTTCCCTCTCCCTTCCCTCCCTTCCCTTCCTTCCTTGCTTCTTTCCTCCTTCCTCCTACTCCTCTGCTTCTTCCCTCCCACCCTCCCTCCATTACTTCCTTCCTTCCTAGAGAATTAAAATCACTAGTGGTCACTAAGCTAATGGAACAGAAATCTCAGTGACCAAACATGAGAGACTGGAAAAGTCACTGAAAACCACAATCCAAAACAAATAGCAATAACAAATCTGGGGAAAGGAGAGGGGAGAGATTCTGATTTCCAGAGACACAACATTATGTTATTCAAAGTGATGACTTTTCAACAAAAGAATTACAAGGTATGTGACTTTGTATTCTAGGCACTGGCAATTTACTTATGAACAAACAGACAAAAATCCTTGTCCTTGTGAAGCTTGTATTTTATGACATAAATATATTCATTCATAATGTCCATCACCCAGATTCTACCATTTACATTTTACTGCACTTCCCTTATAACATTTCAGTCCATGTGGTCATGTTTTTCCAGTCATCAGTCCATCTTTTTCTTACATTATAAGTTTAAGACTGCAAAATGAGGACCACCTAAATATTCAATAATAATATGGTAATTAAATACATTGATATATTTTCACTCAATAGAATGATATGCAATCATTTAAATTCAGACTAAAGAAAAAAATGTATCTAATAATAGGACAAATAGCAGAATATGATGCTACTGGGCATTTTTAACACTATAGAACACATTATACAAACAAAAATTGCCATAAGCTAATATGGGTAAATAAAAGATGCTTATTCTGTTAGGGTATCTAGACATCTCTGTGTCTGTCTGTCTTGTCTGTCTGTTCATTAAGTTGTTTTTGAATTGATTTTCCTACAACACTTGAAATAAAATCATTTATTATAATACATATTCAGAATTATTCAGCAGAGCAAGAAGCAAATGTAGCATCTTGTACCTAATTATAGTTAACTAATTATAACTAACTAATTGTAACTAATTATATACTGGATGTTTTCTAGTTCTTGGATATATAAAGATAAATAAAGTGCAGTTCCTGCCCATTATCATATATTAGAGATAATGTTTCCATAAAAATAATCACATGATGAACAAAGTTATGTTGTGTATTTTATGTAGTGATTGATTATACAGTGATACTAAAGTATAATCCCAGCCCAAAAGAGTAGCGTCTGAACCAGATTACCTGGATTTGCTTGTAGGCTTTGCTTCAAATTAGTTATGGGAGATTTTGTTATTACCTCTCTTTGCCCCCCTCCTTCATTTCTAATGTTGTTAAAAATACTTCATACTTCTCAGGTTTATGTGAAGATTAAATGACAATACAGGTAAGTGCTTAAAATAGTCTCAGGGACATTCCAAATACTAAACAAATATTATCCCTTATTACTATTTAATATTAACATATTGATTTTAGGATTCTGTAATTAGATTCTTATTTAGAAGAACACCTAATAGTTATGCATTGATGCATATTTTAGTCTATTTATTCTGATAGTTAATGTAATATATTAAGGCTTGGATGTTCAAACATTAAAAAACCACACATTTTACTTCAATCTGTTGTATTTATATTCCTTTCAAAATCTGTTTTAGCTAAAATATTCCAGCTGTTTGCAAACATAAGAAAAATATTTCTTACTTTAACACTGTGTAAGACTATTTAAGGATATAGTTTGATTTCCTTAGAAAGTTTTGTGGTTTCTAGTATCTGAGTAGTGGTACTTAGATTGTGTAGATATATGGCAGCCTTTTCAACTTGAAGTTTGGTAGGGATATGTAGTCAGATTAAAGGTGTTTCTCTTTAGGTCTAAATTTGATGCCAATAAGAAACTTTATTGAAGATAAAAATTTCTTTTGAATGTTTAGATTGTATTGTATAATTGCTTGGTAATACAGTTATAAATATTTTATGATTAATAAAATAATAAAAAGAAATGTGAAAATGTAGGTTCTTAGCTCACAAAGTACCAATGTAAAAAGAAAGTTCATTTATTTTGGTGTCTATCTCATTTCCATCAGGAATATGAGATCACAAAGTTGCCAGATTTTAATTCTCCTCTCTGAATATTTTAGTGTCATTAGATGGGCATAATCACTTTCAAAATTATGATGGAAATGATGGGATGATATAATGACTTTGGAGCGAGTTTTGTCCTGTCTTGGGAGAACTTGTAATTGTATTGTGTTTATGGAAGAAGATGAAGGAGACATGTAAATGTAATATCCTTTCATCTGACTCTCTAGTCACATCACAGTTTTTATTTTCATTAGGGCACAAAGAACATCTACCTGGATTCCATATTTCATATCTAGGCACCTTTTAAAGGTTTTCATGAAGAGGAACCATTTAAAAAAATTATTTTCTAGTCATTGTATTTATTTCAATGTTAATTTCATAGAGAAACCCCGAGGATAAAGACATTGTTTTTAATAACCTAATGTCATAGGAAAAGTACTGAGAAAACCTAGAAGCAGGGAGTAGATGGATAATAAAGTGGTGTGAGACCAATTCCGCAACTGCAAGTTGAGAAATTTTTGTTGATTTTATTTTTGTAAGTCTGAAGCTAAATTAGCTTATCTATATGATTACATGATCACTTTCTTCCTCACAATTTTGAGATGTTTGACAGGACAGGTCTTAAGTATTTCTTATAGAATTTCTTTTTCTTAGAGCTGATGATTTATTTTGTTATTGAGGAAGTATAGTGAGGTTGAAGATAAGGTTATATGGTGAGGTTAAAGATAAGAATTATTTTCAAAATAAGAACAAGTATAGGTTAAATACAATAAGACACATAGATTAAAAGTCTTCTTGGAAAAATAATCCTGCCTATTCTGTTTAGAACTTATTGTCTTTTGGATTTTTTTAGTTCTAAAAATGGCTTGCAATACCTTCATTAGAGATAATCTAAAATATGTACATGAATAAGTTCTGAAAGATATATTTTTCTTTTTTTCTCATTGAGTTTATTGGTACTTTTTAGGTATACAGTACAGTTACATTCATCATTGGGATCTTGTACCTTTGCATGACAGGTCTTTGTTCTCATTTTTTCCCTTACCCCTGCCCTCCCTTCAACCCCTCCTCCCTTCCCTTTTTACAAAAACTTATTTCCATGTTTTCATTTTCTCATATATTTTCTTTTCCCTTATTTCCTTTCCCCTACCCTTCCTACTTCCCCTACATCTTTAGCCCTTTTCTTCCTATTTCACATTGTCAATTATATCATTAGGATCTTATATACAATTATAGTTTTCTCACACCAGAGAAACTATTCGGTATTTACACATGTATGACTCATTTATTTCACTTAAGAGTATATACTCAATATGCATTCATTTTCCTGTGAATGATTCTATTTCTCATTCTTTTTTTAAATTTCTCATTTTTTTTAATTGAGGTTATTGGTACAATCTAGGTATTCAATACAGTTACATTCATCATTGGGATTCTGTACCTTTACATAATAGGTCTTGATTCTCATTTTTCCCCTTGTCCCTGCCCTCCCTTCACCCCCTCCTCCTCTCCCCATTTACAAACACTTTATTTCCATTTTTTCAGTTTCTCATATTTTTTTCCTCTCCCTTATTACCTTTCCCCCACTCTTCCCACTTTCCCTACACCTTAGCCCTTTACTTCCTATTTTACATTATTAATTGTCTCATTAGGATCCTGTGTACTATTATAGTTTTTCACACCAAAGAAATTGTTCGGTATTTCAGTTAAAGAAATCTCTGTATGAACATTAAAAATAGGGAATCCTAAAATAAAACTAAAAAGGAAAGCAAAAGAGAAAAGGCAATGATGTAACATCAAATAATCCTTAATTCTGGCGATGAAAATGGTCCCTGAACATATTTAAATTGCTTCTTGCTCTTATAGTCTTATCTTATTCTTTTTTCATTATTTAGAGAATACTTTATTAGTTTCTGTAATCAAACCCATGTAGATATGACCTTACATATTTAGTACGATGTGTTATCCCTGTACACATGGAAAAAATTAAAATAAAATAAATTAACATTTCTAGACCAATATGGTTGTCCATTTCTGTACAATGCCAAGTCAACACAGTAAATTGGGATGACTTTTTCCAAAGTTGGCAGCACCGTTGGCTGAGTAGTATTCCATTTTATAGAAAAACCGTGTCTTCTTTATCCAATCTCCAACTGATGGTCAATTGGGTTGTTTCCAAGTTTTAGCTATTACAAACTGTGCCACTATAAACATGTGTGTGCCTGTATCACTGTGGTATAATTCTTTTAATTATTTTGGAAAGATACCCAACAGAGGGATGGCTGGGTCAAATGAAATCTCTAATCCTAGTCTTTTGAGATATCTCCATATGGATTTCCATAGTGGTTGCACCAGTCTGCACTGCCACCAAAAAATGAAAAAGGGTTCCTTTCTCCCCACAACACCACCAACATTTGTTATTGGTTGATTTCTTGATAGCAGCCATTCTTTCTGGTGTGAGGTGGAATCTTGGTGTTCTCATCGGCATCTCTAGAATGACCAGTGATGTGGAACATTTTTTTCGTATATTTACTTGCTGCTTTTACTTCTTTGTCTGAGAAATGTCTGTTCATTTCAGACGCCCATTTTTGAATCGGGTCTTTATATTTGGGGGGGCTGGGTTTTTTGTTCTTTATATATTCTAGATAATAGTCCTTTGTTTGAGAAGCAGCAGGTACAATTTTTTTCCCACATTGTAGGTTGTCTCTTAGTTCTGTTGATGGTTTATTTTGCAGTGCAGAAGCTTTTTAATAAGATGAGATCCCAGTTGTTGATTCCTTCTGCTAGTTCCCGGGCTACTGAGGATTTGTTCATAAAATCTTTTCCTATGCCAATGTCTTCAAGAGTTCTGCCTAACTACACAAGATTGGGAGTCTTTTTTTTTTTTTTTTTTTTTTTTTTTGGTACTGGGGATTGAACTCCGGTCCTTGCGCTTGCAAGGCGGGCCACCGAACTGCTGAGCTAAATCCCGGCCCCACATCTCTTTTTTAATATTTAGATCTTTATCCACTTGGATTTATACTTTAGTTCATAGTGAAAGATAAAGGTCTAATTTTAATATTTGACAGGTTGAAATCCAGTTTTTCCAACAGCATTTATTGAAGAGGGTATCTTTCCTCCCATGAGGATGGTTGGCTCCTTTGTCAAAGATGAGATAGCTCAGTACATCTGGAGTTGTTTTTGAATCTTCCAATCTATTCCACTGATCCTCAGGTCTGTTTCTTTGTCAGTGCCATGCTGTTTTTATCACATTGGCTTTGTAGTATAGTTTCAAATTGGGAATTGTTATACCTGCTGCCGTGTCTCTGTTGCCTGGGATGGCTTTTGCTCTTCTAGGTCACTTCTGGTTCCAAATGAATTTTTAAATTATTTTTTTCTAGTTCTGTGAAATACACTGTTGGAATTTCAATTGGTTTTGCATTGAATCTGTATAGCAGTTTTGGTAGCATGACCATCTTCACTGTGTTGATTCTTCCTACCAAGAAGCAGGGGATATCTTTCCATTTTCTTATATCCTCTTCAATCTCTTTTTTCAGAGTGCTGTAGTTTTCAGTCTATATGTCTTTTGCTTCTTTCCTTAGATTGATTCCTAGATACTTCCTTTGTTTGGATGCTATTGTGAAAGGAATTGTTTCCCTACTTTCTCTCTCAGTGAGTCTGTTATTTGTGTACAAGAAGGCTATTGATTTTTGAGTGTTGACCTTGTAGCCAGCTACTCTGCTGAAAATTTCAATTAAGTCTAGAAGTCTTTTGGTGGAATTTTTTTGGGTCTTCAAAGTAGAGTATCATATCGTGCACAAATAATAACAGTTTAACTTCTTCCTTTCCTATTTTTATTGGTTTAATTTCTTTCTCTTGTCTAATGTTTCCAGTAGTATATTGAAGAGGAGTGGTGATAGTTGGCATCCTTGTCTTGCTCCTGATTTTAACATGAAGATTTTCAGTTTTGGCCATTTAATATGATGTTGGCTGTTGGTTTTTCACAGATAGCCTTTATTAAATTGAGATATAGACCATCTATTCCAATTTTGGCAGGGGTTTTTATCATGAATGGGTGTTGAATTTTGTCAAATGCTTTTTCTGCATCTATCGAGATTATCATATAGTTTTTTTCCTTGACTCTGTTAATATAGTGTATTACATTTATTGACTTATGTACATATGTTGAACCATCCTTGCATCCCTGGAATAAATCTAACTTGGTCAGAATGTATGATCTTGATGAGCCTCTGTATTCTGTGTGCAAGTATCTTATTAAATATTTTTGCATCTATATTCATTAAGAGATTGGCCTGTAGTTCTCTTTTTCAGTTGGGTCTTCCCCTCTTTTGGCAATCAAAGTAACACTTGCTTCCAGGAATGAATTTGGAAGTATTGCTTCCCTTTCAATTTCATTGAAAAGTGTAAGAGTAGTGGCAGTACTTCTCTAAATGTCTTGTGAAATTTAGCGGTGAATCCATCAGGACCTGGGCTTTTCTTCATTGGTAAACTTTTAATTACATTGTCAATTTCAATTATTGTAATTGTTGTGTTTAGAATTTTTTTTCTTCTTCATTCAACTTTGGTAATTCATAAGTATCTAAAAATCTGTCCATTTTTTCTGTGTTTTCCATTTTATTAGAGTACAGGTTCTCAAAGTAGGTATTGACCAACTCTCTGGATTTCTGTTGGATCTCTTGTGACTTTACCTTTTTCATTCCTAATTGCATGTATTTGAGCCTTTTCATACCTTTTTTTTGGACAAGGTTAGCTAAGAGTTCATCAATTTTATTTATTCTTTCAAAAAACCAACTCTTTGATTCATTGATTTTTCATATCATTTTCTTAGTTTCCATTGCATTGAATTCTGCTCTAATTTTTATAATTTCCTCTCTTGTGTGAGCTTTGCATTTTTTTTCCTCTTCTTTTTCTAGGAGTCTAAGATTCATCATTATGTTGTTTATTTGAGCTCTCTCTGTTTTCCTAGTGGAAAGATATATTTTTCTGAAAGATATTTTAACTCATAAAATGTAACTTGTTAACTTCAGTGTACATCTTGGAATGTGTAAACACTGTATTGGGTTTGGTGTATGAAGGGGGCAACTCCAATAACTCCAACTAGTCTAAATTTTGCACTATAAGTATCTCTGTGTATCTTATGCAAGTTGCTAACATTAAAAAAGTTTTAACATGTTTAATTTAATTATCTCCCTTGGGACGCAGCACTCTAACAACCATAGAGTGCAATAAGGTTTCATTTTGTGCATGCACAGTATTCATGGATCCTCTAAATTATTCCAAGCACTGACTACACAATGCAGTAAATAATTAGTTTCTTTCAACTTATTTATTATTTAAGGCATATAGTCTGAAGGGAAAAAAATGAACATTTTAGTTGGATTAGAAATGAGATGGAGAGTTAATGAGATGGGGTACAGAAAGTTTCTTCCACTTGGTAGAAATTCCTGGGGAGGTCAAGAAGAGGTAGACTGCAGAGGCAAAAATGAAATGAAAATGTTTAGGTAGGGACAGGGGTATCTATGAAGTCACATGCTCTTCAATTATTAGCTAGATTAAACAGAGTTTTTTTTTTTTATTTTCCAAAAGTAGGATATAGTTAAAGAAAATTTTCCTTTAAGGGGAGACTTGAGATTCATTTTTAGAAATTCTTAACAAGCAATTTGTCCTTTGTTTTTCAGTCTATGTGGAAGCATTCCCCATCTGTCATCTAGAGAAAGACCATTGAATTCTTAGAATGAGCGAATTCCTACTGTCTGGGGAATAAGGAGTTACAGTGTGTGGATAATAACAGGGAGTTTGAAGTGAGAGATGACATGAATCTATAGACCATAGTAGGCATAAGGACCATGTTATGGTAAATGAATGAAAGAAATACTGGCTAGGAAAAATGAAAGGAGGAAAAAGTAAAGTTGTTCAGTAAGAATTCTAATTGCTTCTACATTTGAAAATGAGAAAAGGCCTATGAATTAAATCTTGCTGCCCAGAAGCTAGAAAACATGTCATGTTTTCTGGTGGCTAAAGCAAAGGTCAGAGTTTCTAGTCACTTGGGTCTGTTATTGTCTTTTTCATAGGTATTCATGCACTTGGCCTGAGAGGAGACTCTTGTCTGAAATCAAGTTTGTCTGCCCAGGCCTCACTTTATATAGTTCTAGAGGTGAAAGATCAAAGCTAAAGAAGATTATCTTTGAAGGGGAGATGGCTCTGTTAATTCATGTTTACTTTAGATTTTTTTCTGTCTTGGTTTCATAGTAAAGCTATGCATGGAAGCAGGGTGCTAAATTGTTGTACCATCTGCATACCTGACATCATGCACAAATAACAGCGGATGATGGAATTTCACCTAAGGTCTGATTGTGCACACGGAAACTTCACAGGCTTCAAATGCTTGCTTTTATCTTATACATCGAGAAGCCCATTCAAACGTTCAGGGATCTGCCAACTTGGCAAGGAAAGCTGGCCAGCTTCCCATGCCGGGGTTTCTTTTAGTTTGAAGTTTTTGAAGTGGATCTGAGTCTGCTGAGTGAGGCTGTGATAAATGCTGTGTAGAGTCCTTGTGAGGTCTCTTATTTGTTGACTGTAAGCTTTTCATCATTTGACATGAATGGGCAACATCATTCCTTTGCATGGTATTCCTTTTTACTGTTTCTTTAAAATTATGCTAGAGAATTGTCATTTACCCTATGTAACCATAAATTCTGTGAACAAGTGCCTGTTTTGACAAAGGACTTTAAAGATATATGGCAAAAGTTAAAACAAGTCCTAGTTGATGAGATTTAAATTGTGTATATAGTAATTAAATAGTTATATTAATGAAAAAACCCTAGAGCAACACTTGCTGATTTTTCTTCTTTAATCTTTCTTAAATTTTTCCTTAAGGTTAAAGTATATGAATTAAATGGATTAGGTGAGGGAAATATAATTGTATTAAATTTCAGGTGCATGGTACACCAAGGAAAACTAAAAATATATAGTAATGTTCACAAATTGTAGATGGGCCTTGTTTCACCATATACCTTCTTTAAAATGAAATTATCAAGCAGAAGAAAGAAATTTCAGATACAGGATTGCTGTGAGAGTAAGATACATTAAAAACTCACTAAAAGTAATACTATAGCTTATTTCATTTGGTATGCTTATGTTGCTTCTCTATGAATAAAATAATAGTAAAACACAGCATTTTAATGGACATTTTATATATTGTGCTTCCTAAATAATTTATATATTCTTCAATGTTCCTTTACTAGTTACTGTTAACATTGTTCTAGTACTTAAATGATGGTGAGATCATTTCAGTATGTGTTCTTTTTCTTTAAAAGAATGTAAAACATTTCCCAAAATTCTGTTATTTTTGCTTTTGACTTTTATGATACTTTTACCCAGAGTGTTTCCACATAGCTTAACTTTTATTGATTTTCTGATTTTCTAAAATGTTTTCAGCATTCTGTATCTCAAAGGGCTTATCTTATAATATTACCTCTGACTCTTTTGTCACTTTCTGAATCAACAGTATATTTCTTACCTCATTATGTTGTGAAAGACCTTGGCCAGGGGCAGAGGAAAAGCTTTGAGTCTCTGTGAGGACTAGAATAATATGGTACTTAGTAAGCTTCTCATTAGTAATAGGAAATTATCACCAAGGAGTTGCTACTCAGAACATCGCTACCTTTTGTGAGGAATGACAAAGAATAAAAAGAAAGAGACTGAGATAATTTTCAAGATATAAAAGGGGGACAGGGAGGAGACCTGCATCCAGTGGACAGACTCAAATAAAACTCCAAGGTTGGTGTGATTTTATTAGCCAGTGAGAAGGGCAGGGGGAAGGGTAGCACACATTTCATGTAACAGCAACTATAGAGAATGTGTGGGAACAGATTAAATTAATGAAGAACCAGATTTTCTCTACACTCAAATACCTGTATATTGACAACTATCCTCAGCAGATGCTGTCTTAGGGTTATTAATATTCTACCCATAGCCAGGGGGCAGAGTGCCTTCCACATACTTCCCTGTTCCCAAGGCAAGATAACACCGATCTCAAGACTGTGAGATCTGAGTTACAGTTATATAACCTAGTTCCCAACATTCCCTCTAGTTTTCACTAATATAAGAGCAAATGGTGTCTTTTCTAGGCTTGTTAGAATCCGAGTATGACTTCTCCTTGTTGTTTTTCCATACCTCTGGCTGGTTGTAGAAGACTAAGGGTATAGCAATGTGATAGTTTTATAAATGAATGAATATGGATTTCTGTGTCATTATGTGGAGAAAATCTGTCTACCAATAAGAAAAAAAAATTGCATTACCACTGCCTAAGTATGAAATAAACTTCTGCTGTGTCAAATCTCTGAATTTTTATAGTAGCATTACCTTCCCTGAGCTTGTCAATTTTGAGGTTCTACTAATCCTCCCAACACACTTAACACTAGAAGAAAGATGCTATGTATTGAAAAGGTTCTAAAATCTATGAATGGGAGAAATTTCTCTCCCCAAAGACCTAGGTTACAAAGAATTTCCTTCCACAACTTCCACATGTTAGTGACTATAAAGCATATAATAGCCTCTTGCTAGGACTTCCATATTAGGTTTCTGACCTCTTAAGAAATAGTATGTGCTTAGTGAACATATCTGCTTAAGATATATTCAGGAAAGGGAAGCAAAGTTGTTCCTATTTCATTTAAAAATATAAAGGAAGAAGAAGCAATGATTGAACAACTAGAAGAGTAGACTCCCACTGAATTAGAACTAACGAAAACACTAGAAGAAAACTTTATCAAAAAGGGAAAAATGTAAAATGACATAATTTAAGAAACATTCAGAAGTATTCTGGAATTTACAAAACCAACACTCTTCAAGATTCAGTAGATGAACTGAAAAAGTAATTTTGCTGTCATGAAGAACTTATGATACAGAAGATCAAGTAAAACATATATCTCACCACACAGTTTGAAAATAGGAAGAGAGTTCACTTCTTCGTGAAACTGACTGTGAAAAAATATGGAAATTATACATAGATATATCCAGCAATCCTGGTTATGCGTCCAAAGCAATTAAAATATGATGTCAAGGGCCTGGGATTTAGCTCAGTGGTGACGCCGTCTGCCTTGCAAGCACAAGGACCTGAGTTCGATCCCCAGTACCAAAAAAAAAAACAACAAAAAACAAAAACAAAAATATGATGTCAAGGAGATATCTACACATGTGCTAATGTCCACATTATTCACAGTAACCAACATAAGGGAACAACCTAAGTGCCCATTAACAAATGAAAGTGTACAGAAAATGTAGCGTATACCACTAAAAGGAACATTTCCTGGCATTTGTAACTATTGCATGGACTTGGAGAATATCTCATTTATATATGGAATCCAAAAAAGTCAGTCTTATAGAAACAGAATAGAAAAATAATTACTCGAGACTTCCAGGGTGAGGTAGGATATTGATCAAAGGCTACAAAATTTCAGATAGAATAGGAAAATAAATTTTAGTGGATAGTGGGTGGCAAGCATGTTGACCACAGTTAATAATAATGTATATATATTTCAAAATTGCTGTAAGAGGACCCTTTTCAGTGAGAAGCCAAGAGTGGTGCTACACATCTGTAATCCCAGTACTCTGAGGCTGAGGCAGGAGGATCGCCACAAGGTTGAGGCCAGTTTAAGCTACAGAGTGAGTTTCAGCCCAGCGTGAACTACATAGCAAGACCCTGTCTCAGAAAAAAAAAAAAAAAGAATGAAGATGATCATTCCACCACTAAAGCAAAAGCTTTCAAGGCCAACAAGGCATACTCAAAAATATTTATAGCCACAAAAGACAAAAGGAGGAGGAGAGGAAAAGGAAGATAGAGGGAAAGGAAGAGGAAGAAGAGGTGAGATGATGGATATGCTGATTAGCTCGATTAAATGTTTCTATAATATATACATAGACAAAAATCACATTGTGCCTTATAAATATATGTAATTAAGTTTTAAATAAATAAATAAAATAGAAATAATATCCATAGTGACAAAAATCCAAGCTTTCTAAATTCTAAGCATTTGGAAGCCTGTTTTGCTTAAGAAATATTGCTTACTTCAGAGTTATTCAAATTTTCTATTTCCTAATGCTTTTTTATCTTTTGATATTTAATTTTTTAATTTTAAAAATGTAATTTATATATTTTGCATAATGTAAGAATTCAATATTTTTTATATGCATGCAAAACTAGCAATGCTATTTACTAACATACCCTTTTTCCACTGATTTGAAATGCAACCTTTGAGATAATATATGTGACATCCTAATACATATTTGTATGTATAATTCCAATATATATATCTCCAATATCCATATCATGCTATTTGAATATGATGTCTTTATAAGCTCTTATAATATGTGATAAGGAAAGTACTCATTCCATTTTTGCAGATGTTTTTGGTTTTCTATTCATTTTATGAATTTTAAAATTATTTGCTAGTTCATAACAGTCATTTTTAAAAAATCTTACTTCATTCTTTTAAATAATTAAAAATTATGAAGACATTATACTTCTATTATGAAATATATTCTTACATATTTTATATTTGTATTGCTTTTGTAAGTAGGATTTACTTTTTATATGTCCACTAATAACTGGTTTTATTTCTAAAGTTTTTTGTATGTTTTTTTGAATTCAACTACTGTACTGAATTCTCTTAAGTATATTTTTTTCTAATTTGAAATACAGACTGTCTTTTATTACCAATATCAGTCCTCTCACTTTGAAAGTATTATCTCATTATTTAGAACTTCAAAGGCCACCTGCCTTGCAAGCACAAGGTCCCAAGTTCAATCCCCAGTACCAGCCCCCAAAACAAACAAACAAACAAACAAAAGCAATGTTGAAATAATAATGGTGAAGCAGCCTTCTCTACTTTTTTCTTCATCTAAGTGGAGATTTTGTATGTTTATTATTGGATATTGGTAAATAATGTTTAAGATGAATCCTTCTTTCTCTATATTTAGTAGAATTTAAAAAATATATATGACTGCAGAATATTACCAAATGCCTTTTAGAAGTTAAATGATATAATGGTACTGTTTTTATCTTCTAATTTATTAGAGGAGGTTATGGTATTGTGAAATCTAAGAAAAAAAGAGTCAAGACAAAAGAGTAAAACTTACACAGAAGAACCTAAAACATTGCTCTTGCCCTTGCAGTCCAGGGATTTAGCTCAGTGGTGCCTCCACCTGTCATACAAGCACAAGGTCCTGAGTTCAGTCCCTGATACCAAAACAAAACAACAACAACAAAAAATATTCAGCATCATAGATGACCCTGGAAACAAGGATCCATCATGGCAGAAGTACATGAGGGAATCTTTGAGGACATGCTCCAGGAAAAAGGACCTGTACTCAGAAACAAATGGAGGAGGCAAATAAAGCTCGATACCAAGAGTTACCCTAAAGGACAAAATTATCAAACTGAATCCAGTGTCAGGATGGTTTAGAGAGGGAAGAGGCACCACCTCTAGATCTCAGAACTCTTTACACCTCAGGTCCAGTGAACTCCCCATGTTGGGAATGGATCTAACATCTTAAAAGAAGCAGCCAGTATTGCAGCAGTAGTTGGGCCCCTGGGGTAGACTACTAATTTATTTTCCCTCTCTTCTAAGAGAGCCCAGAAGTGAGATATTTGCAGATTAGGGCATCAGAGAAACTGAAAACTACAGAATCTTGTGGAGAGCAGACTGACCTAGCACCAGTGGGCCACTGGAAAGTAAAGAACACGGGCATGCCTCTGATTAGGGAATCAAAGGTAGCTGCTAGGAGACCTGGGGTAGAAAATTAGTTTAAGCAGCCAAAGCAGGCATTCTCCCATTGTTCCACAAACACTGGGTGGTTTTGTGCCTGCAAGGTATTCTGCTCATCACTTAACATAAGGTTTCTGTGAGGAAAGCCCTCCTCTCCCTGCTAAAGGCTGCTAAGTACAATGAGCCTAGGAACCAGAGTACCCAGCCTGAAAGGTGATGCTTTGTGGAGTGCAGAGAGGGAGATGTGGGACAAAATTCTAGAGACTTCTAGAAAGTGAGTGCACAGGTACAGAGATTATCACAGAGAGAAGGGAGCATAAATTGGAAAGCCCTTTGGGTAATCAGCAAGAGAATGGAAATTGGCCTAACCACACTGCACTCTCCTCTCCTCTTAATTGAAAGTGTTTGATCAGAAGCCAAAGGCAAATACTTCCAGCTATCCATACCTACAGGAGCGAAACTGAAACTAAGCAGAGTGCTATCTATAGAGGGGAGTAAGTCTCAAATGGTCTATCTGGAGCTCAAGCCTTTTCACTCAATGGCAGAAAAGAGAAAAAGTCACAGGAGGGGACTAATTCAATGAGTTGCAAGAATGAGCTGTGGAATGATTGGAGGAATGTGGAAAGACACCTTGTGGACTCAGTGATTCTCTGTGGAGAGGTGCAGAAAAGAGTCAGATCCAGCATCCTTCCAGGACACCACCACCAAGTCAAAACATCCATTTGTGAACATAGGGTGAAGAGCAAACTGGTTGAATTCAGACTACAGTATAAATGGAATTGAGAGGATGCTTTAAATTTGCAGTTTTGTAACAATGTGGGTTTTGTTCTTATTCCTTTATTTTACTTTGTGTGTATATATATATATATATTATATAATATAATCTTTTTATATATATATATGTATATATATACATAATCTTTTTCCCATTAAGTTTATTGGTACGTTTTAGATATACAATACAGTTACATTCATCATTGGGATCTTGTACCTTTACATGCAGAATAAATTCAAATACAACCTTACTATCAGCATTGTAATAGACTCTGAGCATCTCATATCTCCCCTCTCTCTGTGTTCATTTTCACTTTCCCACAAGTATTTTCTCATACTTCATTTCTTCCCAGCAGTCCTCTATTCCATTTATAAAAAACAACAGTTAGTTCTCTTTTCTTTCTTTCACTTGCTATTATCTCTTTTTCTCCTTTTTCTTCTTTTTGATCTACACCCTTCTTCTTTTTTCTTCCCCCGTCCTCTGCATCCCATTGTACCTGTCAGTAGTAGCCAAAATGGGTCTCTGAGAAAAGAGTGAAATTGTTAAAACAAGTTTTAATGGACATGATAGAGCTATGGTTGTCTCTGTCTGTAGATGCTGATGTAACCAGTAGTAGTTTTCACCTTGCAACACAATGATCAGTTTTGATCCTATTACACTGAATAGGTCAAAGAGGTATAAATACTAAAACATAACCAAAGCTGAAATCACATCATTGGGAAAGATACACTAACTAAAGAAATTTCAGCCAAGGATTTAGCTCAGTGTTGCCGCTGCCTGCCTCTCAAACACAAGGGCCTGTGTTCCATCCCTGGTACAAAAAATAAAGAAAAGGAGGAATGAGAATTCTGCCATACCATGAGAGATTGTGCCCGTAATACAAAACATGATTAATAAATCTAGAGCAGACACAAATAAAAAAATGGAGGAGCTGAGAAACACGATGGAATCCCAACATAGGAAACAAATGGAATCCATGAAACGGATGCAAACAGTTTTCCAGGAGATTAAAAACTCCACTGAAATTTTATGCAGCAGAAGGAGCCAAAGCGAGGACAGAATTTCAGATATAGATGATAGGATTGTAATTAGTGACCAGGTAAAGAAAATTTGTTGAAATTAGTAAGGGACTATGAGAAACAATCCAGCAGCTGCTAGATGATTCAAAGAAGAATAAGACTGATCAGAGTCAATGAAGAAACAGGACAGTGTAGATGACATAAAAAAGGTGTTCATAGAAGTAATGGCAGAAAACTTCCCAAATGAGTGAAAGAACTTGACATACAGATCAGTGAAGCTTATAGAACTTCAATTAGCAATTATAAAAAAATCAACACATAGGCATATATTAGTTAAGATTCCAGAAACCCAACAGAAGAAAAACTTCTACAAGCCATTATAGAAAAGAAACAAATCACATACAAAGGAAAGCCTATTAGAATCAGCAGACTTATCCTCAGAAAAGACAACGAGGATCACAAACCCATGAAGTCCAGAAGAATGAATTCACCAGGCACAATAAGAAATTAAATGCAAAGGGGAAGAATCCAACAAAAAGAAAAAGTCATGATGAGGATAAGTCAGTACATATCTATTACAACCATCAAAATTAGTGGTCTCAATTCACCAATCAAAAGAAATGGACTAATAGAATGGGTCAAGAAGCAAGATGCAACAAAATACTGCATATAAGAAACACACTTATTTCAAAAGGAAACTCAGACTGAAAGTTAAAGGATGGAAAACAATACTCTGTGCATCAGGAATCCTATCCTCTTTGGGAAAGCTATCCTCTTTGCAGATCAAATGGATTTCAAATGAACACTGATTAAGAGAAACGAAGAAGGGAACATCTTTCACTACATCCTTGTAAAAGGAACAATCCAAGAGCAGGAGATGACAATCATAAATATATATGCAGCAAACTCTAGTGCACCCAACTATATAAAAATACTAATGATCACAAAAAATCATATAAACACTAATGCAATATTAGTGGGGGAACTCATTGCCCCACTGTCACAAATAGACCAACCAGACAAAAAATAAACAATGAAATAATAAAACTTAAATTCTTGAACAAATGAACTTAAGAGAAGTTTAAAGAGTGTTCCACCCCACAAAATCAGAATACACATACTTTTTGGCTGTGCACAGGTTGTTTTCCAAAATAGACCACATACTGCCATAGAACATGTTTAAGTAAGTGTGCAAAGAAAGTGAAGTTACTCTCTGTATATTATCAGATCATAGTGTGATGAAATTGGAAATCAACAGCAAAAGAACCAGCAAGAATTTCATAAACACATGGTTATTGAAAAATACACTTCTGAATAACCAATGGGTCACAAGAAACTAGAGAAGAAATCAGACAGGTCCTACAATTAAATGACAATGACATTACAACATATTGAAATCTATGGGATACAATGAAAGCAGTTCTATGAGGGAAATTCATAGCAGTAAGTACTCATTTTAGGAAAACAGAGTGAGATCAGTTACAAACCTGATGCTGAACCTTAAGTGTCTAGAAAAAGAAGAGCAGGACGAACCCAAAGCTCATACAAAGGAGGAAATTATAAAGAGCAGGGAAGAAATCATTGCATTGGAGGCTAAGAGAACAACACAAAAATCAATGAAGCCAAGAGTTGGTTCTTTAAAAGATAAACAAAATTGACAAAACCTTAGCTAACCTTATTAAAGAAAGAAAGAAAAGACCCAAATCCATGAAATTAGAAATGAAATTACAATGGACCCAGCAGAAATCCAGAGGATCTTCAGTACCTACTTTGATAACCTGTATGCCAAGAAGATGGAAAATACAGAAGAAATGGAAAGAGTCCTAGATACCTATGAATTCCCAAAGTTGAAGCAAGATGACCTAAAAATTTTAAACAACCGAATAATAATCAATGAAATTGAAAACATAATTAAAAACTTAACAACTAAGAAAAGTCCAGGTCCTGATGGCTTCACTGCTGAATTCTACAAGACCTTTAGAGAAGAACCACTGCCAGTACTGTTTAAACTTTTCAATGAAATTGAAAGGGAAGTAATACTCCCAAATTCATTCCTGGAAGCAAGCATCACCTTTGATCCCCAAAGCAGAGAAAGACACAACCAAAAAAGAGAACTATAGGCCAATCTCACTAATGAACATAGATGGAAAAATCCTTAATAAGATACTGGCAAATAGAATGCAGATGATCATCAAGGAGATCATACACCCTGACCAAGTGGGATTCATTCCATGGATACAGGATTGGTTCAACATACACAAATCAATAAGTGTATTACACTATATTAATACAGCCAAGAACTAAACCCATATGATCATCTCAATAGATGCAGAGAAAGCATTTCAAAAAATCCAACAAGGATTTATGATAAAAACTCTCCAAAAATTGGAATAGATGGTCTCTATTTCAATCTCATGAAGCCATCTATGAAAAACCAACAGCCAATATCATACTAAATAGTCAAAAACTCAAATCCTTCACACTAAAATCAGGAACAAGACAAGGGTATCCACTGTTACCACTCCTGTTCAATATAATTTTGGAATCATTAGCCACAGCAGTGAGACGTGAAAGAAATAACAGGAATAAAGATAGGAAATGAAGAAGTCAAACTGTCATTTTTCTTGATGACATGATACTCTGGAAGACTCCAAGAACAACCAAAGGTCTTCTAGACTTAATGACAAAATTCAGCAAAGTAGATGGACACAAGGTTAACACAGAAAAATCAATAGCTTTCCTGCAATCAAAAAATAGGCTCACTGAGAGAGATATGGTGCAAGCAATTCGTTTCACAATAGCACACAAAAATTGAAATACCTAAGAATCCACCTAATGAAAGAAATCAAAAGCTTCTACTTTGAAAGCTACAGCACTCTGAAAAGAGATTGAAGAGGATATCAGAAAATGGAAATATATCCTTAGTGCCTGTGTTGGAACAGTCAACATAGTGAAATGGCTATAATTCCAAAATTGCTATACAGATTCAATGCAATCCCAAATGCAATCCCAGCAATATACTTCACAGACCTTGAGAAAACAATCCAAAATTTCATTTGGAACAAGATGAGACCTAGAATAGCAAAAGCAATTCTAGGCAATAGAGACGAAGTAGAGGATATCACAATCCCCAACTTCAAATTATACTACAAAGCTAGTGTGATAAAAGCAGCATGGTATTGGCAAAGAAAGAGGCCTAAAGACCAGTGGAACATATTACAAGATGAAAAAACAAGTCCAGCCACACTCAGCCACCTGATCTTCGACAAAGGTGCCAAACACCCTCACTGGAGGAAAGACAGTCTCTTTAATAAATGGTGCTGGAGAAAGTGGGTTTCAACTTGCCAAAGATTAAAACTAGACCTTTCACCATGCACTAAACTAAAATCAAAATGAATTTTTGGTTGCATTTCTCTAACACAATTTTAAAATTCAGTCCTTGGACTTCTGAAATTGCCTATTTAGGGTTCTATGTCCTTCATTTACCTGAAAGTCAAATTCTTTCCCTAAACTTGAAAAACTTTCTCCTATGACATTAGTGATGTCATCTGTTCTTTCTTCAGCTGTTATAATTATTTCCTATAACATATTTATGTAATATATTTTATATATATATACTTGACCAAATGCTATGCCTACCATTTCATAAAATGTATACTACTGGATATAAAGGATTAGGTAAACATAAACAGAATCATAGTTGTAGATTTCAACCCTGTACACTAACAAACAGGTGAACTACACAAATTATCAACAAATATCTGAGTTGACTTACACCTTCACATGAATGAACTTGTTAGATATTTAAAGAGTGTTCCACCCAATAACATAATACACATTTTTCTCAGCACCTCATGGAATTTTTTCTAAACTAGACCCTATTTTAGGATATAAAGTGTGCTTAAATGAGAAAGAATCAAAGTATTCTCTTGTGTATTATTATAGCATTACACAATGAAACTAGAAACATATGGCAAAAGATATCCCAGAAATCACACAAACACACAGAGATTAAATAATGCACTCTTGAGGGCCAGAGATTTAGCTTAGTGATTCCACTGCCTGCCTCGCAAGTACAAGGACCTCCATTTGACCCCTGTTTTTTTAAAAAAAGTACTCTGGAATAATCAGTGGTTACAGAATAAATCAAGGAAGAAATTTTAAAATTCGTACAATCAAATGATAATGGCAGCCCAATATATCAGAACCTATGAGACACAATGAAAGCAGTCTTAAGAGAAAAGTTTATACCTGTGAATACAATAGAAAAACAGAGCCATCCCAAATAAATAACTTTATGGTGTACCTCAAGGTCCTAGAAAAACAAGAGTCCAATTCCCAAATGTGTACAAGGAAGTAAATTATAAAGATCAGGGCAGAAATTAATGAAATGCAAACAACAAGCCAATACAAAACAGTGAATCACAGAGTTAGTTCTTTGAAAGAATAAACAAAATATATAAACCCTTAGCCAAACTTACCAAAAGAAGTGGAGAAACAACACATATCAATACAAATACATGTGAAATTACATGTAAAATTTCAGATGCAATTACATGTGAAAAAAATCACAATCACAATTGCCACCACTGAAATCTTGAGAATGATAAATAACTACTTTGAAAGTCTGTACTTCAATAAATTGGAGAATTTAGAAGAAATGGCTAGATGCCTAGACACATACTAATTACCAAAACTGAACCAAGAAACTACAAAAAACCTAGCTGTCCAAGAACAGGCAATGAAATTGAGGAAGTAAAAAACAAAATACTACCACCTAAGAAAAGCCCATGAGTTGATGGATTCAGTACTGAATTTTATAAGAAATTCAGAGAAGTTCTTCATACTCCTCGAATTCAGTTGAAAAGGAAAGAACAAGAACAATAATAATTAATAATCAACAAATGAGATTATATCAAATTGAAAATCTGCACATCAAAATTAAAGAAAAAGAGAGTGAAGATTCAACATATAGAATGGGGAAAAATTATCAGCTATTCCTCAGATGACTAACAGCATGAATAAAGAACTAAAAAAAAATAAATTCCCCCAAAATAAAAGATCCTTTAAAAAATTGGAAAATGAAGTAGACACTTCTTTGAATAAGAAACACTAATAGCTAATAAATACAATGAAAAAAATGTTTGGCATATTTGGCCGTTAGAGAAGTACAAATACAAAGAATATCTTATTCTATTCACCATTATTAAGGATTCAAAAACAACAAATTCCAGTGAGATTTTGGGGAAAAATAATCTATTCCATTTTATTACTGAGAATTTAAGTTGTTACAACTGTTGTGAAAATCAAGACTGAGATGCTTCAAAAAACTAAAAATAGAAATTACATTTGACCAAGCTCTATCTCTTCTGCATATTTTTGTGAAAAAAACTAGTCATAATATTAAGGCAAACACAAGTTACACCACAGAATTAAAGCATTCTATCAGTCCTTTTTAAACTGTAATATGGATTTAACCAGTTTGCTCTTCCTCCTATGTTCACAAATGGATAAGGTGATACATGCATAACCAGGATTATAGCAGCAAAACTCATAATGTGAAATCATAAAAGCAGCTTATATATTCATGAATAGATGAGTGGATAAAAAAACTATTATATATGTACACAATGGAGTACTACACAGTCATATGGATGAATACATTTGAATCATTTGTAGGAAAATGGATGGATCTTGAAACCGTATACTAAATGAAATAGTCACAAAAGTTAAATATTGCAAGGTTTCTCTAAAATGTGAGACCCCACTTACAAGTAATTTTAGAGAAAATTAAAGATCTGTGTTAAGAAATAGTGAGAGACTCTAGAGATGGGGAAGAGGATCTAACAAGGAAAGAGAAAGGAGGACAGGGGGCAGGGTGAGTAAAAATAATCTAGATATGATATGTATATGTGTCAATCCCCTAAATGGAGTGTAATCACTGTGTATCACACACATTAATAAATTTTTAAAAATGTATTCAACCTCTAGAGGTGAAAATGATGGTGACATTATGATAACAATACATAAAATAATTTTTTTCATTTGTGGTTTTAAGGGAAATGACTAAATTTCTAAATATGTAAAATAACAAAAAATCATAGCATGTAAATTGTTAATCACCAGAATGCTTTACCTAAGTCAGTTGTTTGCAATTTTTGCAATTTTTTCTTCAGCCTGAATGTAGGAATGAGAAGGACCTTTCCTGGAACTGAGATTTACTGATTTTATAGAATACATGAAGGAATACAAATACCAGTTTTGCTGATTAGTAATTTGCTTACTTCTAAAATCACAAGTGTTAAAAACTGAAGGAAATGAGAAGATCAGAATCTGTAGGCAGGTTTTTTGAATTTAGAACACTATAAAACTTAAGACTACTTTGCACAAATGATGGTATACAAAGTTCATGTATATGCACTTTCTTATTTTAAAACTCAACAATAACACCAAAAAATTTTTTTCAAGGAAAGAGTCAGCTTATCCCCAGCACTGTTTTACTTATTTGTTACTTTGAGACAGAGTCTCACTAAGACATACAGGCTGGGCTTGATCTTGCAATCCTCCTGCCTCAGCCTCCCAGATTTCTGGGATTATAGTTATGCACTATTGTACCTGGCTCTATCTTTCTTTTCCTGCAGGTGAGTGAATGGGAATATAAGATTAAGCTGTGAATAATAGCTCATATGTATAGTTAGCTTCTAGAATGCCAGGCACTATATAAAGTCATATATATGTATATATATTAAAATATATACTAATACACATATTAATATAGGCCTTTGACTTTCAAACTCAAATTATTCTCGAGGGCTGGTTGTAACTCATATTTGTCAATTGAAAAACTCAGGGTCCTCTACACAGCCTTCAAAATGTCTCTCCTGTATACAGGCAGATCTCAGTGTCCTTAGAGAGACATTAGCTCAGGATTTCTCAGTTAATCCCACACAGTAAAGGATGTTATAATGTTCCTTCCAGGACTCTTTAAGGGTTAAATCAGGAAACCACTGGAAGCCTAAGCACCTGGCATCTGGGTGGTAATTCAAGACTTTGGTGGTAAGTTAAAACTAAAATTCCAGTTGTAACCAAAATTGTTCATATGTCAGGCTGGTTATAATCAAGCACCCATATAATATTTAATGTTATATTATACATCTCATATATGTGCATATACATATATATCATATACATGTTAATATGTCATGTATATTTTAGTATATGTAATATTATAATGTAATAGGTGATAGTAATATAATAGTAATATAATATGAAATATATCTATATGAGAGCATTTTCTCATCAATGACTCTGTTTTATTTTACTCTGTAATTTTTTTTTTTTTTTTTAACCAGGGATTGAACTCAGAATCTTGCTCTTGTGAGGCAGGCAGCAGAACCACTGAGCTAAATCCCTGGCCTTTTTCTCTGTATTTCTAATACCTAGCAATATCCTGGGACATAGTAAGCCCTTCATTTATGCTTGTTGGAAGAATCAGGAGTGTGTGTAGATAATACAATTGGTGATGAAAAGAATCAGGCTATTCTTAGTGCTCCTAGTCATAGTTATTTTTATATTCATTTTTTATTATCTCCTCACCATGGTTCCCTTCTGCTAATTCATCCTGGTTGACACTCTTCTATGTGTGGATATTTCCAGTTCTTATATTCTGACAGCTAATTGTTCCATGGGAAATCTTTTAATCAGGTTTCTCTTTGTTTATATTGGAATTTGCTTTCTGACACATCTCTTTTCATTAGTAAGGTACAATGCTGTCAGGCTGTGTGGCTGGGCTGTATCACACCCTGACAATGTAGATAATGCTTTCACTCTGGGCTTGTAGCATTTCTGGGGGTTTAGTGAAGACCCTCAGAGACACTATTGTGAGAGGACAGGCAGGGCTTCTGCTCCTTGATCTAGTTCTAACATATTTTGGATGAAATGTTATTAAAAAGTGTATTTAAAAATGTTGATTTTTAAAAAACTAGAAAATGTGTAGTTGAGGCT
Source organism: Fukomys damarensis (assembly GCF_012274545.1). Taxonomy (NCBI): domain Eukaryota; kingdom Metazoa; phylum Chordata; class Mammalia; order Rodentia; family Bathyergidae; genus Fukomys; species Fukomys damarensis. The sequence continues at coordinate 32,450,295 of NW_022900919.1, read as the reverse complement.
CCTACTATTATTTTTGAAATGTCAATACAGTCATTTAATAATGTAGTATGTGCTTATATCAGAAGGCTAGGGCAGTATGGCATATAGCTGAAAATAAATATCTAAAGGTTAGGGTAGTATAGTGTATGGGACAATATAGTGTATAGCTGAAACTAACCACAATAAAACAATAACACCTTCATCCTCAAATTTTAACAAAGAAGTAAACAAGCAAAAATTAAATAAAAGGATGACAACATCTCTCTGGGTCAGTCAGATAGGCGTATCCAAAAGGCAGGTCTTTACAATCTGATTTTGATAAGACTAAAGCATTAAGAACGTCTTTGTAGAGACAATTTTGGGTGAGGAACTTGTACACTGCTGGGATTATCCCTTCTCTTCTGTGAGTGCCACAGGCCTTTTGTGTACTACATAAATAATACGCTTTCTTGATTGTGGGATCCCCAATTAGTTTTATATCCAACAAAGCCTTTTGATTCTTAAACTCTCGAAACTCTACACCCCCCAGCCTGTTTTGTCTTTTCTTTGTGGTGTTAGTCCAGGTTCTCATCATTAATTTCTTAGTATGAAATTGAGATCTTCCAGTTCAGTATGTATATAAAGCCAGTAAGAAAACATAACTCCATTGGATTTTGTCTCAACATTATTAGAATGTGGACTCCCAACTCTAGAGTACAAATTTACTGAGATCAGAGGTTTCTGATGGTTTTGATCATAGATGTATCACTACTTCCTTGGGTTGTGTTTGGAAATTGTAGTAAATATTTTTGAATGTGGGAAGGAAGAATATACTTATGTTATAGTCATATTTTTCATACTGCCAAGACTGAATGTCTCCTTGGTTCATCTAACTGTTTTTAAATTAATTGTGCTAAAGGAGATTTCTCTTGCTTTGAGCAGCTTTACAGAAGATCTCCTTTTGTTTTCCTTTTTGCACAGTTGCTCTTCCATAAAAAGAAGCTGATATTTTCCTGCTCCAGGGAAAGAGAGTTGGTGTATAACTAAAACTACTTCTAGTTTTCTCCCTCAGAGGGAAACTTGGCCTCACAAAAAGATGGCTTGAATTCTCCTCCAATCACTAGCAGGCAAAGAGGTCTGGGCACTACTGTATTTTCCAAACCAGGATGGAGGGTGATTAATTTATAAGGTTCCTCCTGCCATGCCTGAATCCTCAAGGTACAGTTTGAGTGTACATATTTTGAAATTCTCTGAGCATAATCATTTGCTGTTTTGCTTGTAAAAGAGCTCCCAATCCCTACTCTTCACAGAGTATCCAATCCTCCTTCTGCAAGTATCTTTTTCCATTTTCCTGTTGTCATTGATAATCACCTACAGATTCAGAATCAGAATCCTCCAGTTTGTATCCCTATGTTGGTGTAATACTTGCACCATATCTACTAGACTTTATGTAATCATTGAGTCTCCACTTTCAGAAACCAGAAGACTCCACCTCTTCCAAACATTTCTCGTCTTTTTTCTCAGGGCTACTGTTCTCCTGTTGGGCCTTAAAAGGAACGCCTAGGTTTAAACCAGTCATGACTATTAATCTCAGTGTGTGGTGGCAAGGAATGGTGACACTGAGAGGGAAAGGAAAAGATAAAATGAAGAAAGTTTGCCTCCAGTGTAGATACATGTCAACATCCATAAAGTTTATGGTCTTCTCTCTTGTCTGATCCTTGAAGTAATACTAACAGGAAGGAAGAATATAATTAGGACACATTCCCTTGCTCTCCCTTCATCACCATGATTGATGCTGAACTTTTCATTCATTTCCCCAGCCTTTCTTCTTTAGTGATTTCCACACTGCTTCTCATAGCAGAGACCCTTGCTCTGCCTCCTCAGATGCCTGTACCCTCTCTGGATTATACTTAGCTTGCAAGAATTCTCTCACCATTCTAGGAGAAAAGGATTAAAGAACATAATATTCTCATATATTCTCTCTCTCTCTCTCTCTCTCTCTCTCTCTCTCTCTTCCTGATACCAGGGATCAAACTCAGGACTTTGTGCTTGCCAGACAGGCACCCTCACTATTTTGTAGATGGAGGCTGAAGGGTTGAGAGAAACCCTTATTTTCTTGTTTTTACATCACAAATATAGGCATATGTGAGCATAATACCCCCATGTATACTTCTGAATTTGTTATTTCATTCAAATTTCTTTATAACTTTTCACTTCATTTTACAATACTACTCATACTACCTTTTACATATATTGAATACATTGTTGTTTAAATAAGCATGTGTTTTCTTATCTGTCAGTCCATTTACTATAAACAGCAGCTTTTACATACAAAAATCTTAGCTTAGTTCTCCAAGTCCCTTAGACTGACATTGGGGATATAATCTGTTTATAATTCAGTCTGTCTATTCTTCTGCTGGTTATTGTTTGAGCACATTCAGTTCCAATAAAAGCTAGCAATTTAATGTTAGTGAGAATGAGTAATGTTCCTTAAGCTCTCATATAGCAAGCACTCAGATAGTCACTAAATTATTATTGTTCTCCATACCTCATTGTGATGCAAGTATTCTTTTTATATTACAGATGAAGAAAATTAGGCACTGAGAAGTGAGGTACTTAAAGTATACCATGAGTGGATGACAAAGCTAAGATTCATACCCAGACCCTGAAAATGGCATCATTCTACAATGCCATGTGGCTACCCATGCATGGCTGTTTTACTATATGTTGCCATATTAGTGTATCTATTATAGGTTATGAGTATTTCAGAGTGGTGCTGTTCCCAGTTCTACATCTCCAATGCTATTTAGTTGTGTTAATTAGAACAGTTGAATGCTAAAGCACTTAAAATAATTTTTAGATCATTTGCATTTCCAAATGGTGGAAAATGAAGATGTCAAATACATAATATAGTCACATTGATTTAAAGTTGCTGGCATGTCCTCCCCTCCTCCTTTTGATTATCAATTTGATGGAGTGAATAGATACTGCATTCATGTTGATGATCAGACTAATTCTACTCCTTTTTTGAGTATACTTCCTGTTGTTTGAGAGGTTAGAGAAACATTAACCACAAAACTTTTCTAAGGACAGAGTAGTAAGTAAAGCTGATGTCAGAATGTTGATTAAAATCCTACCACCAACAACAAAACCTTTTTTCTGTTGTGATGGCTATAATAAAATATATTGCATATCTTGGAGTATAATGAAAGTGAAACAAAAGTTACCCAAATGCCTCCAACATCAGTATTTTTTTATGTCTCTCCCATCCCAGCTGTGACTCTTGTGGAACTTAAATTGAATACAAAAAATTTTTTATACTATCTATAATTTGTAGTTCTCTTTCAAATCTTATTTATTTCTCAGTTAAAACTGGATGAGTAAAAATGACACAAGATTTTGCTATTGCAAAAGGTCTATTTTTAAGGACACATTTACTCTATGAAGATTTAGCATTGTCTTTCAAAATTTCATTTATATTCATCCCATTCACACTTATCATTATTTTTCCTTAAAAGAAAAAAAAAAGGAAAGAAAAAGAAGAGGAGCCACCTTGCCTATATGGTTTAAATTTAAGTCATCAACTATTATTAGATTTTTTTCTTTATAGACAGAAGCCTTTCAGGTCTTACTTACATTTCTTTTCAGAAGACTTCTAATCTTGAGTTAAACCCTTCACAGATATCTACAACATACTTTATATATCTACAACACAGAATATTCTAATAACCAACCCCTGATTACCTAAGCATTAATAAAGGTAGGTTTCTAATGAATAACCAAAAACCTCGAATAAAATATACATCAATAGATTACATGGACATATTGCAAAGTAAGCTAACACGCCATCCACTGGGTTTAATGACTCATACTATTCATTTTGGAATCATGACTCTCACTCCTTTCTTTTTATGTGTTTTACATTAAAATAGCAAAAAAGGAGTACATGTTTGGAAATTATTTTTTAATGATCTCTTAGACACACCCCAGAATATCTAACATTTTTTTCAAGTGAGCCTGCAAGATTCAATGGTAGACAATTCTGAACTAAATAAATTTCTCTAAATTTACTATTATTTTTCCTGTCCACTTAGGGAGAAATTATTCCAATCACTATAGCTTGGGAAAGGGCTGATTAAATAAGCATCTCAAGGGAGGCTGAGTGAAATAAAAGTTTCATTCATTAAGAGTGGACTTGATTCAAGAGAAATGGTACGTGCCTCTCTCTCTAGTCCCACCTTTCTCAATTCTGTTCTCAATAGCCATCAGAATAATGTAAAATCTTATACAATCTCATTTATGTTATAGCTGTTCTAATGAAAAAGACCATGCCATGAAAATATCCAAATTAAATATCCTTTAATAGCCAGTGACCAAAGGGCAAGCCCACACTACTATCTCCCTTTGGTACCGATCAAGCAGGGAAACCCAGTTTTTTAAGGGAAAACCCACACAATAGAATGTCATGATCTCATCCTTCAGCAAGCACAGGGGTACAGAAGCAGATTTCAAGTTAGATTAAAATCCAGTTTTGGGGGCTGGCAGTATATTCCTATCTTTATGGTTAGGACTGCAGTATAACTTGTCCTGTCTTTTGTTCTTGACCACAGGTAAGCTATGTACTGGTTAACTTATCATTTTGAACAAGCAGTCTGAGGAGGAAAGGGGGTAAAGTTCAGGCATAGGCTATTGGGGGTTTCTGGTTAACTCTCTTCAATTTAATCTTAGTATAAGAAAAACTTGACATTTAATAAGCCTCAATGATGCTACAAAATGAAGTCTGTCATTTTAATATGGCAGATAAAGTTCACGGTCTGGTTCCTGCCTGTTGTTTTAGCCTCTTTGCTTGTCCTGTCTAGTACTTTCATCTACCTGAACTGCTAATCTTCTTTCCCCAATACTTTGTTCATTCTCACCCTTTCACATTTTTAAGATGACTGTTCTCCCTGGGATTAATTTTTTAATCCAACACTTTGTTATTTCACTTGTGTGTTATTTCTTGTGTTAGTGTGTTGTTGGGAAAATGGGCAATGACCATTACTTAGATTTGCATTGGACCCTCTTCTCTATCTAATGGTAATTGGAGCAAGAAAAGACTGGAACAAGGAGTATTTGCAGAGTGATCTGACAGTCTTTAGATATATACTGTTATGTGAGTTATCTACTTTTACCCCTTCCCAATCCCATGAGTTCAGTGTACTTGGATAAGTCTCCTATAATAATAACTGGAGCAAAGACTAAGCATAGCTTTATCAGTATCCTTTCCAGTTTTTATCCCTTGCCTTTCTGCTTATACCTATTTATATAAGAAGTTGATGGGGAGATAAACCTTGATGTATCATTGACTGCTCTTAAAGATTTGCCATCATTGGTAAGGCAAGCCTTTTAATTAAGTAGTACTAACTATCATAGACTTAAGAAAATAGGAATTCTTATATATAATATTAGTATATCCATACTAGTATGATAATTGTTTCAGAAAGATTCATCCTTCAGATATTTTAAGTAAATAGGGTTTTATTTTTTGAAGAGTAATAATGTTTCTTGTTCTGTTCTTTAGATTGTGTTGACTTAAAATCAGACTCTAAGATAATGATTTGAATGCAATAATTTAATTGAAAAGTAGAGAATGAAAGGAAACAAATACAAAGATACAGGGAATGGAAGGCAACTTGTACAGCATGCATCATAAAATCAATTATTGTGGGTGATGGAAACATAATCCCATAGGGACACACTGTGTATAAAATGGAGTTATCCCCTGTGAGTAGTAAGGGAGTTGAGGTATTTGAACTTTACCTTTGTAACTCATCTGTGGAGAGATACAAGGAAGTGCATTGATGTCCCCAGGGTCCTTCATCTGTGACTTTTAGCAGCTTGGGGTATGCTCTCCGGCAAACAGATACAGAAACTCGAAATTTGAAAACCCAAGAAACTGATGAACTCCAAAAAATATGGGGAACAACAATTGCCACATTTTTTTCATGACAATAAAGCACAGCAAAAGTGTCACAGATCCTGCTAATGTATTGGGAATTGTCTTGTAAAAAAGACATTTTTTCCATATTTTTACTTAGTCTTAAATAGGACAATTTCTAAAACTATGTGTGTGTGTGTGTGTGTGTGTGTGTGTGTGTGTGTGTGTAGCGATTTATTTCCCTGCACTGTATTTGTATTCAGAAATTCTGGCAAAATGCAGCTGACTTAAGTAGCTCTAAAAATAAATGTTCTCACCTACAGTATTTGTTTTTATGCTTAGTTAGAGCAGCTTAAGGGTTGAAACCTTACATTTAATTATTAGCAGTAATTATCGGTGAAGTGCATTTTGATGTTATGGAGTTAGTTTAACTTCTGCTATCCTTCTACCTTCCAGGATGATTAAAAACACTAAAATATAATTGGTTTTTAATTTTAAATATATGTTAGTTTTCTCATTTATAACATGTATGAGATTATAATTGAGTATTTAAACTAAAAAAAAATCAATGTTCCAATCTGCGGGCTACATTTTACTTCTTTAAATATCACATTTTACAGAAATAAGTTTGTGTGGCCCACTAGTAAAGGTAGTTACTAATAATGTTAGAGTTACCATGTACTTGCCTGGAAAAGTGTTTTCTTCAGTAGTTCTTTTGTTATTTTCCTTTTATTTTTCACAAAAATATAAACCAATTAACCAAAACTCTAGGATAAACTGTGAAAATATTTTTCTCCTCCTCTTCCATTTCTTCCTTTTTCTCTTTCACTTCCTTTTCCTCTCTTTCCTCCTCCTATCCTCTTCCTCCTTCTTCTTCCTTGTCTCTATTCCTCCTTCTTTTGATTAAGACAGAATGATTGGGAGGGGGAGCCTTGGACACTTGTTGCTCAATAATATGGCATTGGAAGTTTCTTAGTGTCATTTACTTCATTTCTGCCTAAATTTATTGCATAGGCTATTCAAAGTACTGGATTATTGATGTAGACTTGAAGTTTCAGGTCTGGCGTGCACATTGGGATTATATATTATAATAAAGATTACTGAAAGGTCTGTTTAGATCTTGATGTCTCACTCTTTCTTCGACTTTGAGTGAAGGGGTGAAAAAGTCATCATTAGTCTTACTAAACACAATTTATGCTAGGACCAGTATTTTGAACTGGACTTCTGAACTAGACCCAACAGACCAGACCAAAGCAGAAAGGAGTCACTCTTGCTAGGGTGTCATATAAACTGAAATTTAAGGCAGGCTGGTATTTTAAAATACAAACAGAGATAAACAGTAATCAGTTAGATGGGCTCAGTCTATGTAAACAGCATGGTAAGGAAGCCCCTTTTACACTAGACTGACGAGGAAATTAACATTGAAAAGACCAATCTGATTTTATTTCCTGCTTCTACTTTTTTCAGCCCTTCTCTACCTATAATATTAAACTCCTCTGCTTATCTCTTTTGTAGTCAGACCCAATTCATGAATTATTAACAAAAACCAATTCTGTCTTTAAAGTTATTTATTAAAAGTTTTTTTTTGACTATCTGCAAAAAGTATGTAGCTATATGACTTACCATTATATATTTCATATCATTTCTTGATTAGTATCACAAATTTATAGGAAAATAACTGCTATTTTTACCTTTGGTGGATGAAGTACTAAATCATTAGATCCTGGGGAAAAAAAAGAGTGAATGGAAATGGGAGAAAAATTACAAAATTGTATTCAGAACTGATCCCTGGTGATATTCTGCCAGGTGTTATTATAATAGTCTCTTTTTATCTTTTACCATATATATGGTCAATATATGATTTGAACTTCTCATACTTTGTTTTATATTTCTTTTACTAAAAGAACCACTCACTTTTTTGAAAATATTTTCACTGGAAGCCCTACAATCATGTTTTGCCTAACTTACAACCAAAGTAAAGAGTTTCAATTGTCTTCCTACCTGTATTTGGGCATTCACTCTTTGAATATAATTTAACTTTTCAGCATTTATGAATTGAAGTAACTTGTAATAGAACTATGTTTAACCTGTTAAAATTTCCAGGTACCAATTTTATGACTAATCCTTTTAATTTTAGTTCTTCCACTGCATAAGAGATGGTTTTGTTATAATGCTTACCACTTATTTTCAAACAAATACAAGTTGAAAAGAGCGGGAAATTTTTAAAAAGAGTTGTATTTCTTGAGGAGATCTGAATAAGTGTGATATTTTTAGACCAGAGCACTGCTTCCTTCTGAAGAATAAATTTATCCTCAGAGTGTCTATATATAAGGGTTGCCTTCTTATCATGGAAGTAGTTCTTTGAAGGATTTGAATATTGCTTTTGTTAGATGTCTAGGTAGGTGCTGTTCAGTAACCACCAATATTTTAAGTAAATAGTGAAGAAGAAGAAGCAAGGCAGAATTTAGTATGCATGGAGGTCTCCTTAGCATCCTCCTTTAGCTGCTGTAATTATGCATGTAGTTCCCAGCATCATCTCTTAGCTGATATAATGGTGTGAAGACCCTCACTTTTTTTGGCTTGGATGGTCATGGTAAGGTTATGCTGAAATATCTTCTATCAACAAGATTAAGCCTGAGGAACTGACTTTGTCACATTGTTTCCTAAGAAGGTTTTCTAGATTTGAATTTGTGGAAGACTTCATTAATCCTTTAATCATATATTTATAGATTAAAAGTATTAAGGTTAGTACTAATATAGTTCACTTTTTTCCCCCATTGTTTATTGGTATATTTAAAGCAAACAATACAGACTGGGGATTTAGCTCAGTGATGTTGCCACCTGCCTCACAAGCGCAAGGTCCCAAGTTTGATTCCCAGTACCAAAAAAAAAAAAAAAGAATTTAAGGAAAAATGAAATTGAAGAGGTCTCACTAGTACTTTAAAGCAAACAATACACTTACATTTATCATTGGGATCTTATACCTTTACATGATATATCTTGGTTCTTGATTTTTCCTCATACCTGCCCTCCTTTCACCCTCTTTACCCTTCCCTATTTACAAAGACTTTGTTTCCATTTTTTCATCTTTTCATATTTTTTCTTTTCCTTTGTTTCCTTTCCCCTCCCCTTCCCACTCCCCCTTTAGCCATTTTCTTCCTATTTCACCCTCTCAATTATACCATTTGAAATTTATTTGCACTTTTACTTTTTGACAGCAGAGAAAGTATTTGGTTTTTACTCATTTGTCCTGTTTATTTCACTTGAGAGTATAGCCTTAATGTGCATCCATTTAGCTATAAATGTTTCTAGTTCCTCATTCCTTATGGCTGAGTAGTATTCGATTTTATAGAAAAATCACATCTGCTTTATGCAGTCTCCAGTTGATGGGCACTTAGGTTGTTTCCAAGTTTTAGCTATTATGAATCATGCTGCTGTAAACACGGGCGCACATATAACACTTTGGGGTTTTTTTTTTTTTTTTAATATTGGAATCAGAAGAGACCTAGGATAGCAAAGATCATTTTAGGCAACAGTGACATGGCAGTGGGTATCAAAATTCCCAACTTGAAACTACTACAAAGTCACTGTGATTAAAAACAGTATGGTACTGACAAAGAAACAGACCCAAGGATCAATGAACTAGATTAAAAAAATGCAGAAACAACACCAGTCATACTCCGCTATCTCATCCTTGACAAAGGAGCCAACCATCCTTACTGGAGGATAGGTAGCCTCTTTAATAAATGGTGTTAGAAAAATTGGCTTTCCACTTGCCAAAGATTAAAATTAGATCCCTATTTTTCACCATGCGCTAAACAAAAATCCAAATGGATTTTTTTATTATAGAGTAGAAACAATTTATTGAACTAAAGATAGCTTCTGTCTAAGAGAGGCAGAAAGGGGACTAGAAAGTGTGTTGCCTGATGACACCACTTCTCAAAGATGTTTAATACAGCCAGGCCATGTGGTGAGGTGGTTACAAATTGAGACAAAACTATAAGACCCAATAGAAAATCATAAGGTGTACATGAGATGGGACAAAACCATGACCAGCCAATAAGATTACAAATACAGTCACCCAGGTAATATTGATTAAATGAGGGTCAAATTGGGGAGCAATTCACATAGCAAGCATATAAGGATTTTTCAGTAAGCGTGGGGGTCAGGGATATTTCCTGGGAGGGCTGAGTTATGACCTTGGCCCTCCACCCAGGTGATTGATACCTATTTAGAATATCAATCACTGCTATTCATCCCCAGGGGAAGCATGCATGAAGATATAGTAGTTTCTGTCCTTTTACAATTCTGGCCTTCAATTAATGTGTCTTGATTGTCCTCCATGTTGACTCCTTGCTATGTTGGCTCCTTGAGGGTAGCTGGGTCTAATTGCCTACAAGATATCTAATTAACTTACCTATCTGCAATATTCCCCCCTCTGAAGAAGTACCCCTAACTGCTGTGAGGGGGCAAAGGGTGAAGATAGCTCTGGCTACTTCTAGGTGAAGAGGGTAGTAATTGTGATCAGCAGTTAGAGTTACTCTACAGAGGGTCTATCTAAAGGCCTTCAAAAGGTGCCAGACATTGTCATCTTAGCTGCATGGCTTTTGAGTCTGGAGGAGACAAATCCAAAAAAAATGTTAAGAATTCATGGCCAAATTATAAGATCCGCAGGATTGCTATGAATATAGCCCACAAAGAGGATACGTAGAAGGTGTCAGAATCCAACATAGAAGTCATATTGTATAGTTTAGAAGTGATGAGCTGTTTACAAGGTTTATCTGGTGGATGCAGGTAAAAGAAGTCTAGCACATTTGTCCTTGGTCCCATTTGTATGACTGCTTGGAGTTTGGCAGCCTCTAGGTAAGAATAAACAAAATTTCTAAGAAATTAGAGTATGCATAATCTAAGCATAAGCACACTAGAATGAAACGGCAGATTATGGAGAAAGACACTTAGAAATTGAAATAGTGATTGAATCTGCTGGACTTAGATTCTTTCATTGATAGAGGTTATCTATATGTCTGATACTTTGTCATAAATCTGTCTAGTTTTAGCTGTAAGATTAGAGACAATTTGAAGAACAAATTTCACTAAGAAATATAAAACTCTGAGCTCTTATAGATTGTACCATAGTTTTTTCCTAATGATCCATAACCACGATCAGCTACTGTTAGAGCTGAAAACTGCCAGAAAGGGTCATTGACTTGAGCCCTTTTTAAATCTAGCTTTATTACTGTGGCATTATTTTATACCTCTTCTGCTTATTCTTTATTGCTGGGTGTTTAAAACCAAGTTAAAGTGAGACCTGTGTCAATCAATATGAACCTCTTGCTATCTATCAAGGTCAGTTAAATCTCTCCAGGCATTATTTTGGAACCATGCATAGAGCTTCTTAGCTCCACTATCTGTGTCAGCCATCAGGATGGGTCACAGCCTTGTTTGACCACATTGCTTTTAGTGAAAACATGAGAGAATTTTCCCTCATGCTGACCCTCCTTTGGCACACAGTACATTTATCCTCTGGTGCCCAGAAATCTCCCTGATCAGGAGAAGTGACTTACCAAAGATGTAGGATCCTGTAAAAAAGGTTCTCTCATGTCCTAGATTCTTGTTGACCTTGAGGTGCTAGGGCCAAAATATAGCCCAGGTACCTTTCTAGTTTTGGTCTCTAAACTTTCTGTTGAACACCCAGAAGAGAAGATCAATGACATTAGTAGTGCAGTAGAAGCAGTGAAATTAACTATAATAATAGTTAAGACATCAAACACTTTTGAAATATGAAGCACACTTAGGGGACTGTTATTTCTTATCAACCATGGTTGTTTTAGTAGTTGAATCCCTGCAGAATGTTAACAGACAACAGTTATACATTATATAGAAAAACTTAAGATCTAGAGCCACACATAGTACTTTTGTATGACAATCACGATGCTTTCAGTCAAACACCTCCGTATGATCACAAGACATTAAATGACATAAAGAAAACTGTTATTTGTTATCCTTTAGTCAGGTGCCACATGAAGAGAACATATATATTGGCCTATAAATGTACCTTAGGAGTTCATAATGTCTAATCTCTAATTTTAGTGGGCTACATTGTTTCAACTGTTTGGCAACTGGGCATCCCTAAATTTGATGACACATACAACATACATCACATAAGTTTTTAAGAAAACTTTTATTTGACTGGTTATCTAGTGCTGGTTTGACATGTACCTCTTATTACAAGCAGCTGGAATCCAAGAGAAAGGCAGATACTTAAGTAAAAAAAAAAAAATCATTACCATAAATATCTTAAAAGACTTGTACCTCCAGAAAGCATGAATATATATATATAAAAATAGCAATAAGTATCAGTTATATGAAACCCTTTGTTCATTAATTTTTCTTTGTACCAAGAGCATTTTAGACAAAATCTTACTCTTTTCCCATAGAAAACTTAGTCATTTAACCATGACCAGTGTATTCATGTCACAATAATATGTTTAGCAATGTATTTTCCACAGGCTATGGAAATTATCGGAGTCCCCTTTGTGAACAGAGCCTGGAATAAATTGTTTCCAGGCAGCTGATCCTTTATTTACCAAGGGGTGTCCTGTCCAATAGTTTTCCTAAGCCCAAGAGTCTTTTTTATCTTAACAAATTTTTAGATGACCCATAAGAACCAAGCACTTAGAAGTGCTTGTTTGAGCTTCTGGAATGTGGTCTGGGATCCTGGTTCCCAGGTTAAAATGTGGCTCTCTTTTGGGTTTTGCTACAGACTGATAGATGGGTCACACAATCTCACTATACTCTGCTGTCTAAAGGCAACAAAAGCCTGTAATTTCTAGAAATCTCAATGGTTTTAAGGTATTGGGCTGTGGAGAGGAAATAATTGGTTTAATTCTTTCTTACCACAATCTTTGGGTTCTCTTAGATATAATAAGGCCTAAGTATTTTACCTCAAGGCTGCAAAGTTGTACCTTAGACCTAGGAACATTATAACCTCTGTTACAGAATTCAGCAGAACACAGTTGTCTTGGCTAGAAATCTCTTCTGAGGGGGCACATAACACTGTACCATCTACACATTACAAGACTGATTTTGGAAAAACTATAGTATTTCCTTTTATCACATCAGAATCTAGCGATGTCCTCATCTCTGTCTGAGAAATAGTTGATGATTTAAAATAATTGAAAGGGGCCAGGTATTTCGCTCAGTGGTTCTGCCACCTGCCTTGGAAGCACAAGGGCACAAATTCAATCACCAGTAGCCCCCACCCAAATAAATAAATAAATAACTGAAAGGCTTAGTTCTCATATTTTTCAGACCTTTAAGAATGCATGCAGGAAAATCTCTTCTAGTTCAATTTCCTATCTGATTAGCAGGCTAGTAGGGGTTTTGTATAGAATATTTGTCTCTAACTGTAATACTACTTTTCTCTCATTAAAAACCAATACTTGAGCTGGGCGTGGTGGTGCACGCCTGTAATCCCAGCACTTGGGAGGCTAAGGCAGGAGGATTGCTGTGAGTTTGAGACCAGCCTGGGCTACATACTGAGTTCCAGGTCAGTTTCAACTACATAGTGAGACCCTGACTCAAAAACAAACAAACAAACAAAAAACAAACCCAATACTTGATTTAAGAGCAATATTACATCTTTCTAATCTAGTCCATAGGTCTGAGTAAGTTCTTTAAAGCCCTCAATGTACATATCAGTGTCATCCATCAACTATTAGGTTTAATTTAATCTGTTTTAGATCACTGAGAAAAGACACATAAACACAAATGAGAGCCTGTGAAACAAGTTGCAATCTATGAAACAAAAAGACCAAAATTAGAACCTATGAAATAAATCTCTTATCTCCAACAAGTAATTTCAGTGGAAGACTTCCAAAATGATATAGATGGAAGAGATGTAGCTCCCAAGCCTGCTAGATATCTGAAACATGAGTTTGTGTTCTCTAAAATCAAGAATGCATTCTAGGAACAATGGAGGTTAAGAGTAGGAAAAATTTATTGATAGAAAAATTCTGTCTAAGACAGAAGGGGGGATCAGAAATTGGGTTGCCTTTGTTCACTTTGTTTATAGTGTTTACTTATTAGAACCTATGAAATAGTATTATCAGATGGAAAGAGCCCTATGTTTGACAGAAGAAGAAGAAAAAGAAGGAGAAGGAGAAGGGGAAGTGAAAGCGGAAAGGGAAAGAGGAGGAGGAGGAAAGGAGGAAGAAGAAAAAAAGATGTAAGGCATGATAAACTTAGAAGTAACATCTTTTGAACTGTTTGACATTGGGAGAAATCACCTACAGTTTCAGAGAGATGTCACAAAGAACTTTCTTATGCATGTTGTCTATCAACATGTTTATATGCAACATAAATTTCTAGTGAATGCTATTTTATATAAAAATTCTTACTGAATTTCATAAAAATTCATTTTCTCTATGATCAATGGAAATTGATTAGTCAATGCTTTTAGTTTTCCATGTCTCTCATGGAAGATTTCATGAGTATAGAAAAATGAAATTTATGATAGGAACAGAAGAGAATTGAACTTAGGTTTGTATTATGTTGGAGAAAAAATAAAGAGTAGTGTGTGAAAATTGATAATTTAAACCAGTTGTGAGATATTTGTCAGTTATTTATTTTTCCCCATAAAATGTTTTAAAGTACTTTAAAGTAAGTATTGAAATAATTAAATGCTAACTATTCTTTACCAGAAAAATAATAATATATTCTTTTGAACAATGAACAAAATGTAAGCTAATTGGCATTAATCTCTATTAGTAACTATGGTGCATATGTGTGCATGTGTATGAATTGTCACATTTCTTATATTTGTTCTTCTTTTGACTGAAGGCTGACATTGTTAGAGAACAGATTTATTTGAAAAACCTTATTGGGAACATTCAAATTGGCAAAATGAGTTGGTGCCCATCTGCAATAAATCAATATGTACATCTGGCTATGTTGGGGCTTTGTGCCAGTGCTTCCTTACCATGTGCAGTGTTTAACTGAATTCTGTAAAATTTCTCAGTCAGATAAGAATTATGTTGCCGATATTTTATGCTTCTTTTTGTAGAAGTGTCCATTGTGTGATTATAGATCTAGTGTAAAAGAGTTAGGGTGAAAGAAAAGGGCTAGGGTGTCTTCTTAGCATGACATTAGCTTAGCATTTCCTTCACACACAAGTCTTCTCCCTCTATCCCTGTTCTCCATTTCCCATGAATTCTCATTTCATTTGGGGATTGGTCACAAGATGCTGCTCCACACTGCAATGTACCCTTCATGAATACTCTCCGTTTAGGTGGCATTATATAGTGCTCCAGTTTGCATTTTGGATTCTTTCAAAAGTAAAACATGAAGCAGTAATTTTACTCCGGTAATATCTTTGATTGGTAATTCAGGGAAGCAGGGATTAGTGAAAGGAGAGTGATGCAGCCAAAATAGAAAGTATTTTAATGAGCACAGTAAGGAAAAGGGTAACTGGACAGAAACCCTGGTGATGATCTTGCATAAATGACCTTGGAATTGCATCTACCTAGGGACAGGAAAGCTGGATATTTATCCACTAACCCCATCTTGCATTGGTTGGTGGTTGCCCATTAAGGTGTTAAATCTGTGGCTCTTCCTTGTTCCCTTACATAGGAGATGAGTAGTGGGAAAAGATGAAATACATAGGTGCTTGTGGGGTAGAAAGCTTTCAGCATGCGCAACCTGATGTGTGGGGAAAGGGGATGTGCATAGGTATTGGCAATGGACGCTCCATATGGTCTCTGGAGCTTCAGGAATTGGATAATGTGCAGGTATATACTTCTGTTTTTTATACCTTATCTACCTGTTTCAAACCAAAAAGAAAAGGTGGAAATTGCACTAGTAGCTCATCCTGTTAATTTTTCTGCTAAGTTCAAAGGTAGGCAATTCTCATACTTTTCTTATTTGGAACTTTCTTTCTTAGAATGTAGACAGCTGAGCCCCTCAGAAATATTTAACTTCTCACTAGCTCTTTATTATCAGATTGTTTCACTTGTTCTTAGCAGAGAATTTTTGCAAGTCATCAAAATAGATCTAAACATGTCATTTGATTAATTTATGTAACAGTAATATTAGGAGCAGTAACTGCATATATCTCTGATAGCTTACCATTTCCCACACTGTTTTAACCACTATTTCAGATAAATGATCAGAATAAAACAAAAAGGGGATACTGTAATTGTCTTGTTACAAATATGGAAAGAAACTGAGGTAGAGAATAGTTATTTGCCCAAGGTCTCAAGCTTGGTAGAGGTGGAATTTATTATTTGAATAAACTGTCGAGAGTCCCTGGCACACTGCAGGAGATCCAGCCTTTTCTCACGGTACTCAACCAGAGTCTTGCCACCAGGACAAGGCTAGAGTATCATTGATCCTGATTTCCAAAGAAGTCAGCTGTGATAGATAAGCACAAATTGCTCAGCCTCTCTAGCCCCAATCATCTAGGGAAGCATCTGCATTTGCCGATGGACAGAGTGGATGAAATGAGCCAAGACATAGTCAGGTACAACATGTACATGCGGAATACTAGCAACAGCAGCAGCAGAAACATCAGTACCAGCAGTATCACCAGCATGAAAATATGCAGCACCAAAGTTGAAGAGAACCCCCACTCCCAGACGATGACCTGTCCAAACTCTTCAAGCCACACCAGGCCCCTGAGAGGATGGATTCGCTGCTCATTGCAGCCCAGATATACACTTATTGCCGAAGCATCAAAGAGTTCACCACCCAGAACTTGGGCAAGATCTTCATGGCTCAGGCTCTTCAAGACTACAACAGCTAAGACAGGACATTTCCAGAGGAGGAGTAGCATGGGCACACCAGGGCGGCTCCCAGCAGAAGTACCTTTGTGTATTGAAAACACGGGATCTTTAATGTTGTTGCTGTAACATCTTTCTAGACAATAATAAAATAAAACAAAATCATGAAAAAAAATTAGCTGGTACTATCTGAACACGGTGGATCAGAGTCTGGGCATCAATACTTACTTGTTAAAAGTCTTTCAGATTTTACACTTCCTGCTTTAAGTCCATTCTCTATGCAGTATCCAAACATATTTTAAATTCATTTCACACTACCACCTCTGCCTAAAACCCTTAGAAGTCCCTGCACTGAAAGCAAAATCTCCAGTCTGCTTAATCACATGAGTCTGATTTTGCCTGCCTCCCCGTCCTCACCTCCCACCTGTCTACCCACAACTCTATCAGCTCCAGTTGTACTGATCTTTCTGTTCTATGCATCTGTCAAGCTGTTGGAAACCTTAAGACATGACTATTTCCCACTCCCTCCTTCCTGTATCCTTACCTGACTGGCCCCTTGTTATTCAGAGCAATTCATAGCTCCCTCCTCATCTAGTCCTCTGAAGACCACTTCTCATAATCTCATCCCAGGCATCTTTCTTTCTCTCTTCTGTTCTCTTCGTAGATAGCACTTATGACAATCTGAAAATTTATGTCACCTGTCTTTGAGCCTACATGTTTACTATCTGTTTCCCTGTTCCCTGTAACCTACTCTCTAGCCATAAGCACTAAGAGAATCAAGATTCTGGATATTTTATAAAGTGTTGTCTCAAAAAAAGGTAATTGTGTTCAGTTTTCCTAGTGAATAAGTTTTTGAAAAATTAACAAGATACAAAATTCCACCTTCACCAGATAGTACCAGGCATTGAGCTCAGGGCCTCTCAAGAACTTTACACTGAGCTACAACTAGAGCCATTTCTACAAAAATTTATTTTGAGACAAAGTCTTGCTAAGTTACCTAGCCTGGGCTTGAACTTGGAATTTTCCTGCCTAATCCCCTCAGAATGCTAGGATTACAGGTGTACACTACCACCACACTCAGCTAAAATGTCTATTTTTGATGAGCGTTTGGAACTGCAAAATAATACTACTGTTATATTGCCAGTTTACTTAGATTTCTTTTTTTTTTAAATTGAATTTATTGGTACATTCTAGGTAGACAGTACGGTTACATTCATTATTGGGATCTTGTACCTTTACATGCCAGGTCTTGGTTCTCTTTTCCCCTTGTCCCCACCCTCCCTTCACCCCCTCCTCCCCTTCCCACCTTCAAACAATTTAATTCCATTTTTACATTTTCTCATATTTTTTTCCTTTTCTCTTATTACCCTTTTCCTATCCTTCTCACTACTTAGATTTCTTTAAGAGAAGTAAGAACCAATATGTCATGTAAAGGTACAAGATCCCAATGATGAATGTAACTATTGTATATCTAGAATGTATCAATAAAAATATTTAAAAGATAGATTTCTTTCAGAGAAATTAAGAACTTGAGTTTTGCTTTTGTGTATAAACAGAGAGAAAATAAATTCTGGTAAGGATGTGAATCACATTTATTTCCCATATTTTAGTAGAATGTAGTGGTCATACTGGGAAGAATGCATTAGGTGCAGTGGCAGCTGTGGCCAGTTTCTGGATGCTGAGCCAGTCTGCTTCATGTGTAAATATCTTGGGGACCTTTTAACATTGAAGACTCATATTCCAAGTATTTCAAAATTCATAAAAACTTAAAATTAGTTTCAATTTTATGTAATATCATAAACATGTTCATATATTTTAAAAGATGTTATGGCAATGCCCCTAATAATATTATCGTAGATTTAGTATTTGCCTGAGTTTAATGCAGACTTTCAAAAGATTCTTAATTTATTAAAAATAGAACTTTAAAACCAAAAATGATGGAATGACACCTTTGTATATCCTTTATTTCATTCAGGACATTTTCAAATTTATCATGTCTGTGAACTTGGTAACATTTATTATCCCAGATGGTTTTTTACCACATGAGCAATTAATATAATTGGAGACTATGATGTGTTTATGTCAAGGCAATAAGCAGTCAATGCTTCAATGTGGTGACTTTTCAGACAATCCAACATATTTCTCTATGCACTTTCAATCTTCCCCTACACTTTCTTTTCTATTTTTACATTAAACAGAAAAAGGAGATCCACAAAGGTGCCTGGAGACTGGCAGGTTCTTTTAGAATGTGGTGTATTTCTAATTTCCATATTTTGTCTTCAAGTAGAAATGGCCCTGGGACCACGATTGCTTTCAGTCTTGACAGGTGTGAAAAGGCAAATTCTGCCAATCTCTGATTGATGTGTTATACCTACTTTTCTGAAACTGGCATGATGAGTGACAAAGACAAAAGACAAAGATGTTGCTGGGTCAGGTGAAGTTGTTGCCATAATCCCTTTACCTATTTTGATCTCTGGAGCAAGAAAATCCTATGTCAAGCTACATTAGAACCACCTGCTATCAGCACCTCTGAAAGGCTGGGCAACAGGCACATTCTTTACCTTTTTATTATAGTGTTCTCCAGTGACGGTAATACAAGGAAAGAAAATTAGGCGCAAACTCTGAAGACTGTAGTAAGATCATGTTTTCATTCTTCATCTAGATTTCATTTTCCTGCATGACAGTGGTCTTCTGAGTGTTCATAATTAGTATTATCTTACTTTTTTCAGAAATATATAGTGCTTATGAATTTTATTGGTAGGGAATACCTTTCTTCATGAAAAGAATGCATTCCACAGGAAGTGCACATCAAAAGCAGTAAATAATACAACATCTTAATACAGAATTGACCCTTCAGAAAATAATCCTGTAATAAATCCTTGCTAGACTCACATGTCCTCAAACCCTAAATAAAGTATTTGTTTTCTCAATTTGGATTTGTATATACTTTATATAAGAATGGCTACTCTTAAAGAAGTGCACATAGATATTAATTTTCATTTGGCAACATATTTTTCTGAGATATATTCAATGTTTTTCCCTGCCATCTGGATCTCCCTTGCCTAGGGTCATAGGGATTTCTCTCTCAAACATCTTTTAACATTTGTTCAGGTATCATCTTGTCAGAGAAATTTTCTTTGACCACCTTTTTATAATCTCCTCAGCCTTACCTTGCTTTGCTTTTCTCCCATCACTTAAAATCACAAGGTATATTACTTACTTAGTATTTATTCTTCCTGAGCTCCATTCTCCTGAGATTGAGAATTTTTATTTTATACATTCATATATCCCCAGACTTAGGATAGTCTTTGTACATGTATACACAGTGTACAGTATATTGAATGAATGAATGAATGAATGAACAAAATGACAAGCTTGAGGGGAAGTGGTATCTGTGAAACCCTTGATATTTTTTTCCTCATTTTGTGGCAATGTACATGGAGATATTTCCTAGGGAGAAAGAGATGTATTGTCATTTACTTTCGTTTTATGTTGATTATAAGAGATGTAAGAGAATATGTTATATCTAACTGCTCAAATGCCAATGCTTTTAGAAATATATGCTTAAAAGCATATGATTTTGAGACTCATCTCTTGATATATAGAATAGTGTCAAATCCCAATAATATATTCTATCACTGGGAACCACAAGTCATGAGTTAGCATAAATCTGCAAGGGAATGCAAACTGGGGTACTTTGTATCCTCACTTTGATTTGATGACATGTTTTTAAAGTTTGTAATATTACCATTTTATAAACAGTACATGGCACTGAAATATCTGAATTTCCAGACTTAATTAAATTATCTGAAGGTTTGACAATGATGGGCAAATCTTCCTGCATGGCATTCCTTAGGTGGAGCTGAGTGCTAATGTGTTGACAACGGTTTCTGCTACCTCCTTTTGTATTTTACTTACTCCACTGTTGTGTTTATCTTACCAGTATTACACCAGTGGCATTTTGTATACCATCTCTATTCAAAACCAAGGTAATCCTTGGCATTAGTTCATATGCTTCTCTTTATTAAGTTGATAGGATAATTTGAAAAAAAAAAACTTGAGATTAAGAAAATAATGTCTCCTTTGTTTTACTTTAAATGGTTCTAAATATTTTGGGTTAAAAAGAAAAGGGAGTTTATAGCAAGGTTTCCTTTCCTCAGAATAGTCTGTAATATAGTATTCTATACATTGAGAGCAGTTTGGTATTCACACGGATAAACATTTGTGTAAATTTAGTGAATGAACATTGAAGATTTGTACATCTCACCGCATGCAAATTTTACACAACATGAAAGCAAACACTGAACTATAATTAATCATAGGCATGAATAAATGCTTAGGGAGAATATGTCTATGTCTGATAATCACTTTGAAAAGCACATACAAAAACAGATGGATTGATGAATTATTAGAAGGATGCATAGAGAAATAGGTACGTTATAAAAGAGTAGTAAAATGGTATTGATACAATTAAATTTTTCTATAAAATGGTTGGGAGGATAATCTGCAATTAAATATGACTAATTTTTATACTATTTTTGCTTTTATGAAAGTTCTTTTTCTTCAAGTTAATTGTAAATTTTTGCATAATGAACTAGTAAAATGAAAAATATTGTAAATCTTATATTCTGCTTCTTGAATATCAATTTTAAAGGAGGTTTTCATACTGATAAAACTAAGAAATCAAATATAAAATATTTTAATATTTATTTTTCCATATAATACTCTCTTATTTGTACACCATTTTTTTTCATATCTCAAATAGTATTCACTGGCTTCCTTAAGTTTCAAAAATTTTAAGCTCTAATATGTGGAGAATTAGTTAATATTAATATAGTACATTTTAATACTTCACTTTATCAGGTGAAGCCATTTAGCCTTTTTGTTAATAATTGGTATTTGGCATAATTAAAAGTTTATTTTTCTCTGACAGACTTTCTCCAATACATTAGAAACTTCTGTTTTACAGTTATAAATAGGTTTAGGACTATTAAAAGTAGCTTAATTGTAAATATTTTAAAAGTTAAAATGTTGTACACAATGCTTCAACTCCCAGCCTCAAGCACTAATCAATACCTTTTGATTAAAGGATGTGTGTCATTAATGGAAACTTTTGGCTTACTAATAGTGTTTGGCTAATAAATCAAGAAAAGCTGTTTCCTTTCTATTGCAAAAGAAAGCCACCATATGTTGTTTGGTGGAGTTGGCAGCATTTTCAGTGGAGTATCTCTAGTGATACGGAGCTGAGGTATTCTACAATACCTAGAATTCTGAACTCCAGAAAGTTTCTTCTCAATTACTCTAAGTTCAGTTTAACTGTTTTCAAGATATTGTATTATTATATAGAAACCCCACTTAAATTATACCATCAGATACTATTGAAAAACAAGTCATTCTCTGTATAGAGACTTCATTTATCATCATTTGTAAGATTTCTCTTCCCTACGAAGGATATCATTCACCTTTGCATCCGCAATGCGTCTTACTGAAACCTATTCCCCCATTTATTTCCATACATTAAAATTTACTAGAATTAAAGTGAGTCAATTCAACTAATATTCACTAAATATTTACTAGGCTGGCTTCTGGGAATACAGACACAATTAAGACAAGATCTTCTCTCTTAAGAAAGTCTCCTCTGTCTATAAAATGCTGCTGTGGCAAAAAACAAACAAACAAAGAGATAGAGCCAAACATTAAAGTGCCATTTAATCTAAGAGGATTAAAATACCATACACCTTCTGATGATGATTGTCATTATTTATTTTTTGTTTGTTTTTGAAACAGGGTCTCACTATGTAGTTGAGACTGATCTAGAACTCACTCTGTAGCCTAGGCTGGTCTGGAACTCACAGTGATCCTCCAGCCTCAGCCTCCTGAGTGCTGGGATTACAGGAGTGCACCACCACAGCCGGCTCTGATGATTTTTTTTTTTTTGAAAGTGCCATCAGGATCATAATATATTCTTGGATGCTTATTACTCAATAAATAAAATAAATTGATTTTCTTCTAATATTTTTAGAAAATAAGGAGAGACTAACATGGCTTTTATATATAAATAATTTTAATTTTAGTTTATAAGGGAGGCAATATATATGGAAGGAGCAAAATGAATTTGAAAGCTTAACAGATTGTGGTTTCAAATCATTATTAATTAACTCAGCAATCTAGGTTCTTGCAACTTACTGAAATAACCCATTCATCACTTTACTCAGCTGTAAGATATGTGTAATATAGCTGTGTGTGTAAGGATTAACATTTTAATAAATTAATGCTTAAAATTCTCAAATTTTTATGAGAGGAACTCAGTAAGTGATGAACATTATTACTGTGATGATGATAATCATCATGATGATGATTATTTCCATTTGGATTGTTTGAGAATCGTAAGGCAAAAATTCTCAGGAATTCTACTACAAATAATTGATGTAGGAGGTGATCTCAAGGAGTGATGGGGAGTGAAAAAATAAGAGAGAAGGGAAAAAGCCAGAAAGACAGAACA
Organism: Fukomys damarensis; assembly: GCF_012274545.1. Taxonomy (NCBI): domain Eukaryota; kingdom Metazoa; phylum Chordata; class Mammalia; order Rodentia; family Bathyergidae; genus Fukomys; species Fukomys damarensis. Next base: position 32,427,140 of record NW_022900919.1, on the reverse strand, counting down.
CTGGTAACTGGAGCTTGATGATGGGGAGTTCAGAGAACCAGTGGAGAACACACCCATCAGAGTTATTCCTCCTGAGAGATAAGGGAGCTGGGGTGTTGGTTCAACTCAGGCCAGCCATTAATTAGTGAGGCTGATCTCAGGGAGCATTGTTCCTTGACATTTACAGCTTGCCATTTACAGGGTGGTCTCTGGCAGGTAGAGAAGTCCTCAACAATGAGATGCAAGTGTTAAAAGTTGGGAATCAGCCTGGCTGCCTGAAATGATCAGAGCTGAGGGCCCTGAGACAAAGCACCAAGAATATCCATAAGATGATGAGAACATTTGATGAAGGTGTGGACATTATGTTATTTAAATTCAAAATGAAATGTAAATTAGTTAATTAAATGCAAGGGTAAGCCTCTCTAAGAAAAAGGGCTCTGTGGTCTTCAGCTATCCAGACACGTAATTTGCCCCACAGGATTGAAATTACTTTAGTTTAGGCCAAGAAATCGTTATTTATTAGATACAAGTTTGTTTTGTCTGGAACCATGGCAAGTTTTGTGCATTAGTAGCTGCTTCATGGATGTGGATAGCCAGTGTTCATTACTCTGAACTTACCTACTAATGCAAGATGCACTTCTCCGCCAGTAGCTCACAGGATGTCGTAGTAGTTACGATCCAACTATGACCCAAATCTAGAAATCAGTTCAGCCACTCCTTGGCACTGTTTGAGGAGATATCCCACCATCTTCCAATTTAATTATGGGATGTGATTTCTACACAAGAAAGCAAGATCTGCTTTCTGTATCTTGTTTTGTTTATATTTGAATCATAGCAATTAAGTAATCATACCAGTAAAAATAATAACTTTTATGAACATTAAGATAGTACATTTCGTAACATCTAAATGTTGTTTGTTAAAGTTTACTTTTGAGAAATTGTAGTAGTTGTTAAGAAAACGCCATTAATTTGAAGGTGTGGAAGATGGAGATAAGGCACCTCTCCTAAAATTGTATATATTCAGATAACTATTACCTCTGGGAAACACTGAAGGTGTCTTATTTAATAAATCTCAGAAACTGCACAGCCATAAACTATCATTTGCATATATGAGTGTAATATATCATGTATACATGTACATATATATCATTTTAGCCATATTCTAGACACTTAACAAAAAAGGGATTACATTGACTGGTTGCTTACAAAATCAAACATGAAAGGTAGTCTCTAACCAATGTTTTTTTTTACATCTATAAGTACAATTTATTTTTACATTGAAGAATGGGAACAAGTTATGAAGGGAATGAGTGTATGAGCAATAACTATATCTAAATAAATCCAGAAAAGAATGTCCTTCTATTAATTTTAAAAGCATAAAATTCTGTCCATCTAAACTGCGGAAGTTAAAGCCGTTGAAACTCTTTCAATATAGTAAAAATGTGTTGCAGATGGTAATATGAAGTAATTGTCTTAAACTTTCTTTTATTGATAGCATTAAGGTCAGATATTTCAGTAGACATGACCTACTTATAGTAATAGACACGTTGTTGTCAAGTATGTGTTTTGCATAAAAAGAAAAGTGAATCTTGGATGCAAAAGAAAACAAATATTTTGTAAATTTACTTATTCAATAGTGATTAGAAAATGGGTGATTGTTTGCTACCCTTCATAAGTAGTTCTCTAAATATTTTGACTAATTCAAAGGAAATAGGGGCTATATTCATCATACATTTTTAGAGAGCATGATTTAGGACTATGAAGTGACAACACAGAGACTATAAAACTATATACATTTCCTAATTTTATCTCTGCCCCATCATGAGATCCATGTAATTCTTCCATGGACTCTTTCCTACTGGCTCAACTCTTCCCTAATCTAGATAGTTTGTCCTTTTTTATGGTACTGGGGAATTAATCCAATGTCTCAGACATGCAAACAAATATTCTTCGACTGAGCTACATCCCCAGCTCTTTTTATTTTATTTTGAAGCAGAGTCTCCTCAAGTTGCCAAGACCAGCCTTGAACCTGTTATCCTCCTGTCTATACCTCAGCTGGGATTACAGGTGTATTCCCAGCTTCCCTTTTGATCCTAGTACAAAATTTTCGACTCATTTTTATTCACAAATTTTTACTTTCAACTTCTATTGTCCATAGGGTCACAATTATACTGCTCATAATGAGTATTCTTTAACTGAGAATATCCATTATCTCCAGCAAATGTATGTTTACATCAGCAATCACATTTTACATATCTTTGGTTAGTCTCTGCCTAGCCATATCCTCTAGCAAGTGCTGTGTGTTTTGCACTTCACTTCAGTAAACTTATTAAGCTGCACCATAATTGCTTACTCTTTTATAAACCATCCCAAACCTGCTATCTTAAACAACAGGTCATTATTTCTCATGATTCTCTAGGTTGTGTGTTCTCCTCCTTGATAATATAGCTGAGGTCACTCACATACTTACCTTTAACTGAGACCTTATTTAGAGCAAGAAGGTCCAAGCTGGCTTCTCTTCTTCCAGAGTCTCCTCAGTGTGGTTCTAATCATTCTGCTACCTACCTTGAGCCTAGCATAGTGACTGTCTCCTAAAAGGGAAGTGAAAGCTGTCAGTCTGCTTTAGGGATAGACTGGAAGTCTAGATATCATGTCCATGGCATTCATTTGTTCAAAGCAAATCACAAGGCCAACCTATATGTTAAGTGATGAGAATTAGACCCACTCTCTTGGGGAGGTGCAGCAAAACCACATTTCAAAGGGCTAGGTGTAAATAATGACATGGGTTTGGAGGGCCATATTTGGAGATTATCTTCAGACTTATGTCAGACTTCCATTTAGACATTACTTTCTTCAAGGTAAGGACTACCTCTTCACATTTTTAGAATCAGAACATTAAAAGTATTTTGCATTCTATTTCTTGAGTAAATATTACCTCATAATCATTTTTCTGCTACATCTAAACTCTAGTGATGAACTTAGATTTATATTCAGAATACTGATCTGAAATATTTCTCCTCTATGTTGTTTTTTCTCATTTTTTAACCTTTGAAGTATTATCTTTTCGATATAAAACTATAGGATACACTTTCTTAGGGTTTCTTTAGGTGCTGATGCTAAGTCACGGAATAGAATATAAGTAGTTTATTTGGAAACTGATTCTGGAAAACACAAACAGGGAAGTAGAGGAAATAAGACATGGAATGCATAAAGCTAAACAAAGAGTGGCAAGCAAGTTAATGTGGAACAACTAGGAATTATCTCTACTAGGAAACTTTGGGAACTGTGTACACATATGCCTCAGAATTAATGCACCAGAGGGGCAAGAGTACTAGAGGATATTAACTTTCTAGCAGTTGTGTATTCCATTTCCACAGACAGAGTTGACTCCAGTGGCCAGAGAAAGCCCTCGGACAAAGACATAGTTGCTGGAAGTGAGACCAACATCCTCAGAAATACTTCTTACCACAGGAACTTCGGCAGTCAGTGCACTAGCAGCAATTTCCAAACACATCACTTATCTCTGAGACTAAATTGGAGATAAAACCATGCTCCTATTTTCTTGGTGACATCAAGTGTTCAATGAATTTATAGGATGAGGTAGAATCTTATTACAATGATACATTAAAATACAACTGAAGAAGATAGTTTATCTGTTCTTTGACACTTTTTAAATGTTAATGTCCTATTGTCAAAATAAAAGTTAAATAAAAAATTAGCCTTTGAGATAAACATTGTATATACATTTCCTTTTCATTAAAATTATCTATGTGTTTTGTAAGCTTTTCATATCACTTGTCTTATGTGTAAGTAAATAACATTTTTACATCAAACATTTTGATTTGTTGGACACTTTGCATTCAAATTGTTATGATTGTGTTAGTAATTTTGTATATGATTTTTTTGGCTGTAATAATTGTGCATAGAAATATACCCGTTTATTCTTTCAGATAAGTTTATGGCAGACTCAGTTAAATTTAGCCTCTTTCCCAGTCATTGATAGTGAACTAGGATTTAGTTATTATTCATTCATCATTTGTCAAGTATTTATCTTATGCTGATCACTGTATTATGTGCCAGGGGTACAAAAAGAAATAAAATATGATAATTGCCATTATCAATTATCAAAAACTCATATCTTAAAATCGTTCAAATATAACTGTGTTGACCTTTGTTTGTTTTATAGCCCTTGTTGATAGCACATTATGGTCATCGGTCACCCACTTGTAACCATTTTCCATATCAGTTACACCTTTAACCCCAAAGAGTTCAATGGGTTTTACTCCATCTCTAATATCCTTCCTTTCCCCTCGGTCTTAGTCCATTTTGTGTTGGCATAACAAAATAGCTGAGCATGGGGACTTTGTGAAGAAAAAGGCTTATTTAGCAACCAGTTGGAGAGATTTAAGAGCATGCAGCAGGCATCTTCTCAGCCCTGGTGAGGGCTCTCCTAATTGCATGCAACATGGCTGAAAAATAGAAAGGGAAAATGGCTGTGTGCAGAAGGGACCAAGCACGTGGGATGGTCCTGCTATGAAACAACTCCTTCTCAGAACTAATTTTCTCTTTGAACTGCTCATATTTATTGTCACTCTTTTTTGATGCAGCAGATATTAAAATTGGAGATAAAAATATTTTCTTGTCACACAGTGTAACTATTTATTTTGAATGAGTAATTTCTGTGATATAAAGACCCCATACAAGTGGATGTTTGTAAATCATTACTTTTGTGTAAATGTAGATTGTTTTGGGAAACATAAAACTTGAGATTTGATTTATCCTAAGATCTTTATAGAAAAATGTCAAGGAATTAGTTCTTTAATGAAGTATATAGTTGCATAGTATAAATTAAATCACTTTTTGAATCAATAATCCCTTTAGTAGTTTTGAGTATTGATAAATATAATGATATCAAATTATGTATAGTTGAAAAAATAAGTCTTGTTTCCACTGCAATGCGAGAATGTCATGAAAATCTTTTCCTGCTTTTATAATTGAATGAGATACAGAACATATGTTAAGAAAAGTTCTCTTTACGCATATAATTTGTGACAGTAATTTATGTTGAGGAAAATAGAGATATGTAGTTAATAATATATTTGTGCTTTAAATATAGCAGCTAACATGGGATACAGATTAACTGTATGTGATCCATTCTGACATCACAGTTACCAGCCATTGCAAAGATAGCCCAGGGGAAAGATAACTTCCCTGAACAAATTTTGTAGTTAACTCCTATTGAGCCATGGCTATGACCTTTGAATATTTTATAAAGGAATGTGTATGAATAGAATTTTGTATTTATTGAGATTATAAAAGATAAAGAGGCAGCTTGATAGTCTCTTACTTAAATTTTAATTATGTTCTATTTTGAATGAGGTTTTTCCTGAGCTGTTATACAATTTCTGGTATTAAGTTTTTTTACACAACTTTATTTTGTAACATTTTTTTGAGAACTGGCTATGCATAGATATGTCTTGTATTAATTTAAAGATAAAAATCTTCCATTTTTTTGGACTGAAGTATTGACTTTGTTTTCAGGATTATATGGGATGAATATTGCCTTTAATAAAAACCAATTTAATTCTCGTTACTAATAAAACTATATACTTTTTGTCTTATCCCTTAAAATGACAAGGGCTTCTCCTAAGGGACATCAGAAATTATGATTTGGGTGTTGAACCTAATATTAGAACATCTATGTTTTTATTCTTCATTTCATCTTAACTCAGTGATGCAGTGGCTCCCAGATTATTTTCTCAAAAATGACTTCATCTCTCATTCATGTACATTTCATTGACCCTTTGAGTTCTTTTATTTTTTTTCATTGAGTTTATTGGTACATTTTCAGTATACAATACAGTTACACTCATCATTGGGATCTTATACCTTTACATGACAGGTCTTGGTTCTCATTTTTTTTCCCCTTATCCCTGTCCTCCCTTCACCCCCTTCTCCCTTCCCTATTTACAAAGACTTTATTTCCATTTCTTCATTTTCTCAGACCCTCTGAGTTCTTTAGCTCTTGCTACCTAACTTGTATTTTCTCACTTTTATTACCCAGTGAATTAAAACTCTTTGGGTGAGGGTGAGGTGGACAAATTCATGCAGAGATACTTCTTAGGGAAATAGCAAATGACCATTCCCTAATCCCTAATTAGCCAAAAGAAGACTAAAGTACACATGGACCAAAGCATGTAGCATAAAGAATTTTAAAGTTTGTTGGGCTCCAACATGGGTAGAGAGGTTATGAAAAACACCTACTCTCCAAACATTCAGAACCAGAATTTAGCATCCTAGGGCATGGCAGCTGGATAATATCCATCAGAGTTTGAATTACATGAACTCAGGACCAAGCTTGATCTGAAGAAGAAGCCCTGAAATTTTTTTTGCACCGCTAATGCATTTCACCTTGGAATGGTGCAGTAGTTCCTGGATGAATTCCTCCATTATCCAACCATTTCACAATTTAAAAAACATAGTTTCCCATTCATTACAAAATTTAAGTGATTATTCAATGTAGAAATTCCTGGCCATCAATGGCACTATGAGTTAGTAGTTCATAGAACTCAACTCCTTCAAAAGGGCCATTTTCTCAGTCTTTATAAAACTGATTTGCTCTTTCTTAATCCCTTATTTTTCCTGCTTAATATTTACTAATTACTCTTCTGGGCTTCTAACATTTTTTCCCTTGCCCTATGCTTTACCAGTTTTTCTCTTCATCCCCTAAAGTCAGTATTTGTCCTGTCTCAGAGGTTGCCTATTAATCATCCAAAATTTGTAGATCACCCTTTGGGGGAACACTAAGATTCTGAGAATTTCATTTTTTTGTCCTTAAATGAGGTCAGTAATGCCTGCTAACACTTCCCAAGACTCTAAAGGGTGTGGTCAGGCTACTGGAGAAAAGGGAAGAATGAGTAATAATTACTAATAGGTACTTTTACTTATATGTAAAGGGTAGGTGTGGGGAAATCTTTACTTTTTGTATAAATAATTTTAAAATTCCTTTTTTTTGGTTCCAGGGATTGAACTCAGGTCCTTGCGCTTGCAAGGCAGGCCACCAAACCGCTGAGCTAAATCCCCGGCCCTAAAATTACTTTTAATCCTTCAAAAACTCTTGGGGAAATGAAGTACAGAATGAAAATAAAAATTCTTAAGATTTTACCTTGAATATATTTTTAGAAAATGTGCACTTGAAATCTGGTAACTTGTAGTTAAAATTTTATTAGGATTTTTAGAATTTATAAATATATACTGTGTATATACCTGTATATATTCTATATTTTAACATGTGATTTCATATATACTAATTAAATACATGTATATAATTGGTTCCAAGGTTTATATATTTGTTTTAATACTTTTGGGAGAGATGATTCCTTAGAAAATATAGATCAGAATTCTACCTTTAAAATGAGATTTTGGGATAATTCTAATTAAGTCAATCTTGGTATTCCTGAGGTATGCAAACTCTAGCTCCATTTTTTTGTGAGCACAAAATCAGGAGATCTGTATATGTTTATTTGTCATTTCCTATGATACTGTGAGAGGCACTTTAAATACTTTCATTTAATCTTTCAGAAAAATTAACCCCTTCAGAACCTGCTGTTATAGTTAAGGAAAGTGAGGTTTTGTGAAATTACTTTACCAATGTAGAACTGAGGCTCTAAAGTAGGTTTGTCTCACCTGAAACTCTTATTTCTCATTCACACTCAGGAGCACATTCAGCCCATGTTCCATCATATTTCTTATAGATGTTGGCTCCAAAGACAGAAATAGAAAAACACAGACACTTTTTGTTAGTACTCAGGGCCCTGGCTCCATTGTTCTGTAGCTTACTATGAGAGTGCAAAGGCCCAAATAAAAGCTTTGTGTGTGTACAGCCCTTTATTAGTGCATTTTTTCTTGCATGATTATCTAGTGTGAGTATGTGATGAGTTGGGGCTGTGGGTGGAAGCTGTGGCAATTAGTTTTGCATCAGATAGAATGCTGACATCAGTTGTAATGAGATTAAAATCTTCTACTCAGCTGTTTGAAATATTCTTTTGTGTTCTCATCCAACTGTTTTAACTAATTGAAGTGACTTAACCATATAATTATTTTCAAATGTTTACTATTACTTTTATATAAATATATATAAATGTCTCTCTGCATATTAACAACAAAAGGATTAATTTGGTACCTTTACCCAAATAGTAGAACCTTCCTAAAGTATTATTTGTAGAAGTATCAGATCAGTGGTATTCAAAAGACAAAAATGGATATTTTTAAAATACTAAAATCAAATACATATCCCTTTCAGTTCCACCAAAATGGAATAGTCTTGTTCCATCCAAGTTCTTCCCTTGCAAATAAAAATCCTTAAATATATTATGAAAACAAACTTTTAAAGTATCTAAAAGGTAAAATAAGAAGGTGGGCTGCCTAGGAACCTTAGGAATTTGAGAAACTATTCAAGAGTATCTTGAATTTTCTTAATATTTCTTATATATTCTGAACTGGGTGCTGCAAAAGAGATTTGTATCCATAATATATAAAGTGTTTTTACAACTCAATAATTAAAAGATAAATAATGCAATTTTGGAATGGGCAAAGGAACTAAATAGATACTTCTTCAAAGATATTATTAAGATGGTAATGAGAAGATTAAATGTTGCTGAACATCATTAGTCCTGAGGGAAATGTAAATCAAAACCACCATGGGCTGGGATTTAGCTCAGTGGTTTGGTGGCCTGCCTTGTAAGTGCAAGGACCCGAGTTTAAACCCTGGTACCAAACAAAAAGCAAAACAACAACAAAAAAAATCACTATGACATATCATTTTTCTCCACTAGGACAATGGTTATAAAAAAAGCCACATAATAGTAAGTGTTGGCCAGGAGAAGGAGATCTCTCATATATTTCTGGTGGCACTGAATAATGGTTTTGAACTCTCTCATGCAATTTTATGCATTGGTAAACATGGAATTACTCTGTGGACCTAGAAATTCTGTTCCTGAATATATACCAATATAGATGGATCTTCTCTCTATATATATCTTCTATAGATATCACACATATGTTCTATATATAGCTTCTATATATATCTTATAAATATATCTTATCTATGTTATATGAAAACATAGGTTCGCACAAAACTTTTGTATGTTCATACTAGCATTATTTATATTAGCTTTCAAATTGAAACAAATTTACATCAACTAATAAAAGATAAAATTGTAAAGTAGAAAATTATTCATCCATGTAAAGAATTACTGATACTACAACATGGCTGAATTTTGAAAATCTTATGCTGTATTTAAAAAGCTAGTCATAAAATATTACATGTTGTACAATTCCATTTTTTTGAAACACATTAAATAGGCAAATCTAAGGCAGCAAGAAAATTACTAGTTGCCTAGGGTAGTAAAAAATTACTAGAGGTAAAATGTAGAGAGTTATTGGGAAAATAGAAAGTGAATACTAATAGATATGTATTTATTTAGGGAACAATGAATGTGCTTAAAAGTGGATTGTTAGGATGGTTCAAGAAGCCTGTGAATATACAAACCCATCAACTGTGTTCTCTAAATGGGCCAATTATATGGTGTATTAATCAGTGAAGTAGTTAAATATGTAAATGGTATAAATATACTAATATGTAACTGGCATTGTGGATTAAAACCATACTCCAGTAATATGCTGTCTATAAGAAATTCATTTAAAATACAACATAAGTAAGTTGAGAGTAAAGTGGTAGAACAGGATACACCATGCAAGTATAATAAAAAGAAAAGTTATTATATCAATATCAGATGAATTAGACTTCACTGTAAAAAAATTTATTACATAACTGTAAGATCAGTCCATTAGGCAAATACAACTGCTGTGCAATGTGCCTATTGAACAACAGAGTCTTCAAATCAGGAAATAAAATTAAATATTACACCTCTCAGAAAATTACTGTTCTCAGAATTGGTCATACTCTACATATCCTATGTTACCACCAACTTAGGCAATGATATCTGATGTCTAGTGAATGCCAACACACATTTTAGTATTAATTTCATGGAGTCATTGATTTCCAAGGTTCATATAACAGTAAACAGACTAATAAAATATATTGAATTTTAATTTGCCTTTTTATCTATAATTCCATTTCTTCTTATAAGTGAGCTTTGGAATTTGACCTTATTAACCTATAAGTATCCTCAGAAACTATTTCCAATGAATAAAGTTTGATTTATTTTCATTAATTTGATATATTAGGAAGTTTAACGGATGGACTGTCAGGGCCAAGTAAAGTTTTATTGCTTTATGGTAATGTGCAGTAATTAAGATATTGTACAGATAAACACACCTAGGCCCTAAGAGCCTTAGATTACAGCATTTTGAGCACACCACAGCATGTTAAACACATAAAGCATTTAGTTGGAGGTATATGGTGGATTTCTATTACCACACACAGCCAAGAAACATCTCTATGTACCTATAGATCACGCTTATATCTGTAACCTAATTAAAAGACTGCCATTTTCACATTTTTCTTTTCAAATGTCTTAACCTTTGAGAAAGTTTAGTTCCATCATAGGTTTTCCTATAGTTTCATGATGGAAACCACCTTAAGCTCAGGTAAATATTTTGAAATAGTTTCTGAAAAGCCTTTTTCGATATTATCTCCTTTTATTTTTATAGGCTTTTGTATTTTTTTCTAAAAATGACACTCATCTGTATTAGATCTAAGGACTGGATATAGAAATTTTATATTATTTATTTACTATTGGTATTGGGGATTGAGCATAAGGCCTTCACAGTGAGCTACATCCTCAGCTTTTTTTAATTTTTAATTTTGAAATAGGATCTTGCTAAGTCACTACATTTCCAGGCTAGTCTCAAACTTGGAGCGTCCTGCCTCAGCTCTGCAGAGTACTGGGAAAATGGAACATTCAGTTCCTGGCTTTGTATTTTTATTTTCGGTAGAGTACAAGACCATTCAAGGTCTTTCATTGTTCATTTGAAAGGATGAACTTTTAATTTGATTTTGTAATAGCTAAGAAATAACAAAAATGACGGTATTATTATTTTTTCAGTTTAGTTAGATTCCTCCTGTAAATATTGATGAGATGGGAACAGCTCAGTGTGTTGCACTTGAAAAAAGACACATCAAAACAATTATTGATAGGAAAAGTAGACTTTATCCTATTATAATTTAACCTGCACTTTTAATTTTGTACAGAAAGACAAATTTGGCAATCGATTTAAAAAGCTAAAATAACTGTTAGAAGATACATACCAACAAAATATTCTAATACAAATTTGAATTCTCCTTCAAAGAAGTAAATAAACCAGACTGTGGTGCATAATCTTTTTTACTTTTTTGACTTTAACTGTCTTAGCAGTAATCAACAATTTACTGATTTCGCAGGAAACATGTTGCCCTACTGCCATCTGGATATCCTAAATAGACCCTCTGCCTCTGGATGAGGGGAAGGCTTAATGACTAGATAGATGTTTTGGCAAAAAACCCCCTTTTTAATGTCTGGAGGTTTGAGATGTAAAACCAATGGCCATAGTTTTGAAACATCTGCTCTTTTCATGATCTCCTCTAAATAGAAAGAGATTAGGAAATGGAGTATCTTCAAATAGCACTTTGTTGACGTTATAAAAAGTTTTCATTTTGTTGAAATATGTAAATGCACTCAAATCCACTTCTTATGAGAACCTGTTATACCAAACATGTTTTGTTTTTTTTCCTGAATTTGACATTACCTTATTAAACTTGGTTTATTTATACTTCCACCTTATTTCCAAAAAAGAGGCAAGTGATTTGTACACTAGAAAGGCCTAGATATAATACATAAAATAGCAAAAGGTTTGTTATATTAGAACATATTTTTCAGTTAGGTATAAAAATTGGGTCTATATGCTCTAACCTGGTGCTATGTTCCCACTGTTTGAAATTGGTCCCCACCTGCTTTTTGAATATATGCCCCTCTCCCAGAAATAAAGAGAGGCGAAAACATCATTAAATCTATCACTCTAGACAGAAAATGGGGTGATTTCAAAGATGAATGGTCCTACCCTTCCCCTTAGGTCTAGATCTTTTGGCTTCCTGGGGTTTTACTATACTCTTTCTTTCCGTCAAGACGAGAAATTCTGGAAGAAAGTCTTTCTCTGGATTTGTTGCCTGTCATTTTCTTGCCAGCCCTCTGAAAGAGGATATCCTAGATTCTGCTCTGATGCTCTTTTTTCTTCTTCTTTTTTCTTCACTTTGAGTTTATTGGTACATTTAGGTATACAGTACAGTTACATTCATCATTGGGATCTTGTACCTTTGCATGACAGGTCTTGGTTCTCATTTTTTCCCCTTGTCCCTGCCCTCCCTTCACCCCCTCCTTCCTTCCCTATTTACAAATACTTTATTTCCATTTTTTCCCTCTTGCTTTGAATGGAATTTGGGAAAATTTGGTGTGGTCTGAATGATTCTGACCTGATTTCTGCTCTGTATATTGTGAGCCTTGTGTCTGCTTTATTCCTTCTGGGTCTGATTTTCACTGAATGCCAGTGCTGGTCTAGAATGAATCAGGACCCACAGTCACCATATTCTTAGGATTAGATTTGGATTGTGGAACTTCCCCTTGTAGGACAGAATTCAGCTTAATTCTGCCCTCACTTTCCAGAGTTCCTCATCTGTGGAGTGGAAACTAGCATCTCCTCTGGTTTTCCCCTCTTCTTCTGCATGTATGGTGGGCTCATAGCATGAAGTGGGATGTATTAGCCTTTGCACAGGATAAAATAATTGCACAAGCTTCCAGGAAGACACATGCAAAAGAAAAACACAAAGTTAACAAAACTCTTGGTAGATACTGAAAGAAAGTAAAACAATTTTCAGGGAAGAGAACACGCCCTCCAAAATGGAACTAGATTATTTTTTTTAAAGAACTGGGATAAACTCTTCATTATTTCAATAAGTGATAATCACACACCATTTAGAATGGCTAACATTTAAATGGCTGACAGTTTCAAATGCTGGCAAGATTTCAGAGAACCTGTATCTCTTTGGTTGATGGGAATGTAAAATGGTACAACTCTAAAGGACTGTGACAGTTCTTTTCTTTTAAAAATAAATTAAAATTTTCATTTTAAGACAATTTTGTCAATATGCACTTTTGCAGAATAATGCAGAGATCTTATGTACACCTTATCCCAATTTCTCCCAATGGTAGCATATTCAGAACTATAGTACCATATCAGTTCTGTAATTTCTATTTGGTTCTATTTACAAGTTCCATTTCTTTGCAGAGCAATACTAATTTTTCATTTGAAAAACTCTAATACAGTAGCACTGCCAGGCTGTTGACACTGATAGTCAAGATACAGAATACTTCCATCACTACATGAACCCCTGCTGTTTCCCTTTTATAGTCACACTTATTTTCTTTTTACATCACTTCATTGTTAACCCTTTTGTCACCTTGAGACACTGTTATAGAAATAGACCAATATACAAAGTACCTTTGTGATTAGCTTTACCCACAGCATATTTATCTAGAAATTTTATTTAGGTGGTATGAAAGTGATATATGAACTATCAATAACTGTTTCCTTTTTATTGCTGAGTAGTATTCCACGGTGTTTGTAGAACACATTTTATTTCACTACTAATCTTTTGACAATATCTGAGCTGTTCCCAGTTTTTGGCTCCTATAAATAAAGCTGCTATAAACATTCATAAACAGACTTTTGTTAACATTAATCTGTTTTGTTTTGTTTCGTTTTTTTCTTTTTTTTTGGTACTGGGGATTGAACTCAGGTCCTTGTGCTTGTGAAGCAGGAGCTGGAACCACTGAGCTAAATCCCCTGCCCTATGTTAACATTAATCTTTTATTTTTTTTGGTTAAATGGCCAGGAGTACAATTATTAGATTTTATGGAAGTTACATGATTACTGTTTTTTTTTTGAGACAAGGTCTTACTGTGTAACTCAGGCTGTCCTTGAGCACACTATGTAGCCAAGTCTGGCCTTAAACTTGAGGTAATCCTCCTGCCTCAGCCTGCTAGTATTATAGGTATGCACCACCATGCCTGGATATATCATTACATTTTAAAGAAATTTCGAATAATCTGCAACAATGCATAAGATTCTAATAAGATTACTGACATTTAGAAATGGGAAGAAAGGAGCTAAAGGTGTAGGGAAGGTGGGATGGGTAGGGGAAGGGTAATAAGGGAAAAGAAAAAAATGTGAGATAATGAAAAGATGGAAATAAAATGTTTGTAAATGGGGAGGGGAGGAGGGGGTGAAGGGAGGGCAGGGACAAGGGGGAAAAATGAGAATCAAGACCTATTATGTAAAGGTACAGAATCCCAATGATGAATGTAACTGTACTGTATCCCTAAAATGTACCAATGAACTCAATTAAAGCAGAAAAAAAGAAAAGAAATTTCAAGAATGTATTCCACTGTGGCTATAGCATTTTATATTTCTACTAGCAATATATGAGTGACCTAGTTTCTCATATCTTCATCAGCATTAAGTATTATTATTTTTTAAATTTTAACTTCTCTGATTGGTTTGTAGTAGCATCAAATTGTGGCTTTCGTTTGTATTTTCCTAATGGCTAGTGATTTTGTAATTTGTTTTAATTTGTTATCAAATCTATCCTCTTCAGTGAAATTCTTCTTCACATCTTTTGTCCATTTTCTAACTAGATGGTTTAGAATACTTGACTCGTTTGATGGTTTAGTTTTGAGAGTTTAAAAATATATCCCAGCTATTAATGTTGTTGCGTACATCGTTTGCAAATATCTTCTTGTAGTATGTTACTTATTTTTTAATCCTCTGAGCAGGGTCTTTTGTAGAGAAATTTTAAATTTTGATGAAGTTCAGTTTCCTTTAATAGATGATGTTTTGGGTGTCAAGTATAAGAACTCTTTGCTTATTCCTTATTTAGTCAACTTTCTTGTTGATGACACTTGCAACTTAAAGGAGGAGAGTTTTATTTTGGTCCACCCTTTCAGAGATCTCAGTCTATGTCCGGCTGGCTCCATGGCAAATGTATCATAGGGTAAGGGTATGGTAGAGCAAACTGCCTACTGCATGGAGGCTGGAGGCAGAGCACAGGGCAGAGTGTGAGAAAGAAATACTCTCCAGAGGCCCTCCAACACGCCCAGAGATTCTCTGCCTCCAGCTGGGCCCTACCTCCCAAGAACACATTCACGGATGAATATCAGTGCATTAATCCTTTAAGTCTAAAATACACTTTGGGTAAGTTTTGAACAGGATTTGAAAGATAGGTTAAGGTTAATTTTTCCCCTGTGGATATCCACATGCTCCCACAACACCGTTTGAGAAGGTTATCTTGCGTTTAATACTATTGCTGCTTTGTCAAATACTCTGGCATATTGCTGTGGTTGTATTTTTGATTTTCTTATTCTTTTTGTTTCATTGTGATTATATGTTGATCCTACCATCAAATCAATACCACAGTCTTGTTTACTCTGAGTGATAGAGAGTGTGAGAGAGAGAGAGAGAGAGAGAGAGAGAGAGAGAGAGAATCAGGCTACTAATATTGTCCTTCCAAGTATAGAAATTAATCTTGTTTACTTTTACATTCCTTTGCCTTCCCCCACTTATTTTCTTAAATATTTGGTCTCTGTATACTTAAAACAATATTAAACAGGGTTATAATTTTTGCTTCAAACATAATATATAATTTAGACTATTGATGAGGAGAGAGAGATTCTATATTTCCTGCCATTTTCTTTTCCTCTCCTGATGTTCCACTTTCCTTGTGTCATCATTTCTTTGGTTCGGAGAACTTCGTTAGCCATCTTTGTAGGGTAGGTCTGCTGGTGACCAATTATGTTAGTTTTTGTTAATCTGAGAATATATTTATTTTTCCTTCAACCTAAAGGATATTTTTACTGGATATGGGGTTCTGGGTTGAAAGTTGTTTTCTTCCTGTTCGGAGACATATTGTTCCACTTCTTTCTGGCCTCCATGGTGAAATCCACTGTAATTTGAATTGTGTTTCCTCGATAGGAAAGACATTGCTTTTCTTTTCTTTTTCTTTTTTGCTGTTTATAAGATTTTTTCATTAGTTTTCGGAAGTTTAATTAGGGTTTGTTTTTGCATGGATTTCTTTGTGTTAATCCATTTAGGGTTCATTCAGCTTTTGGAATATGCAGGCTAAATCTTGGCAAATTTGAGAAGGTCTCAGCTTCCACTTATTCCACCCTTTTAGTCCTGCCCCTTTTCTCCTTTACTTGCAATATTCAGATGGAATGAATGCTAGGTTTCTATGGCTTTATTTATTGTTGTGTTTTATTTTTTTCTCATATATATTGGCTAATTTCTCTTCTTCTGTCCTCCAATTCACTGATTCTTTCCTGAACATGATCATTGAGTTTTAAAATTTTTGCTATTGTAATTTTCCATTCTAAATCTTCCTTTTGGTTTTTCATTTATCATCTGCTAATTCTCTGGAACTTTCTGTTTTTGCAGTTATTTCAATTGTGTTTTTTCAATTACTCATTGAAGCATTTTTTTTAACAAGGCTATTTTAAAATATTTGTTAATTTCAACAGCTGCAACATCTTGTGTTGGTATGTATTGATTGTTACTTTTCATTCCGTTTGATATAGTCTCTGCTTTTGATAATGATATAATGAGTGATTTTTTAATTGAAATCTGGACATTTTTCTGTTATGAGACTGAATTTTATTTGCCTTCTTTTTAAACCAGATTCCTCCATCTCTGCACTACAGTAGCATCATTGTTGCCAGGGAGAAGTAGAAAACCAGGGACTTCTACTTTATTCACACAAAGGGTGGGCTTCCTTATTAATGCTGGGTGGGGATCTGCATTCTGGTTCCTCAGGTCATCTTGACTGAAACTGTGAATGGAACTTTCTCAGTCACTTTAAGAACCTGCTATACCAAAATACTTTAGATGGGGGACATATAAACAAGAGAAATATATTGTTACACTTACCCTAAGTTCTAGTGGTTGAGACAGCTTTCTTTTATTGTGAGAACATTTGTAGGTTTCTTTAACTCTACATGCATCTGGGACATAGCTCTTTTGTTTGATTCTTTCAGTTAAAACCTTTGTTTCTTTGGCTTTCTATTGGCACCATGATTCTGGTTTGGTTAAAAATAGATAAATTTAATTGAATGACAAATAATATACTGGAGAAAACATTTGTAACTCACGATCAACAGATGTTTACTGTGTTTACAATACAATGATTTCCTACCAAAAGATTAGAAGAAAACAAATGACAAGGAAGAAGAGTAAATGGGATAAATAAGCCTCACAGAGAAGAAACATTTCAAATGGCCAATAACGTGTGAGGATATGCTCCTCTATTAGTAGTTACAGAAATACAAATTAAAAAACAATGATATATATTTTATACCTGTTAGTGGGAGTTAGATACCCCTTCGGGACTGAAGCGTCCCCATAGCTTCAGTTTGGGCAGGCAACAATTCCCAGGTGATTTCCATTCCAAGAATTTTTGCCCAAGATTATGGTCTCTACCAAAGGATTACATGCAAGCAGTGCCTGCAAATATAAAACATGAAAAGTTCAATTGTCTTCCCTTTAGGTTGGATAACTCAAAAGGGCTACCTTCCAGGGAACTCAGCACTGATACTCAGCCTGTGTGAGCCTACAGAAGCACAGGTACTCTAATTGACTAAATTGTTACCATCTCTTTTTTGAAAGCAATCTCACCTAACTATTCAAAAAAAGAAAAACACATATCTTTTCAATTAGTCTTAACTTTTCAGGTTCTGTTGAAGTTAAAAACAAAGTATTAGCTCATAAAGATTATATGTACGAATGATCTGTACTGCACTTTTGTTTCTTGGGATAACTGACAATAGCCTAAGCATCTATCAGTAGAGAATGACACATTTATGCCCTGGGATATTAAAATGATATTGGAAAGCAAAAACTAAGTCTGTATGTAGTGGAATGCAGAAGGTGTGACAATGTCAATGATACAATGTCATGTGAAAATAAAAGAAGAGAAAGTTATCGATATGTTGGGTGTCTGTGCATGCATGTCCAGTTCTAGCTTACTGAACAGCAATAGATACCAGGGAAGATCAACAGGAATAAGTGGAGAATATGTTTTATTGGGCTTGCCCCTCAGCCAGAACATGCTAACATGGCTGTACTTACTATTTATGGTGATCATTTTGATTGGTTGGCTGTTCATTCTGATTAGTCATTGCCTGTGCTGTAGTGGTTGTTAATTATTTTATTGCTGTCCCTGCCTATAAAGCATATTGTCAGCTAACTGACCATTTTTGAAAACCTGTTTTGTAGTTGACTACAGAAACAACAGAGGTTCAATAAACCGCATTTGCATTTAGATTTTGTGAGACAGATGTAAAAGGAAGTATCCAATTCAGTAAATGTATCTATGTAAAAAATATAAGTAAGGTAAATTTTAAATCAAAATTTCTAATTCCATCTAATAAGCTCTCTGTAAATACTCCCACTTCATTATGAATAAAAGAGAGATAATAAGGAGTATAAATTTCCAGAATACTGAAGCATTTATTTAGGAATGCCCCATTCTAAAATTTAGAAAAGGATATTGTAAAGCATAATATCAATATCAGAAATACATCAGGAGAAAAGAGGTGACTGTTTTAGGACTTTTAGCTAGTTGATGGGATAATAGTCATATTTTGTGTTAGCTTTATATGATTAATATTGCTTTATCCTAGAAAAATAACAATGGAATGATGAACTTTTAAAGAAATAAATGATTACTTAAGAAATCAATATATTCAAGTGAATTTGCTCATTTGTATTTGATATGATCTGACACTACAGAAGGGCAAAGGATCTCATTATTACTTCTTTATAAGAAGCGTTCTCCAGTGCATGACATGGCAATTTGTTGCCTTTGTTTGGATGGATTTAGACAAGGCTTGCATCATTTAGCATTCAACTCCTTTGATGGTGCCATTTGGTATCCTTATTGTTCTATTTGTAGGTCATTGCAAAGGATTCATGAAGACTTTGTGGTTTAGAGAGCAGGTGAGAATGTTGTCTAATTTTGTGTAATTGCTTAGCTTACTCAAATAGTTTAATTTACCTCTGAATATGTTCATCAGCTTAGAAGAAAGGTGTTTGTTCAAACATGAAATCCTTATAATTAGAAATAATGTTTATATGGGTTTGTATTATATAAACCTTAGTGAACTTTTTCCCTGCCTAATGTAATTAATCTTCATAAATAGCTTGGGTTTAGTTATTTTGGAGTAAGGGCAAAGGAAGATTATATGCTGAAAATGTAGGTTTTTCTGAGAACTAACATATTTTTTTTTTTAATGTAGGAGACTTCTTCTACCCTTCAATCTCTTCCTAAACAGCTATTTCCATTCCTGCCTGAGGGAGTGGATTAGCGGTATGGTTCCTCATTCTCAAATTAACCCCCTCCCTGTAAACTGCTACAGCCCCAGTCAGCTGTAAGTTTACCAAACCATGGGGGAGAACAAAAATGCTCTTTCTCTTTCCAGCCCAATCTGTCTTTGAAGTACGGAGAGGAAATATTCTAACTGCATGCAAATCTGAAGTTTGGTTTTGCTTCAAAAAGAAAAAAGAAAAATTCTTAGTCAGGCATGATTCTCTTCAAGGCAGCAATCTTTTCCTGTTCTTTGTCTACCTCAGTGTCTTTGCTGTCTGTGTCTCATTGCAGGGTGGTGTTTCTGACACAATGATTTTTAGGATTTAGATTTTTGGCTAAATTTATGCTGCGTTATTTAGTGGGGGGAAAAGGGTCTAGGGAAAATGAAAAATTACACTAAAGTCTTGAGAAACATTATTAGCACATCTTCCATCAGTTAATTATCTTTCTTCTCATAAAGAAAACTATTAAAACTTCTATTTCACATTGTGTTTTTTTACAAATGTATTGGCTAACAGTATAGATACTGAGCTATTCCTAGAAAAAATGAATTTTTGTTAGCTGAAGTTTGCCACAATAGAATATTAAAAATGAAGGTTTTTGTATCCCTCCATGCCTCTCCATTCTCCTTCCCAACTTGATTTAATGGTGTTTTCTTCTTTCTTGAGGTTTTCTTCTCTACATGGCTTGGCTGTGTACCAATATATAAGTGCTCCTTGTTTTTTCTAACGTTTTTAGGGAGCCTGAAATTAGGTGTGAGTGTGAAAATGAATAATTTTTCCTCTATTTAGTCAAAGTGAGATGGAGTTGGGCAAATTTTTTTCTAGAAAGAATGAAACTTCTATATGACCAAATTGACCTAAATTGAACTTTATATTCTTCGGGTTCTGTGACTATTAGAGTCTGTGAAAGGTAAAACTCCAAAGAGACTTGGATCCTAAACATATTCTCATGGGAAATAGCTCATAAACCAAATGTAGCAAATGAAAATAAATACAACAGGAGTGGTTAAAAGAGAAGACAGAAAATGCCAATCATTGGAGCAATTGGGAATCTTCACTTGTGTTGGTAAAAATGTCACTACAGATATTCCTGTTTAATGGCTTTTGAACTTAACCACTGAGGCAAGCTGTTTGGACTTAAGACCTGTTGTTCAGAATTATGTCCTTTTTTTTTTTCTTTGCACAGTTTTGTACATCTTGTTTATATAGAGCCTGATTCTCTTTTTTTATATACAGTACTGTCATTTTTGCTGATTGTACTGTACAATACAGTAATGTAGTTTTATGTTCTGTTATACATTACAGTACTGCATGTGAGCATTATGCGATAAAAGCAAAGTTACCAAGTTGGAGTTTCCTTTGATTATTTCTTTATTCTGAATATTGTACTACACGTACTATATACATTTCCTCATGTAGAGACCAATTCATTTAGCGACCTAATTGCAGGAATGGAACTTGGTTGTTAAACGAGGAGTGTCGGAGCCATCAACAGAAATGACTATGTATGTTTATCAAAGACATGCATGAAAATGTTTATAGCAGCTTTTAATTTGTGGTCCCAAAGTGGAAACAATCAGCAGTAGAATGGAAGAACTAATTACAACACCTTACAGTATTACAAAAAAGCAATATAGCAAAAATAACATGGATGAATCTCACTAGTTTAATGTTAATGTTGAAACTGGATACCAGTGAGAATATTGTGTGTTATGCAGTATATATAAACCAGAACAGGTTAAATTGAGCATAGTATTACAAATTAGGGTAGTGGTCAGCTTTATTGCAAGAGGAGGAGTAATGACAAGAAGTGGCAAATGGGACTGTAGTCTTGGTGGTGCTGTGCTTCTTGATGTTGGTGCTGTGCATTAGCCTAGATTTGCTTTATGGTTTGTGCAATGTTATTTATATTAACTTCAGTAGAAACTATTAAAAAGAAAAAATGAAGAAAAAAGCTATAGAAATCAGGAGTATTGATGAGTTAAAGTCTGATAGTTTTTTAAACTATGGAAATGGATCATGAAAGAGATGTATGATTAAAGCCTATGAAAATTAGCGACAAAAACTCTCTTAGTGGCCAAGAATAATTATTTCTATTAAAATGTATATATTGCTTATCACAGTGTCTCAGACTTTCCTGATCATAAAATCACTTAAGTAAATGATAAAAGTACTGCCAACTAAGCATTTTGTCAAAGATTCTAATTTAGTCTGAGTTGGAACAAGGAATTATTATTTTTAAAACACTTAGATGACTTAAAATTTAGATGATTCTTATCTAGTCACAAATACATGCATTCTGTGAAATAATGATTTTTTTCACAGCCATATGATTGATTGGATAGCCTGCCTCAAGAGGACCTTTATGTAAGCCTGGTTCCCTTTCCAGAGTCTATTTCAAAAAAATTTTTAATCTCCGTACTTGTTTGAAAATGTAAGTACCATTTTCAGTATGGCTCAGAGCTGCTAATGGCACAGAGCGAATGGATTAATTTAAACAATGCAAAATATGGAGGTTCCAAGTCAAGAACCTGTGGCAGGGCTTTGCCTTATTTGGATATAATTAAAGGCCTAGATTCAATGTGACTGGGACACTGTCCAGTCACATATGGACTTTTTGTTTGCAAACACTGTTAAATAAAGGCTCTCAGAGGTCAAGAAACTAGGAGGCCACTTCAATTTTCTAGACTTTTGTTGCATTATAAAAATAGAGGTATCACTGGACTTATAAGGACTTATATTAGACAACAAAATAAATATAGAGTATTCTCAAGGTAACTGTAGGACTTACTCGAATATATCTTTAAGTGAAGTTTATTAGACTTCAAGAATATATCCAGTAATAGTTTGAATTATATAGCAGTCACCATATTTCTTTGATCTAGTCAGTATTTTCCAGTTGCCTATGTTAATAGCCTCATTTAGAGATAAAATCTTAGATATGAAGCTCTTTCTGGGTGATTTTCAAATGATAGGCTCTGCTACTCTGTGACAAAGGAGTAACACTTCTTCATCAACCATGAAATACTGCACTGTTTAAGATAAGGTTTTTAATTTAAGGAACCACCTGGAAAATCATTGAAAATATGAGTGTTTAGAGAGAAAGAGACACTGAAATTCTAGATTACTATATTTAAGTATCCCTATTAATGAAATAAAACAATGCAGTGTTAAATAATATGCTCAATCCTCAGAAAAACCCTATTTGATATCTGAAGATATATGTATCAATAAATAATTTTATGTTGAGAAATACTGTCCTGAAATTGTAAAGCAATTTGAATATGTACTTCAAACTCTAAAAATAATTAAACTTTTTTGAACCCAAAAGTGACTAAAATGATAACTTTAAATTTAAACATTAGAATTATGCTTTTAGAATTTAGCTCTTTGAACTATATAATAGCTCAGTTTTAGAATTGGGGAAATCATACCTTGGTTTAGAATCAAAGCTGGAAAGGAAAGCAGAAGAAATGGGATGTTAATTCCCTCAATGTAAAATGACAACACTCATCTAAATAACCAAATTGATTTCTCCAAGCAAACATGCGGTGGAGCTAGATCCAGAATGCAGGATTTCTGAAGTACAACTAACTGGTTGTACTCTATTCTATAATTTAAGATGACACTTTTAAAAATTTTATATATTTCAAAAATGTCATGGACTTTTAAAGAGAGAATTGCTTATAGTTACATACATACATATATATATTGCTTATAAAAATTGGTGTTTTTCTTCTCACAAACTGAGGCAAATGTTAGTGCATATTTAAACAAAATGTTATGGAAATATTAAAATGTTATTTTAAATATCTTTATTTAATTTTTTGAGCTTTTCTCCATAATTTGTGTTTATACATCACATAATTTACAAGTTGGATACTTGGATTGTTAAAAAAATTCTATTTTTACATTTCATACAATTTGGAATATTATGTTTTTACTTAATTGATAAAATATTTCTAGTTAAAATTTTAAATGTATTAAGAAATAAAATATGAAAAGTCAGTGACAAGGCAGTTTGTTATGGAGGATATGGTTTCAGATAAAAGCAGTTATTGGTGTGCCTGCTTTACAAATTGGAGGTAGGGATTTTTAGTGTTCTATTTAAAGTAGGCACTGATAATCTAGTGACTCTCATTTAAGTAAATGCCTCTCAAAATGTAATTCTGCTAAAACGTCATTTCTTTCTGAAAGAAATTTGTAGCATTTCTTTGCTTTTTACAAGAAAACATAGATCATGGAAGTTCATACCTCCTTTTATTTATTATTTATTTATTTATTTGTTTGTTTGCTTTTGGTACCAGGGATTGAACTTGGGCCCTTGCGCTTACAAGACAGGTGGCGAAACCACTGAGCTAAGTCCCTGGCCCCATGCCTCTTTTTAAATTGTAATAAAGTGCAATTTTGATAACAATGCATTTAGTTTTTTAAGGCTAGATTTATATTCAGCTAAAACTCTAGAAGTATTGCAATCAAATGCCAAATGGGTTTTTTTACAGGCTGTTTGTTTATCAAAGGTGTATTTGGTACTGAATAAAACAAAAAGTTGGTATCAGGTGATAACAAATTCACTGAAATTTAAATATCAGCTATTAGATAATATACTTTTTTATAGCTTTGCTATTTTATAAAGAAAAATGTATGACTCTGGCTTGAATGACTTTTCAACTGTTCTAAATATTCCTTTTTTCTTTTCTAAGTTTTGATTTTGAATGTTCTTCCCATGTTTTTAGGAAGTAGTCATTTCATGGGTTGCATTACTTTAAGCCATTGCTAGATGAAAGACTTAACCTGTACTTTTTTATTATTTCATCATAATTCAGGTATTTACCTATATTCATAGGCATAACAGATTCCTTTTTTTCTGTGAAGGAACTATATTCAATTCTTGATACATAATCTTTCTTTGACAGGTGCAAATGACATTTTATAATCAGATAGAAACTACCTGTTTAATATTTGCTTTTGTGCTTTTCAGGAAAATATTATTTCAATATTTTATTAATACATTTTTCATTAGTTATCACATTTTGTTTTTAATATATTTGGCTCTTCTTGCAAAGATATAAGTTGATTATATGAACCTTTTCGTAAAAGCATATGAAGAGGGAAACACATTTTAATGCATTTCAATCATCTTATATTTCAAAATCTACTTTTCATATTTTATATCCTTGCATTAATATAAAGCTTGATAAAGAGATGACAATTAATGTACTCAACCTGTTAGGAGTAAGTAGTTGCATTGTTAATTTAAGCTTGTTGAGTGAGGTATCTTAGAATGCTAAAGAGGCAGACCAGCAGGTTTCAGGTGATTAAAGAAAATCCCTCATCTTGGAAGAACTTGAAGGAACATGATGCTATTTAAGTAGAATCTAATCAGGAAGAAGAAAAACTTGGAAGTAAAAAGACAGAATGTTTCATGTCATTATTTGCAAAGCAACTGAACAAAAGGTTAGCAGGATAATTAAGTGCCTTGCTGCTAAGTGGAATTTTTCAAAGTAGGTTGATTAGAAGCCTTTCTTTAAAAAAATCAAACTTCTAAGTCTAGATAATCCAGTTGAAAAGTCTAACTCAGTTACATAGATGGAGCCCAGTTTAAAAGAAAATTGACAGTATTGTCTATGGTGGCAAATGTCCATAATGATGACTTTAATTGCTCAGCAAAATCTCGAGCATCTCTGAGTAGCATTGGCAATTGAGTATTTTAGTGCATGTAAGTTTTTGAAAAGTGTGACTGTATGTTTAATATGCAGTGGTACTATATGGATTATTACATTATCTTGGTTACTGCATTTTTCAGTTGATCTGTATAAATAGGATTTGATATTATTCCTTTGCCTGAAAAAAAGTATCAAAAGTAAATATTATCTTTCTCATTATTAAATGTTATATGCAACTGTCAAGCAAAACTTGGATGTCAGCCCTTCTATATGCATTTCAAGACAGATCTGGTGACACCATAAGGAGACCAGCCTGCCTGACTATGCTTTGCAAACACCTGCTGGCAAATCCCTGGCTCTCTTAAGGGATGGTAAGGATAAAATACTGATGCCTGCATTATAGCTGAAAATGAAAACTAGGAAGTCATGCCCTTAGGGCCTATGTTTCTACTGAAGAAAGGAAGCTTCATGCTAACAAGTTGTGCCAGCCAAACACTAGGTAAACATATGTTCTTTTGTCAGTGTTCTTTTACTGTTTCAACATTTTAATAACTTAAAGCTTACTTAGTAATGCGCACAATCAGTAGCTGATTGCTTCATTTATTATCAATTAATTTATTTATTCAGTCATTGCAGAGCTTTATCTCCAGTGAGCACATTTTAAAAGTTAAATTGATCCTCTGGTCAGCTGGCAGACCATTGTGACTATAAAATGAGTAACTAGCATCCTGCAAAGACCAATGTATTATATTGGAGTCTCCTTTGGAAATCTGCAACAGTAACATAGCCCAAATATTTTTAGCTGAAGCCTATGATCTAAATACTTGGATGAGAGGAAGAAATTTCATCCTAGGCTCTAGTAATATTAAACATGTTTAGTTTTTAAATTTGTACTTCAGATTGGTATTCCTTAATGTTGGTTGCACATAAGAATTAACTGAACAAAATTAATAAATCCTAATGTCCTGTACACACCCCAGACTAATCAACTGAGAATGATTGTTGGTCTTGGATATCTATAACTTTTTAACATTCTGCCTGATTCCAATGCATAGCTAGTGTTAAGAACTGCTGATTTAATACTATTTTTATTCACTGTATTATTAAATTTTCTTGACCTTAGTGAAACAAGTACCCTCTAGCATGACTTCCTTAGTTTATATTGCTAGGATAGATTTTCTATTTAAAAATATATTTTTATGGAGTTTAACTTAGGAGTATTATACAAGGTTTTGACTCAGTCTTTATTTTTACATTATTTAAACTCATATAAGTTTTCACCACACTTTTATCTTTGAGGACAGAGTAAATTTTAATGAGTGTTAGACATCATTTATACCTCGTCTCACATCCTGTCAGTCCACTTTTTGGCTTCATCAATCAGGGATAAAGCCTAACATCTCTTCAACCCAGATCTACCCCAAACCATGTTTTCTTCTCTGGAGCTTCTTGGCTACTTCTCTTGGGGATTAGCTAGATCAGATGACAGTATTTATGTATCAGTCTTTGATTAATATGAGGCGAGAGCAAGTGGTAAAGTTTCCTTTTTTCTGACTGCTCTGATGTATATCTCATATTTCCTGAGAGGCTACCCAATAAGATGAAAGCCTAGTTGTCCACATTAGCCACCAGCTCAACTACACACCCTGAAATTACCTTCCCCTTTCTAGTTTCACACTTCCCACTCTTCTAAACCCCTATTCTAGTTTCTTGGGAACCACTGCCTCAATTAAAATAAATGCACATAGACCTCATCTTGAGTTCTACTTCTTTATTTCATCTGTGCTAAAACAAAATGAAAGAGGAAAGTCATTGTAGGACAAATTTGGTGTGTGTTGCATTTTGTGTTGTGGATTTTAATGCTGCTATTTTTAGATGTACTCTGACTATCAGATTCTGATGGAGATAACTACTCTGAAATCTTGAATGAAAGAAGAGATCCTTTTCTCTACATTAATCTGTTTGTGGGTCAACTCATCATTCACCATGAGGTGGTCACTTTGAGCCTTCTCCTGTGTTGTCGGAGACTCCTGTCATCATGTTCCAGTACCCACCTGCCCAGTTTAAGACAAAGGCCTGAGAAAAAGATAAACTAAGAGACAGAACTAAGAGAGAGAAAGCGGAGGTCAGGATGATCAATGCTGGTGCAACCAACAAAGAGTTGCACAGTCCCAGGCACTGACTTTTATTGGTAATCATTTGGGGTAAAGGCAATGCGTGCTTTCTATGGAAATTAATGTAAACAAGGCTCATAAAGGACAAGACAAAACATTCTCAAATTAGGAACAGAATAGACAAAATATATCATTGTAATTGGAACACTGTCCTTCTATTCTGAAAGTTTTAGTTGTGGGAATAGAATTTGGGTTTGAGTTACTCTGACCTCAGCACATAGGCTTCAGCCAGACTCACTTCTGTAAACAAGCCAGTTGTGGGGTTTACTCTTCACAGCCTACTTTGGGGATAATCAATATTACAGCTCTCCACACTGTGTCCTCCCAGCAACTTGCTCTACTTTGTGATACACACATCACAATTTACTCTAGCATGAGCGGCCAATGTTTTACAGAGTCAAATGACATCATAAGTTTGTGACATCTGTGTAATATACAGTGAAATGGAAGAGAAATTTTAGAGAGTAACATTGCTGATGTACTGTTTTTATTTGCATAGTGGAAAGGCAAGTACCTTATGATTAGTGTCCCAGTGAAAGGTAATTGCACTTTCCATTGACCAGTAAATAAATGCTGTTAAACATATTAATCAGGACTGCTATTTATTCTATTCCTTTAACTGAGTTGTTTTCAAATATTTGAAAACAATCTTGAATATTTTAATGAAGTTATTTG
Organism: Fukomys damarensis; assembly: GCF_012274545.1. NCBI lineage: Eukaryota > Metazoa > Chordata > Mammalia > Rodentia > Bathyergidae > Fukomys > Fukomys damarensis. Next base: position 32,399,233 of record NW_022900919.1, on the reverse strand, counting down.
CCAGAAATACTCATAAAGTGAGAAGCATTCAGCGGGGGTCACAGCTCCAAAATCACACTGACTCTGGGAATAGGTATCCAGTGAAGTGGTATTAGAATCGTTTGAATTCTTCTCTCTGTCTCTTTTGCTGAGTGCATGAAGTTGGAGAATGGATGCTAATGGCACAGATAAAAGTTAGACGCATAGACGCAACACCATTATCTGTCCTTGTAATTTAAAGCCTTAGGAATTAAGGACTGTATGACTATAGTAGATAAATCTCATGTCCTATGCTACATCTCTTGGCTTCTCTCTGATTTAAGAAATCATTGCAGTGGCCACTTCTGTGTAAATTCAAATTCACCTCAAGCTAACAGCATTATACACTGATCTTGGGCATTTCTTATTTTGCTTGTTTCTTGTAATTCTAAAATTCTGTGATTTTATGTTTAAGAAATCCCTTGGGAACAAATTTTTAGTTGGGTATACAAAAAAGCACATTAGCTTTTACACAGAATATGTTCTTTTGGGAGGGAGTGTTAGGATTTATGAAAATTATAAAATGCTAACCCCATTTGGATCACACTTATGCTATGTCACTGACATAACAGCATCTTCGATGGGTTGAAATTAAGATTTTAGGGTCATATAAAAAGTATAATTATAGGCTCATAGCAAATATATGCAAGTGCTTTATTTAAAAGACTTGTTTTATGTACATATATATATTATATAGCTAACATTTTGGCTATATAGTTATATAATATGTAATTATATATACATATTACACCTTTTTGTTTTAGTCCTTCATTCACAAAGTATCTATTATGTAAATGTGTTCAGCTTACTACTACCCATATTTAGTATCAATAAATAGAACAAATATATTTTCTGACTTCATTAAGCAGAAAAGATTAAATAGTTAAGGTGTTTCTGTACCAGTGACATAATCTTAAAGTAGCTACCTCTTATTCACTGAAAAATAGTTTTTAAACAAGTTCTTCTTCAAGTACAGGATCTTAATAAATTAAAATATTTATACTTGTGCTAAAATATTTTTAAAGAAAATACTGACTCTAGGGTGTAATATTTAAGGTAACCTATCCATGTAAATTATTTAAGTTGAACCAACTGCTATTAAATGCTTATGAGGTCAACCATTAAAATAGAAGAATTAGACAACATAAAGAAAATTATAGTTATTTCTTGTAGAAATAAAGTGTTACATGTTATAAAGATGATCAATGCAATAAACTTGATAGAGATGTAATGATGACTTTCTGTGTGCTTACTTTCACTTATTTTGTTTTATTTTTTGTGTGTATTTTTAGAATATAAAGGAAAATTTGTGGGTTGTTGCCAAAAGAGAAGTGTGTATTTAAGAAACAAGAGTAATCAGATGGTATATATGTTTTTATTTTGTTAAGTAAAAGGGATTTCAGGATTTGTGATAAAGGGTGCTGACATGTGATTGGGTGGTTGTGTGTGTGCGTGCATGTGTGTGTGTATGTGTATTTTAACATTAACAGTATCATTACATTATTATTAAATAATTATCGTTGTGTTTTTGCTTAATCTTTGAGTAAGTGGATCCTTTATATTCTTCCCTAGACTCTTTTAATAAGTTGATTTAATCAGCAACATTTTTCTTCAGGTCTTCTAATTCTAGGGTGCATTGTAGGGGTGTGCAAAGGAAAAGTTGTACATAAGCAGATGACACTGAGAAATGAATACTTTCAGCTATAGTAATGAAAGATTCAAATACTAGTTTCAATATGAAAAAGACTAAGAGAAATGCTTACTTAGAACACTGGGTTGTGGAATGACAGTTTGACTTTTTGGGGGATACCTGGCAGGACACACAGATGATGGTTTAACCAAATATCAAGCATTCCAAATTTTCCCAAGTTCATTTTATTGGCACTTTTGCTCCATACACTTACTTTGTTTTGCTGATCCTCACCCAACAAAAATTAATCAATGAATGATCAAACTTTGTGCCAATGTTGTCATAGTCTACATTTGTCATACGAAGAAATTCATCTCTATTGGCACGAATATTTCTAATCTGTGTTTTGTTCCTCTAATCTGTGTTTCTGTATTAACTCTGTAGATGTTTTCTCTATCACATGAACCTAGAAATTATTAGGCCTGACAAGTATTCATTTATTGTTTTAGTTGATTTTATAATTTAAGAAAACATATACAGTACTTTTAGAATACTGAGTTTTATTCACTAAACACAGGTTTATAGAATATTATCCCATATAAATAGCATATCCTTATTCTGTGCAATGTACCTCTGTTCACGAACTTAATTCTTTCCACAGTCCTGCTTGCAAACTGAAATGAATGAGAACTGAATCAGATTTCCCCATAAGGTCAACACTGAACCTAAACACTGATCTTGATTCAGTTCTCATGGAAGGAGTTAAGTTTGGGAATCAAAGTGTCACTGTGTTGGCTTCTAAGAGTGTACTGATTTTTCTTGCTATTGTGACTAGAATGTTTTTCTATTAAGTTTTTTAGCTTGGTATATAGTGATATTATGAAATATTGCATATTAATATTCTCATATTTAGCTACTTTTGATTCCTTTTAGGTTATATTTTTTTCAGTTAGCATTGAAAAAATTTCTTGTCAGTTGTCATATTGTCCTCAACTTCAATTTAGTAATTTATTGAATTATTTTTATGACATCTGTTAAGTCTGAGTTCAATTTTATGTTATTTATCGCTAATAGTGGCATACTTATCTAATGAAAGTGCTTCTAATGTTATCATTGAAAAGGCTTAATTTTTTAAGTTTTATGAAGAAAACTTTTCTTTTAATTAATCAGTTTTATTGGTACATTTAAGGTATACAATATAATGACATTCATCATTGGAAATTTGCAACTTTACATAATCCATCTTGGTTCTTATATTTTCTCCATCCCCTACCCTCTTGTCAACCCCTTCACCCCTTTCTGTCTACAAAGACTTTGTTTCCATTTTTCTTTTTATGTTAATTCCATTCCCATCTTTCTTTTTCCCTACCCCTCCCACTTTGCCTTCCCCTTTGCACCCTTTTTTCCTGTTTCACATTATCTATTATATCTTTCAGTCCTTATCTACACTTTCAGTTTCTCACATGAGAGAAACTATTTGGTATTTACACTTATGCATCCTATTTATTTCACTTAAGAATATCACCTCAACAAAGGGGAAAAAATGAGAACCAAGACCTGTCATGTAGAGGTACAAGATCCCAATAATGAATGTAACTAGACTGTATACCTAAAATGTACCAACAAACTCAATTAAAAAAAAAGAATATCACTTCAATGTTCATCCATTTAGCTATAAATGTCTCTAGTTTCTCATTATTTATGGCTGAGTAGTACTCCGTTTTATATATTTTAAAAAACCTACGTTTTCTTTATCCAGCCTCCTTTTGATGGGCAATTGGGCTACTTCCAATTTTTAGCTAACACAAAATGTGCTGCTGTGAACATGGGTGCATATATATCACTGTGGTATGATTCTTTTCATTCTTTGGGCGAGAAACCCAGCAGGGGGATAGCAGGGTCAAATGGTATCTTAAATGCTAGTTCTTATGAGGTATCTCCGTACTGATTTTTCACAGTGGTTGCACCAGTCTACATTCCTACCAGCAGTGGAGCAGGGTTCCTCTTTCCCCACAGCTTTATCAGCATTTGTCATTGGTTGACTTCACAATAGCAGCCATTCTTTCTGGGTTGAAGTGGCATCTCATTGTTGTTTTCATTTGCATCTCTCAAATAACCAGTGATGTTGAACATTTTTTCGTATGTTTATTTGGTATTTCTACTTCTTTTTTTTCCTCATTGAGTTTACTGGTACATTTTAGGTATACAGTACAGTTCTATATTTCTACTTCTTTGTCTGAGAAATTGTTCCTTTCAGATGCCCATTTTTGGATTGGGTCTTTAAATTTGGGAGATCTGATTTTTGAAAGTTTTTTATACGTTCTAGATAGTAGACCTTTGTCTGTGGAAGAGCTGGTGAAAAGGTTTTCCCACGTTATGGGTTGTATCTTCACACTAATGTTTGTTTCCTTTCTGTGCAGAAGCTTTTTAATAAGAAGACATCCCTCTTATTGATTGTTTGTGCTACTTCACAGGCAACTGAGATGTTGTGCATGAAATCTTTTCCTACACTAATGTCTTCAAGAGTTCTACCTAACCTCTCTTCCAGCTGGTGTAGTGTTTGTTTTAATATTTTGATCTTTAATCCATTTTGATTTTAGTTTAGTGCATGGTGAAAGATATAGGTCTAGTTTTAATCTTTGGCAAGTAGAAACCCAGTTTTTCCAGCACCATTTATTAAAGAGGCTGTCTTTCCTCCAGTGAGGGTGTTTGGCACTTTTGTCTAAGATGAGGTGGCTGAGTGTGGCTGGAATTGTTTTTTTCATCTTCTAACCTGTTCCGCTCATCCTCAGGTCTGTTTCTTTGCCGATACCATGCTATTTTTATCACACTAGCTTTGTGGTATAGTTTCAAGTTGGCGATTGTGATATGTCTCTATTGCCTAGAATTGCTTTTGCTATTTGAGGTCTCTTCTTGTACCAAATGAATTTTTGAATTGTTTTCTCAGGGTCTGTGAAGTATGCTGGTGAATTTCAATTGGAATTGCACTGAATCTATATAGCAGTTTTGAAAGTGAGGCTATTTTCACAATGTTGATTCTTCCTACCCAAGAGCAAGGGATGTCTTGCCATTTTTTTTTTATTAAGTTTATATATATATTGGTAAAATCTAGGTATACAATACAGTTGCATTCATTACTGGGATCTTGTACTTCACATGACAAGTCTTGGTTCTCATTTTTTTCCCTTGCCCCTGGCCTCCTTTCACCCCCTCCTCCCCTTCCCATTTACAAACACTTTATTACCATTTTTTTCATTTTCTCATATTTTTTTCTTTTCCCTTATTCCCCTTCCCCTACCCTTCCCACTTTACCTAAACCTTTAGCCCTTTTCTTCCTATTCCACACTATTAATTATCCCATTAGGATCTTGTGTACTATTATAGTTTTTCACATCAGAGAAACTTTTTGGTATTTACACGTGTGTCTTACTTATTTCACTTAAGAGTATATGCTCAATATGTATCCATTTTCCTATGAATGACTCTAATTTCTCATTCTTTATGGCTGAGTAGTATTCCATTTTATAGAAAAACCACTTCTTCTTTATCCAGTTTCCACAGATGGGCAAATGGGCTGTTTCCAAGTTTTAGCTGTTACAAACTGTGCCGCTATAAACATTGGTGTGCATATATCACTGTGGTATGATTCTTTTAATTCTTTCCATTTTTTGATATCCTCTTCAATCTCTTCAATCAGAGTGCTGTAGTTTTCAAAATAGACGTCTTTGGTTTCTTTCATTAGGTGGATTTCTAGGTATTTTAATTTTTTTGGATGTTATTGTGAAAGGAATTGTTTGACCCATTACTCTCTCAGTGAGTCTGTTTTTTGTTTACAGGAAAGCTATTGATTTTTGTGTTTTAACCTTATATCCAGTTACTTTGCTGAGTTTGGTTATTAAATCTAGAAGTCTTTTGGTGGAGTCCTTGGATTCTTCTAAATAGAGTATCTGCAAATAATGACAATTTGACTTCTTCATTTCCTACCTTTATTCCTTTTATTTATTTCTCTTGTATAATTGCTGTGGCTAATGTTTCCAAAGCTTTGTGGAACAGGACTGGTGAGAGTGGACATCCTTGTCTTCTTCCTGATTTTAGTGTGAAGGATTTGATTTTTTGACCATTTAATATGATATTGGCTATTGGTTTTACATTGGCTTTTATCAGATAGAGATAGAGACTATCCATTCCAGTTTTTATAGGGTTTTTAACATAAATGTGTGTTGAATTTTGTCAAATGCTTTTCTGCATCTATTGAGATGATCATATGGTTTTTATCCTTGGCTTTATTAATATAATGTATTACATTTATTGATTTGCATATGTTGAACAATCCCTGCATCCCTGGGATGAATCCCAGTTGTTCAGGGTATATGATCTTCTTAAATATCTCCTGCATTCTATTTGTATCTTATTAAAGATTTTTGCATCTATGTTCATTAGTGAGATTGGCCTATAGTCTTCATTTTCAGTTGGGTCTTTCTGTGCTTTGGGGATCAAGGTGCTGCTTGCTTCCAGGATTGAATTTGGAAGTACTGCTTCCCTTTCAATTTCATTCAAGAGTTGAAACAGTAGTGGCAGTAGTTCCTCTCTAAATGTCTTATAGAATTCAACAGTGAAGCCATCAGGACCTGGACTTCTCTTACTTGCTAAGCTTTTTATTACATTTTCAATTTCATTGAATGATATTGGGTTGTTTAGAAGTTTTAGGTCATCTTTGTTCAAGTTTGGTAATTCATACATACCTAGGAATCTGTCCATTACTTCTGTATTTTCCATTTTCTTGGCATATAGGTTCTTGAAGTAGGTATTGATGATCCTGTGGATTTCTGCTGGGTCTATGGTAGTTTTACCCTTTTCACTCCTAATTACATGGATTTGGACCTTTTCTTTCCTTTTATTGGATGAGGTTGGGTAAGGGTTTGTCAGTTTTGTTTATTCTTTTGAAGAACCAATTCTTGGCTTCATTGAATTTTTTGTATTGTCCTCTTATTCTTCATTGCATTAATTTCTGCCCCGATCTTTATAATTTCCACCCTTGCATGAGCTTCAGGTTTGTCCTGCTCTTCTTTTTCTAGAAGCTTGAGGTTCAGCAACAGGTTGTGTAATTGATCTTGCTCTGATTTCCTAATATGAGTATTCACTGCTATGAATTTCCCTTATAAAATTGCTTTGTGTTCCATAGTTTCTAATATGTTGTATTGTCATTGTCATTTAATTATAGGAACTGTCTGATTTCTTCTTTTATTTCCTCTGTGACCCGTTGGTTATTCAGAAATGTTCAATTTCCATGTGTTAATGAAATTCTTGCTAGTTCTTTTGCTGTTGATCTCAAATTTCATCACACTATGGTCTAATAATATACAGGGGATAACTTCAACTCCTTTGCACTTATTTAAACATTTTCTGTGAGCTAGTATATTGTCTGTTTTAGAAAATGACCCATGTGCAGCTGAAAAGAATGTATATCCTGATTTTGTGGGATGGGACACTCTGTAAACATCTGTTAAGTTTATTTGTTCATGTTTGATTGAATTCTACTATTTCATGGTTTATTTTTCTATCCATTTGTGATAGTGGAGTAGTGAGGTCTCCCACTGTAGTGTTTATATGATTTTTCAGGTCCATTAGCTTTTGTTTTGTATAGTTGGGTGCACTTGTTTTTTTGCATATATATTTATGATTCTCATCTCTTCCTCTTGGTTGTTTGCTTTACAAGGATGAAGTGTCGTTCTTTGTCTCTCTGAAGAAAACTTTTTTAGGCCAGGAGATTTTATTTTTAATTCCTAGGTTATATAGAATTATTTTCCAAATTATAAATAATTTCAATAAAAATGTACAAATATAAAATTGAATTATGTTATATTTATATATATGAATATTTTAAAAATTAATTATTTTAGTAGCAAATAAATTGAACCACTATTTATTTTTTTCAGTTTTTTTGGTTGTGTTACATTACCATTTTGATATAATCCTGTATTTCTAAGTAGTATTTAAAAAATTGAGATATAATTTACATACAGTAAATCTCACTGTATTATTGTATAATTCTATGAATTTTGACAAATGCAGTGATCTTATTGCTAACCATTCAAAGTACATTTGCTTTGGTTTACTAAAATTTTTTATTTAAGTTGCTAATTGTAAATGAGAAATAGGAACATATTTTTTATTTCGTCTTTGGCATGTGTATCACTCTTGTTTTATTTTATAGAAAACATTGTGTGATTTTATGCTTTTTTTTGTTTTTAGTTTTTAGGGTTTTTTGTTTGTTTGTTTGTTTGTTTGTTTGAAGCAGGTGCTCACTATGTAGCCCACGCTGGCCACAAATCTGTAGCAATCCTCCTGACTTAGCTTCCTGAGTGCTGGGATTACACTGACACTATGTCCGGCTTCTAAGAGATCTTGGACCACTCCTTCATTTTCTCATCATGGCTGTTTCATCTGGCAATCTTCTTGATTTAATTTTGATTATCTAATTTTTTCATTGAAATTATTCATTTTATTTAAGTATCCAGAGTCACTGGCAAAAGTTTAGTAATTATTTGTTAATATATGTTTAATTATTTATCTTATAGTTACGATTCCTGAATATATTTTCTTCTTTACCTTTATGCTTCTTGAAAAAATTAACATATTATTTCAGAAGACAGATTTATTATTTATTGAATTACTTTTTTATTTTTCTATTTTGTTCTTTTTTGCTTTGTATTCGTCTTTTCTTTTTCCAGTAATTTCACCTACTTTGGTATATTAGAGAAACTGTTTTCCTTTGAATTGAATGTTTATTTCCAAAGTTTTCCATTTCTAATATGGGTATTTAAGACTATAATTTCTACATTACACTGTAGATATAGTCTTTAGCACTTTATAAAAGTATAGCTGGATGTCATTTCACAGATTTTGGTATGTATGGCTCTTTTGGTCATTAATTCATATATATTTTAGTTGCCTTTTAAATTAGTAATCATTTAGACATTAAAAATGTGAGTGATTAAATTATTTTAGAAAGCATAAGAGAATCAGGAAAGATATCTCATTTTGACAAGTTATAGTCAAACAACTAAGAGATCAATATTTCAATTGGTGTGATGCTACCATAACATTGCTTCAAAAATGATAAATTAATTTTTATTCTAGTTTTTTATTAATTCTAACTTTGTTTTATTGCTTTAAAAAAAATGTTGTATGAACTTTTTGTCTTTATAGTTGTAAATTTCAGCAGAAAACTTCACATCCTAACATAATTTTTATAATTCTATCATTTTTTTCTTTGAAAAAAAATGAATTTCTTGACTCATAGAAGCTTTTTCCTAGGTCAAATTGTTTTCTATATGTATAATGATTACATGAAGCTTATAATAAGCAAATCTTTCAATCAATTATTTTTATAAATTTGGATGACTTAGAATTGTGTGAAATCATTCCTATAGAATGGTTAATTTTTCCTTGTTTTAATTTATTATTGCTTTATCAATTTTGAAGTAAAGTTATAATCTCCCAATAAGTGAAATTTTGACCTTTTATGTGTTTGACTGTAAATTGTCAAATGAGACATCTTCCTTGATTCCGTGTTATGCTTTTGACTTTGAATTCTATTATATCTGTACAACTGTTGCCATTTATGCTTACTTTTTATGTCTTGTTTGTTATACTATTTTTATCTTCTAATATTAATCTTTCTCTACTATTTATGTATGTATTTCTAACAATGCTGAAGGTTGCTGTCTTTGAATAGTAAAATTTAAACCATTCATACTTATTATAATGAGTGAAACGTTTATGTAATTTATGACATTATATTTTTGGTTTTCTTTATACTGTTTTCTCTTTCTGGTTACATTATATGTGGTTAACCAAATACCATGTTACACTGCGAGTCCATGTACAATATACTTTAAACTCATAGGGAAAAGTGCTAACAATGATCAACTAAAAAAATGCTACTTTTGCATGCAGTTCACTACATGTTACATGTTGCTGTATGGCCTGAAATATGTTGCACATTATAAAAATATGCTGATCTACAAAGTTGACCTAACCCTTTCTTCTTTGAGACATATGCTTACAGTTGCTTTTGATGTGTTGATGAAGTTTTATGTTGAGCCATGGCATAAATTTGTATGACATCTTTCTGAGGTTGGAATTAAAACTGGATTTGGAGCAAGTTTTCCTCACTGGGGCTTTAAAATAAATGTATTTTTAATATTTAATAATATAACTTCTTAATTACTTTTAAGGAATTTTCAGTACATTTACATGGTCTTAAATATGTTAGCCAAGGTGGGATGCTTTGGGCCATAAAAGATAGTATTATTATTAAGAGTAAATCTGGATCAGATGGAACAAAATGTGATAGTCACCTGAACCTACTAATTAGAGAAAAGAGATTGTACATATAATGTGAATGAAAATTTATTTCCCACCACCTCTTTACCCATGACATTTTTACTAGAAAAGATGATAGGATATTTAGACTGGTTTTCCAGATTTGTGCAGCAAGACTGTGATGCTCTAACACAGCTTACATAGGACACATTCAACCTCTCGCTTTGGCTCATACCTTGACTTGCTCTCAGAGTATGTCTTCAAATAGACCCTTCCTGAAAAGAGATATGAACTCAAATTTATGCATGTTTCACATGTAAACATGATCTGATTTCATTCTTTCATTTTTACTTCTGTAACTCCTTGTACGGTTATTATGGTCCTACTTAGTATTTCTTTCTTATCTGTATGTATTAACAGTTTTTTATCTTGCATAGTCATGCTTCCTTAGTTGTGCATTGGCTGAACCTTAATTTATTTTTAATAGCTTGATGCCATTAAACTTCTTTTGTTATGTGTGGCAAATTTAATACATTAATCCATTTTCTCCCTCATTACCTTCTTCCTCAAAAGAACACAATTTTGTTAACAGAATTCTTTGATTTAGAAATACAAGAGACCTCACTTCAATTATCATACATTAGTTTTGTTTGCTCTCTCCCTTTCTCTGTAGTTTCAATTCCATAAATTACATAGTGTATCTACCTTGGCTCCCTATGTGTATATTTTTCATAGCACAGGAAACAAAATATTTCCAGAGATGTCTGTTTTAAAAGCCACTTCAGCTGCAAGCGTTCTTAAATCTGGCCACATTTACTTCCAGAGTAACATTTAATACACCAAAAGCCAATGATGAACTGAGCATCACTATTCCATGTCTGCAAAGAATGAACATTAACTTAACATAGTGCGATGTCTAGAGGAAAATATATAGCCTCATAAAGTTTGAAGAGACTTCTTTTATGTACTTTAAGCTTCAGTGTAATGCTTTCATAAGACAAGTTCTAGAGACAGGAGCAATGTTATTATCTTAGGCTAGCTAGGGCTACAACACACTTTTTTCAGTAATAGTCAAACAAATCTTCATTGAAAGCCACCCATATACCAAGCAGTATGCTGGGAGTTCTAGAAAAATATAAAATATGAAAATTTGAGACCATATAATTACCTAATGAACAAGTTTGCACGTTAATGCAAAGATATTTCCAAGAAAGGAGAATTCTTCACTAGGTCAGGAATTTACACTGAATGTGAAGAGAGCAGGAAGTCAGTGGGCCAACTGGAAAAAGGAGCATATTGATAGCTAGCAAAAAAAAAAATTGCATGTGTAAGGGCATAGCAAATAACCTTGCTGGTGGCCATATTCTTTGGAATCACACTAAATATATTTGGATAGGGAAGGTTCCACTGGCCTTGGAGTTCTGCAAGCACTAGCTTTCCAACCCATGCTGGAGAAAAAAATTTACATGATATTAGAAATAAGAATCTGCCATAAAGAGTTTTTAATGAGTGACATGAAGCCCTTTGTATTTTAGAAAGTTAAATATTGATTATATATGGATAGTCTAGATTGGATGGGGTAGCTGAGAAAGTTAAGAGCAGTAGCTAATGATATAATTGTGTTATAGGAATTTCAGAATATATTTTATTAGTCTCAGTAAGAAAAAGGAAAATTATAATACAGAGGATTTGCGTATTCAGTTTCTCTTGGTATTTCAGTTTTCCCCTTTTGAGACTGGTCTTATGGGCCTTTATAGGTATTTCTTCATAGCAGGAGCTATAGTCAATCCATCTTAGGTACAGAGTTATGTTTTCTCTAGCATAAGCAATATAAAATGTTCCTTTTAATTTGTGTTTTCTATCTTTAATTATAAATTTTTTTCATATTAAGAGAAAACACAGTGAAAATATGTCATTCCTTAAAGTTGGCCTTGTGTGATCCTAAAATTTCACTGAGATAGTTTAAGTTAGATAAGTGGAGATGATTATTATAATTAGTATTATTCGGTATGTTAATTATGAGAAAATCTAAGGTCTACGTTATGTTTTAGAGACATGCATTATGATGTGTAAATCAAGTAAAAATAGGATAATTTAGATGTCATAAAAAGCTATATTTTTTTCTATTCCAGCTAGTAAATATATCAGTGTTGACTTTTTAGGAATGCAATGTTAAAACCATCTTGAATTGTTTATGAGAAATATTTTCTTATAATCTACATATATTTTTATTAATATTCTTGCTTGATTAGACAAAAATATTGCCTGTTTAAAAAGCAAATGTCTTAAGAGTACAGATTGTTTAATAATGTGTATGTGCAAGTATCATTCTGATTTGTACTTTAATTGCTGTTTATATGCAGTGTGAATCAAGAATAAAACAAAGTGAGGCAAGGGAGGGAAGAAAGAATAAAGAATATAATTAACAGACTGTAGTTTTGGACTATAGCTCCTTTAATTAACAGTTTTGTGGTGGCAAAACAAATGTGCTTTGGAAAAGCTAAGAATAACTGAGATCATGGCATCCTCTGAAAAAGTTATTTGATATTTTTTACAAAAGAAAAACAAAGCTGATAAAATATTTGTGTCAGAAGATATTTATATGATCAATTTCAATAATTATATATATATACATTAACAATTATATTCATTCCTTAATTCAATTAGATGCCAAACATATGGCTTCTATTAATATTAACTTTTTTCTGTCTTTTCAGATTGTATGGATATATTTACCAAAAAAAATGATCATATTAAAATCACATTGTTCTTATTTTTAAATTTCTTATTTTTATGTAACAAAAACATCACAAATATAGAATTGTTGACTTCCTAGAATGGTTGCGAGGGAATTTTTAATTCCATATTCATCCTTCCTCCATCTAAAATACACTACTTACTACACATCTTAGCTCTAGGTATGACTAGAAGGCAGGGTTACTAAACAACCTCTCAGAGTCTAGGAGAGAATCTCAATCAATCAGGTAGAGAGGTATATGGAATGAGACATGATAAGAGCAATTAAAGATATACCAATAAAGATAAGTAAGAGTACTAAGAGGGAGAAAATAACTTTTCCACCATGGAATGGTAAAGTACTGAGGTCAGCCCCCTGCTGAATTTTCCTCTGTCCTTTTCTCCTTGGTTTTTCATCCCAGCAATATGTTTTTTCCTGTCCTGTGTTCAATCCATTTTTTAAAAAAAGTTCTCTCTCATTTGATTGGGATTTAATTTTTAAATAGAAAAAAATACATAGCTAGAATTTACAAAGCATTTACAAATTTATTAAGATATAGAAAATGCTTTTTGAAGACATGAGGTAAAATATAACTTCCTAGTTCTCTATCACAACCAAATATCTACGTTAAAATATTATTACTTTTTGTAGTGCCACATTCCTGGCTATCTATTGAAAATGGGCATTGAAATTTAAGTAAGAAAATTTAAAACTAAGCCTTAAAATAACATGTTTTTATTCTATTTTTAAAAGAAATACATATGCAATATGTATTTGTTGTGGGAAAGTTAGAAAATACAAATGAATAGGAAGGTTTAGAACCTCACCAATTCTCCTATCATTATTTCAGTATAAACCTTTTCTGGCTTTTTTTCTGTATGGATATATGCATGTAAATATTAAGAATAAACACATATGTTAGCACATATTCTGCCTATCTTCATTTTCAATTATAATTTAGTTTTCAACTCTCAAGTGTATCAAAACTTACTTAACCACTCCATATTTGATTATGCTTCTAATCATTGATATTATAAATAACCACATTAGTGACATCCTTGTCAGTACTCTGAATATGTCTAATTTTCTTGTCAGAATGAATTATTAGCCGTAGAATTTCTTTTTCTTTTCTTTTATTTTGGTATTGGGGATCGAACTCGGGGCCTTGAGTTTGGGAGGCAGGTGGCAGAACTACTGAAGCAAATGTTAAGCGTTTTATAAGGTCCTTACTACACATATGTGTGCCCTGAACTAGCACTGAAGACATTATTCTGTTGAAAGACATATGTTTATATTATATATGTGTATTCAATCTTTATATTTTATAGCAAAACCAAATTAAGTAATTGAATTCTCTATCAAACATACTTGTTGTTTTGATTTTCACAGCTAAATGGTCTTAATAATAATGAATATTTCTATATGTCAGGGAATAGGTTCTGTCTTTTTTTTTTTTTTTTTTTTTTTTTTTTTTGGTGTCAGTTCTAATTTGTTACTTCAACATTCTTATTTTTTACTGGCCTCAGACTTGGAAGTAGAAACTCTCAGAGAGGACAGCCTGTACCTCTTGGCAATTTGTTCCTGGCATTTTTCTTTGGCTTCCTTCATTCTGTTAGCCAAAAGGTTAGCATATTCTGTAGCCTCTTCCTTGTTTTTCCCAGTATTCTGCTTCTTCAGATCAATATGGCAGCATTTGTGTTGAGTTTCTTACCTTCCTCGTGTAAGGGCTTTCTGACAACGTATTGGCGGAATCATCTTCTTTAGAGAGATTGAAAAGGTTGAGGATTCTGCTTGCTCTTTTGAGCCCCAGGAGGCAAGGCACAGTAGTATCAGTCAATTCGGGAGTATCTTTCTCTCCTTTTCTTAACAATAACCAAGTTCAGAACGCTCACATTGGCACCCACAATGCAACTCTGAATAGATTAGCACTCCCTTCCTCGGTTCTCGTAGGTCGGTAATAGGAATGCCCCTTATTCAGCAGCAGGCGACCTCAGTCGTGAGTCAAGACTCCCTGCTTCATGGGGAAACCGTGTTTGTTATTCCCACCACTGATTCGGACCATGTAACCCTTCCATTCTTCACCCAGAGGGTCAGCAAGAACTTCTGTGGCCATACGCTTCTGATAGAAAGTGCAGAGTTTATGCTCATCGTCCACCTCAATGAGTTTCTGGCAGCCTGTGGCTGGGAAAATGTTCAACTTCATCTCACAGCTACTGGTTGCCCTCCAGGCACCACGAAAAAGAGCCATGTTATGTCTTATTATAAAATAAGTTGTTCTATCAAAATGCAAATCCCTTTACTTGAATCTATTTAATAGTAATATAAATTTTAGCTTTTATTTGTATGAGTTTTGTTATAAATAATATATTATTTAATGTATTATGTACATGATACATATACAATATTAAAATTATAATATATTTATAAATACACAATATATTTTAAATGATATATTACTCATAACAAAAATTATAGGATTGCCAGGGCTTTTGAGAATTATAATGAAAAAGAAGCCTTAAATTGCTTGAAATTTTCAGGCACTGATTTGTCCTAGCCATGTGTCAAATGATAAGTGATAAATTAAACAGAGTATTGTTCCCATCTTGTCTTTTGTCTTTGAAGTTGAAAGAGATTAGATTGGAAGGGAATTGCTTTTCTTCAGTGACACAATTCATTCATCTGTCTCACTCACTGTTCTGTGGTTTGCATACACTTCTGATTACAAGTAAAGGATTAAAATTTGAATCATGATCTTTAGTTGCTTGCTTGACTGTAAAATAAGTTATCTTACCCTTTTTTGTACTCTCCTTATCAATCTTCTGTTCACTCCACTTTATTCACTGAAGACTCAAGCTCTTGAATTGCTTTCTTTCTCTTTTCCTACTCCTCATGTTGCCCTTAGTGCATTTAGCATCCAAACAGATGGCCTTTGCAATTCTAATCAAGAACCCTAGAGTTGTCAACATCTTTCCTCCTTCTTGGTATTTGCTTTTTTCTCTTTTCTACCTTAGGTATTCAGTGGTCACACTTTGGGCCCTATATTACTAGTAATTACATCACAGGAACAGCCTTTTATCATTTGAACATTTTGAATTCAGAATTATTTTCATGATATAGATTATTATGATTTAAAATTTGGTACTAAGTATGATTTTAAATATCACTGTATCAAAATATGAAATATGTTATTTTAATATACCTACTTTATCTTGGAGTTATGGTTTGCAAACAGTTACTTCTAAAGATGTGATTTGTTGATGAATATAAAAATCATAAATCTATTGTATTTAAAGAACAAATTTTTAAAAAATTTTTGGTACCGGGGATCAAACTTGGGACCTTATACTTGCAAGGCAGGCAGCAGAACCATTGATCTAAATCCCCAGCCCTTGAAGAACAATTTTTAGTGTTCCTTTCCTTCTCAGGGGATCTAAATAATGAATTCTTGATGAAATAACATCATTGTTACCTTCACACAGTGGATATATTTCCTTTATAAATAAATTACTATGTAACTATTTAGATGAAACCAAGTAAGTCCTTTGTGGGGGTGAAGGCAGCTTGATGTTTTTGGCTTCCCGTCTCTTCACAAAGCTGTTTCTTAATATTTTAACTTTCAAATATAATAATGTTTTTGAACAAATATAAAGGGATGGATGCCAAAATAGTAGGTCAATTTAGAATTGTTTATGTAGTCCTTAAAAACGTGTAAAATATCAAGAAACTCTGTCATTTTCAAATCTGGAATCATTTTAGAAGATCTGCTTTGAAAATAAAGCTTCTAACACTAAGGAACTGACTTACCCAACTATCTTGTTTCAAGGAAAATAGAGAAGGCTAGTTTGATGAAATGCAATCTGTTTCATTATTCAATAGGCCTTAGGGAAAAAAAATCACATCGGAGGGAAAGGCTATAATTAGCTCAGTTATTGCTTTTTATCCCATATGTGGCAAAATACAATTGCTCCTTCCTTGTTCTTGTTTTTAAATGGACTTATTACCAATTTATAAATTTTCAGATTCAGAAATTATATGCAATTGAGAAATTATTGGTGGTATTCAATTATATGATAGTCATTGACACATAAATACAAAAATTTGTGTCTTTAAAACTTACACATTGTAACCATGTATTTTTCACTATACTCAATTATTTTAATGTGCTACAGTGTTATGTCCAACTATGAGTGATTAAAAATATACTCTTTTTAACAGGTTTCCAACATAAACAAATCTGTGCTTGTCTACCTTTATTTTCTTGCCTACAGCCTCCTGTAAAGACTTGGGTTGGAAGTTTATTTTAATTAGAGTTTAAAGGTAATGAACATTATAATCAAACATATGGACATTCCCAGAAGAATTTTTGCAAGCAGTATATTTATCTGCAGACCCCATCAAACCTTATGATAATATTAAAAAATTTTCTCAGCTGAAGACCATTTTGTTTAAGATATGTGCAAGTTTCCTTCATATTTCTTCTGATACTCCAAGTTTAAAATGTAAAACAAAAGGTATTCTCCTGTCTTTTTATATATTTCTAAATTCACATATTCTCCAGAGCATTTTAAAACCATTTTTCAAGGAGTATTTGTCTTTTAGAATTTTTAAGTTGACTTTCATTATGAATATTTTAATTTTTCTGTTATTAGATAAGTAGAGTTGAACTACTAGGAATTTTAAGTCCTACAAGTCTGTAATTTAAAAAAATGATAGTGTATAGGAAAATGGGTGCATAATGAGGATATACTCTTAAGTGAAATAATAAGTCACACATGGCTAAATACCAAATAGTTTCTCTAGTGTGAAAAACTATAATTGTACATAAGATCCTAATGGTATAATTGACAATGTGAAATAGGAAGAAAAGGGCTAAAGGTGTAGTGGAAATGGGAGGGGTAGGGGAAAGGAAATAGGGGAAAAGAAAAGAATATGAGAAAATTAAAAAATGGAAATAAAGTGTTTGTAAATGGGGAAGGGAGGAGGGGAAAGGGAAAGTGAGGGTAGGGATAAGGGAAAAAAATGAGAAGCAAGACCTGTCATGTAAAGGTACAAGATCCCAACAATGAATGTAACTGTACTGTATACCTAAAATGTAGCAATAAATTCAATGAGAAAAAAATTTAAAAATGATAGTGGTAATATAGAATATAACTTTATTGTGGTAATACAATCTTAATAACCAGTGGTTAAATATTTTTGTTTACATTTTAAATTCTTAGTTCTCCATGTTGGCCTACCCAACATTTGTTTGGGAAATCTAAATATATTATTTGATTTATATGTTAATTAATTTTCACTAGGAATACTTATTGTGAAAATAGTAAAATAGTTTTGCTTTAAGGTTTCTGGTAGCCTCAGTATATACAAAGATACTCATTAAAGAAAGCAGTTTGAGGACTAAGAAAGCCATTAATGGAGGACTTCAGATTTTGTACTGCCTTGCAATTTTACATGAAGTAAATGATGTTGTGATATATACCATAAATGATGGGCTAGATTAGAAGAGGATGCATTATATGGATGATTAGTTTGATAGAAGAATGAGAAGTCTCCTATCACGGAGAAGCTCAGGAATAGATGTCTTTGCTGCTTGATCCTACCATTTAATGGATAATTCATGCCAGTTCTTCTTAAAACATTCCAAAAAATTTGAGAGGTAGAAATTGTTTCAAACATATACTATGAGGGCAGCATTACCCTTATATCAAAACTAGACAAGGATACAAAAAAAAAAGCAAAGCAAAAGCCAATACCTTTAATCAACATAAATGCAAATATCTTCAACAGTATCAAACAAAATCAAACTGCACACTGAAAAGATTATTCACTGTGACTAAATAGAATTTATCCTACAGGAGAAAGGAAGACTTAATGTGCAAATATATAAATGTGAGGCACTATATCAACAAACCCATATGACCATAGTAACCCCCCCATTTGATACAATTCAGTATCCCTTCATAATTAAAATACTAACCAATTTATGTATAGAAGAAATATACCTCAACATAATAAAGGGTCTATGTAATATGTCAACAGATAACATTATACTGAATGGAGAAAAGTTGGGAGCTTTTTCTCTCAGAAGGGACAGATACCTATTTTCACCACCTTATTTAATATAGTGTTATAATTCCTAGCCAGAACAGTGAGGCAAAAGGATAAATAAAGGTCATCAAAGTTGAAATAGAGGAATTCAAATTGCCACTATTTAAACGTGACATACTCTTACAGTTAGAAACTTATACCCCATCAAAGTTACAACAGTTTTTCCAGAATTGGAAAAATTAATCCTAAAATTTGCATAAAACCACAAAAAAAATCGTACACATTTCCAAAGTCATCTTGCACAAAAAGGACAAAGTATGATGAGGCATTATATTATGTTATTTCAAGATAGACTATAGAAAGCTGCAGTAATCAAAACAGCATGGTATTGGCCTAAAATCAGACAAAGAGACCAGTGCAATAGAAAGGAGCCAAGAAGTAAACCTATAGGTAACTAATTTTCGACAAAAATGTTATGAGCATGCAATGGAAAGAGGGCAACCTTTTCAATAAACAGTGCTGAGGAAATTCAATATCCATATGCAGAAGAATGAAACTAGATCCTTATCCTTTATCATTTACAAAAAATCAGCTCAAAATGGCAGGCCATCAATATGTACAATTTTCTATTTTTTATGTTTCAATTAAAAATTTAATTAAAGTAACATAACTAAGAAAATTTATATTTATATTATACTCATTTAAAGAAGATACATTTTTGGTCTTGGGTGTATTGATTTTAGAAAAGAGTAACACAAAATAGTCATGAATCACTTTACAACAGAAAATGATCTGGAATATGTGCCTTGAGATGATCTTAACGTTGTGTCAACATCATAGAGTGTGCTAAACTAAACCTACATGATATAGGACAATCATTTGATGTGGCCTCTTGTTACAGTCAGTAGAATCAGTGAATGCGATATATGAGATATATGAGGATGCTACTGGTAAGAACATGGCATACTGCTATACCATAGTATAGAGTTGTACGTGCTAAGATAATAGAAATGTAGCATAGTAAATTCACAAAACAGTAAGTCATATATCATTATTATTAAGTTTTGTGTACTATACATAATTATATATTCTATTATACAACTGTTTAGTATTATCACAAACATATGAGCAATGTGCTGTGCTAGATACTGTGATGCCTCTGATGTCACTAGGGATATGAATTTGCTAGCTCTGTTATATTCATGTAGAACCACTGTCATATAAGCAACCAGCCATTGACTAAAATGTCATTAAGTAGCCTTGACCATAAAATATAAATGACGATATTTGTGTTGCTTTTACATAGTGGTAAGAAGAGTGTGCATTTGTATCCAAGTCCACAAAAAGTATCTGAGTATGTCAGGGTGAGGAGTTTACTGTATACTGAGGCATATTCAAATGGTTACAAATCTGTGTCTTACGTGTAGTAATAACGGCGTGTAAAATACTATAGAAGACATAAGAAAGGATAGGAGACAGCAGAGACTGGGATGGCAACAGTTTACAGAGGAGATGGCGTTTATGTTATGCCCTACTAAAATATATTGTATAATAATATAAGAGTGAAATAATATATAAATATATCATCATATATATGAAATGATATAGTATCTGTTAACCCATACTGTATTATAATAATCTAAGAATGCCCTATCAAATACATAAATAAATAAAGTGCATGTAAGTACTATTAAAGCACTGAAGAATGGCATGGTAGGGAACTTAGGAAAGACTTTCTGGTGGGAAAATGGAGGAAGATTACTGAAAGATTGTGCATACAATTGGGATTTTGAAGCGCTGCTAGAATTTTGACAGTCAGAAATGGAGTAGAGGATATATAGTTAGTTAAATAGCGGGAGCAACACCTCAGATGAGGAAACACGCTGTAATACCTCACTTTGGCTGAATATGAGGTGTATAAGTGCAATATAGATGAGGAAAAATAGGGAGAAACTAGATTTTAAGCAATCTAAAATGTTAAACTGAGCCGCTTGAAGTCTCACCTGATTCTTTCCTTTTGGAAGCAGTGTATAAAGGTGGCTTAGAAGGTAACAGGATTGGAAGCAGAGCCATGTACTGTGTGTCTGGAGACAGTAATTGAATTCTAACAGTGAGGAGCAGATTTAATAAAGCCCCAGATGGGGCACACAATGACAGTAGTAATAGGAAGGTGGGAACAGATGCAAGAGGCACAATGGATGAGGAACTGACAAGAGTTGGCAATGTCTCACATGAGCAGGAGCGCAGGGGAGGGCTTCAGGATGATCTGAGGTTTTTAGCTCATGAGATGAGGAGCAGGGTGGCACTGGTGACTGAGATAACTATCACTGCAGTAGGAATAGGGTTGTGAGTTGAGTCAAGGTGTTGAAAAGACAGAGGTTGGCATTTTCAGCAGTGACTAGGAGTCAAGAGAATACAGCATAAAAAAACTCCACTACTGAGTATACTAAACTACTGCGCAATGCTGACATAATAGAAAATTAATATTTTCAGGAAAAAAGGATTAAAGGTTTTTAAATGTGGCAAGATCATTCTCTATGCAATATATAAAAATATATAAAATTTCAGCATGACTCCCATTTTTCAGGCAAATCGTTCTTTTAATGATTTTAATTTTCTCATCTATAAAATTGGAAAAAATTGCATTAGTTTTGCGGCCCTCTCCCAGATTATAAGGTTTTTTAAATGTATTCCTTTGTTCAAAAATATATAGTATTAGGCATATGCATATAGATATATATACATATATATATAGTTATCTTTAAACATATATTCATGGCATATATATATATATATATATTGTTATCATTACACTAAGAGAATTTGAGAAAGAAAAAATACATTGAATATTTTAATTGTACATTTGGAAATGTTGCAAATGTCAAAATTTATAAAAATAGTTAACTTTCATTAGGCTCCTACTCTGTGCCAGGCTCAGTTCTAAATGTTGTCATATGTCCTGTCATTGTCCTCTCCATTTCTAAAGCTAGTGTGACCCAGATGCATTCTCTGTATTTTATCTAATCTTTAAGGTTGATCACTTGGGCTGACATCCATTAAGCACAATAGGCACAGTTTAGAAAACTCACTAAGTTTTTAGGGGCCCACAAATTGTTTCGGTTTAAAAGAGCATTGCTTTTGGTATCAGAAGGACGAAATGAACTTTCAGGTTGAATAAAATATATCAATATTTTCACTTTTATACTGATACAGTTGTAAAACATAATTTTTAATATTATTAATGAAGGAGGGAGCCCTTGGAGGAAGAAGTTTCTTAGGCCTCTAAATGTCATAATGTAGCCAGGAAATCACTCCTTGCTTAGATCTTTTAACTTCTAGTGTTTGAGCCATAATACATCCCTCATACATTTTGTTGATTGATTCATTAGCCAGCTAATTTCTAGCTTATGTCAATTAATAGAAAATTAAAACTGACCTTTATGCTTCCTTACCCAACAAGAGTCTCATATATCCTTCCTAGATACTTATTTTCTCTACTGGTAGTTACTTCCACTAGGTGAGGGAGTACCTCACACTACAATTAAACTATTTTTATACACATCAGTCTCTCCTGTCAAGCTCCTTGGGAACACATGGATTGTGTCTGAGCCACTGCTGTATTCCCAGTAACTAGCAGAATACTTGATATATATAAAGTTGCTCATGAAAGTTTGGAGAATTTTAATTGATTTGCAATCCTGACCATATTTCCAGCCATAGGCTAAGTGCTGTTTGTTAATGGGCTTTGAAAGTAAGATTTCAGCTAAAATTCTAGATACCTGTGATGAAAAGGTGTCATCTATTCTGTAACATTTCCTCCTTCTGGACTTTCTCTACATTTGTTCACTATTCTCCACCAATGAAACTATTACTTAGAGAGAGAAAAGTTAAATACATTTGTTTTTCAAGACTTATTTGATTAGGAAAGGGCCTGTGGAAATAGCCAAGGTCTTTTGATATCTTCATATATGCATTTTAGTGTAATTGGTTCTGTGTCCCACTGACCTAATGGGAATGCCATTGAGAAATGAGCCTTAATACCTCCATGCCACAGAGAGACTAGTGTTACCTAATTATACATAAGGGAAAACATGTATCACTACTAGTGTTTAAATATAGAGCAGAATAGCTTTATAGATAGAGCAGAATACATAACAAATTATTTGGAAATTGGTTGCTGATTAGTTTACACCATATAGTTGTTTATTTTTTAAAAAGTGAAGCATCACTTTGTTTTTCCTTTATTTTTCTTTCTCCTATCATCTGGTTTATAATTTTCTCTGCCCTGAAAAGTTTTTACATGTTCATAGCTTGTGGAATATAGAAGCAGGAAGCACTAGAGTGAGAATGAGACACTGCAGTTAGGACAGTTTAAATGATTGTCCCAATTACATAAGAGAATTTTGAGGAAAGGGTAATTTTTATTCTTTCTCAAGCCTGATAGTATACAAAACCTGTAACTAACTTGGCTGCTTGTTTTCTATTCTCAATATATCTTTACAGACATGTGGCTAGTTTTTCTGTGAAAAATCAATGTATGCTCACATATAGAAGGTAAAAGTTCTGAAATTTGGCTAAGTCTATTATTTGGAATTTCATATCTGTTAAGTAGATTCTTCTAAAATTATTCAAATTCTTAATTATAAAGGAAGGATGGTTAAGAAAAGTGGACATTTATTGCCTTGATGGGAGTTTTTATTGAATAATCTCAGTAGTATTGAGAATATCTGCTACGGGAATGGCATTTTTGTGTGTGTGTTTTCATAAGCCTTATGTCTTTTGATGCTTACAACCCCCACAGGGATAGTATTGTTGTAATATTATGCAGATGAAGAAATTGAGCAATACGGACCTTATGTGACAGACAAAATTTCAAAGTTAGTTGACAGTATTAGTATCAAATCTGAATCTTCTTAAAGTCTCTTATTTTTGCCTTCCTTGCTTCACAGTTCTTTAATTTAGTGACCATAGGCTGACCTCCTGACACAACTGAAAGTCAATCAAAGACAACATGTGGTCTCTCTCACACTTTGAATTTGGCCTGGAAATAGTTATATATGAGTTTCATTTAAAATAAATTCCATTGAGTATCCCAATTCAGTTCTGTTTAACATGTTGTTATTACATTTATGTTTGCATAATGCTACATGCAGTTTACACTTGTCCTTGTGATTCTTATCAGACTCAATGGGTTGGATATGATGTCCGTCCAATTCACGGCAGAAAGATTAAAACTTACAGTATTTAATTTGTCCCAAATAGCTGGTAAAGGAGTAAATTAGTTTCATGGGGCTACTGTAATAAGGTACCAGGAACTAGGTGGCAGAGGAAATTATCATCTCACACTTCTGGACTGACAGACTTTGTTTCTTCTGAAGAGAATCTGTTCCATGCTAGTTTTCTGTCGATAGCCTAAGGAATGTGTTTCACTCATAGATGGTATAGTCTCTATCTATATCATCACATAATCTTCCCTCTGTATGTTCATTTGTTTGTCCAAATACCCCCTTTTTAGAAAAAAAAAATTATATTGAACCTACTGTAATGACCTTATCTTGTTTGATGATCTGCAGAGATCATGTAAGGCCGCATTCACAGGAGTTGATTCTTAGGACTTTAACAGCCCTGATGATTAACAAAATTAAACCTATAACAGTGTGAAACTTTGCAATACAAGTTAAATTTTCTGCCATTAACTATAATAATGTTTGTCTTATATTCTGAAGACTTTTGAAATTTAATTTTTTTCAATTATTATTAAAATATTTGTTCATCAATGTTCTTAACTATTACATTTTGATTCTGATTTTTCTGATGGTTTCTGATTTGTCCACAGGCTTTGTTTAGATTTTTCTTTTTAAAGAATTCTCTACTAAATATTGACTTATTACTTTAATATAGTCATTTTTCTAAGTAATTTCTTCTAAAAAATTTGTGAAATGATTTCTTCATGAAAATTATGCTCAGTCTTGTAAAAGATTTTGTTCATGAAATCTTTTCCTACACCAATGTCTTTAAGATATATGCCTAACCTCTCTTCTGACTGGTTTAGTGGACTTTTGAGAAAATTGCTGAAGAAAATATATATAACATTCTTAGAATAGTTCCAGCCATTTTGTGAGAAAACAGTAAACATTGACTAAATTATCATCAACAATTAAATTAGTTCCATTAAAAATGTGATTCCTCTCTTATCCTATTAAATTAAAATTTTGAGCCTGAAGAAGAGTTGCTGAATTTTGGTGTTTATAGCAATATGAGAAGAATCTTTGGCAATAAATTAAAATTGTTTATGTTAGAAATTGTAACTGTAAGGCTAGGCACTTTCATACATGCCTGTAATCCCAGCACTCAGGAGGCTGAGGCAGGAGGATCACTGTGAGTTTGAGACCATCCTGGAATACATAGTGAGTTCCAGTTCAACTACACAGTGAGACCCTGTCTCAAAAAAAAAAAAAAAAATTGTAACTAGACCTAATGAACCTATATGTTCTTTATGTTCTTTTGTATTTATAATAATTTTAATTGAATTAGAACCTATAGAGAAATTCTTAAGAGTAAAAAGTGAATATTTTGTCATTTTGTTATGATTTGTTTTTTAGCTTACTTTTTTCTGTTTTTATTCTCAAGACTTTTTATTATTTTAGTTAACTTGTTAAAATAATTTCATCTATTATACTGTTTTTATTTTCAAATACTAGTTTAATTTTAAAAAAACTCTTAAAAACAAGCCTCTGTTATACAAGTAGTACATACTAATATTGAAAGAAATAGCTTCACACAAAATTAAAGGCGTTTGTATCATCTTATTCCTCACAAAGTCGGGGTTTGCATTGTGATAGCACTTCTTACTGTCATTTTCTGACTCTTACACAATTTTTTTCATAAACTGAATTTTATATGCACTGACATGCTCTTCTACCTGTATAACCTCTCTGGTTTCAACAGTGTACAGGGAAGAAGAGAACCAAGGTTGCTGAGTTAACAGGGGGTCTATGTCTGTTTTCCAGCTCTGAGTTCCTTTCAGGTAGAGATGGCACCTAATAGGGCTGCTGAAGAAGATTAAATTCAAAATTGAAATTTATTCTCTTGTGTACTATATTTAATGGGAGATAAAGAAGCTCTGAGACACTTAAGATGTTTTCTAACTTGCGTATGATAGCATGTTTATCTCTCATCATTTTGCTCTGTGTACTGCCTTCCAGTCTCTCACCAACCCTATTCTCCTCTTTTCCAAAGTGGAGTTAATGACAGTTTACTTTATTAGTGTCTGTTTCTCTTCATCGCACTCTTAAGGATTCAGCATTCTTTATCTGCAACTTTACAATTTTGTGTTTTAGAATCCAAAATATTTAAGTATCAAAATATTTTCACAACTAATATGAAATTATTTATGGCCATTGTTTATCATATTTCCTGTGAATATTAATATGTTTGAGTAATCAAATATAAATGTGCTTGGTTATAGGACATTGCCTCAGATTCCCCTGGGGGAATTATGCAGCATGTGAAATATTCACTAGATTGTCTTTCTAAAATTTTTCTAAAGTCTGAATTCTAAAACAAAGCTATTCCAAGGATATTGAATGGTAGTTGGTGGCCTGTTTTAGTGTAAGGCAGTGAAGACAAGTATAATACAGAGAGCAGTTGTGTCTCACTGCACTGTATAGTTCTGATCTGGACTCTTGCTCTTGTGGTAGGGTGGGTATAAACTATCTGAAGTCTTCTTCTCTTTGTTCCATAAAGTCTCATCTTGTTTTGCAAACTTGTTTCCTTAAGTCCTGGTTTATGCTTTTTGTGTCCATTAATGACACAGTACATTTCCTTCCTCAAATAAAATAGATTTCCTTTGAGGTAACACTATACAACAGTTAGGCTGGAATGATCCTTTGCTAGAGCTACTTTATGAATGGTACATATTTCTGTGAAAAGTAATCCTGTAAATTCATGCCATAGTTTTGTCTCTGAGTTGAGAGGAATCCCAAGGTAGAGCAAAAGGTCACTCTTGGAAAATATAGAAAGAGAAGAGAAGAAAGGATAGAACACATAGAAACAGAAAACACAAAAAAGACTAAGGAATTTGCTATGTCCATAGTGGAGAGCTATGGATTATTATTACAGTTTCATTATTTTAATTGTTGTTATAGTTGCCAAGAAAATATTTACTAATTACAAATAATAATTTGTTTCACCCTGTAACTCTTTACTGTGAGGATTATTTTTGTTTTCCCCTTGGCATCTGTAAATTTCATATTAATTCTCTTTGCTATTTCTGAATAAAAGGAATTTTAAAATTTTATTTATTTTTATTTTATTTCATTTTTTATTTTTATTTATTTTTTGGTATGGGAAATGAAACTTGAGACCTTGCCCTTGCGAAGCAGGCTGCAGAACCACTGAGCTAAATTCCTGGCCCTAAAAGAAATTTTTAAAATGCCCATTTCAAATTATTGCATGTCAGAATTGTTAAATTACTTGTATTATTTTATCCAATGAAGAAAAGCAAATATGAAAGTATCATCATGAATGTTTCTGTGAACATCCTGTGTAGTTAGAAATGAATCACATGTTGATATAACAGTAGATGCACACACAAGATCATTAAACACTTCTCAGGCTTCAGAATCCTTTAAGATAATTAGAAATTCCAGTTTTACTGTGGGAAGGTCAGTCATCTCTACCATCTCCTGTTGTACAACACAAATATAAGCACATTTCTTCTGTTATAGTAGCTTCATTCCTTAGGAATGTAAAGAAACAGGTTGGCTATTTTCAATAGAGAGGGTAAAACTTGTTCAGGATGCCTCCCAGAGCTAGAAAGCCTCCTCAGCTCTGTATGGACCACATGGCAGACCTTGTCTTTCCCAAGATCTTCAACCAGGTAAGTGGCTGTGAGTAGGAGCACTTTTTCATATACGTATGATGTTATCACTGCTTAATAAAAAACTGGGCATGTTGGTAACACTACTTGAAATCACTAGCTATAATAGCAATTGTAAGGCTTTAGGTACTCTAGCCAAATTGTTCCCAGCTGGGCTCTCCGGTTCAGGTGGTCTATCTGTATCCCTAAAATGTACAAATAAACTCAATGAGAAAAAAATAAAATTAAATACATTTTACTCCAAAAAATAAAATCCCTCCAAGCAGCTTCCATCAATTGAAACCTCTTAAAACATACAAACAAACAAACAAACAAACAAAACCCCACTCTATCCAAACATCAAAGTGTACTAAAAAAGTGTGCTCATACATTATATTATATACTTATATATTTTGGGGGGAACTATTTCACTGATTTGTTCAGTTGTGGATTTATAACCAAATAATAGCGATTGAGCCAGTTCACCCTAAAGTTGATAATTCATAAGAAATTTTATGAGTTCTGGTATCTGTGAATCAGCTTGTGGCAAGGAAAAATTAAAATTAAAAGGCAACTATACTTTAAGAGAACATCAGTCAGCCTATGCAAGCAGTCATAAATTACCACAATGTTGCCAATATACCAGAAGTGGACTAGTTTGTGGTTTCTTGGGTCACAGAAAAAATAGCATTTCCTTTTTTTTTTTTTTTTTTTTTTTTTTTTTTTTTTTTTTTACCATCTTGAGCTTAGGTAACCCTGCATTAATCCCTAAACAGCATCTCAATGATTAAATTAACTAAGAAATTATTTCCTCTGCAGAAAACCAGAATCCTTTTACTCTTATAAAAATAACAAGGAAGTAATTCACTAATAAAGTTTGATAAAAATTCTTTAATCGACAAGTTTACACATCAACACTTACGGCTTAACTAGAATAAATCTGTCCAAAACTCTGTTATGGACAAGACATATAATAAGTGATATTGCAGAGTTTCCTCAAAACAGTTCAATTGTAAGACCTCACAAAAGCAAAAATCCAATTACTGAAATAATTCAGATTCTTATGTACAGATGAAAACAACTGTCTGAGAGGTCAAGACATACAGTGCCTGTCACAGCCCTGGTAATAAGTCATTTTCCCATATTCATATAATTTTAAAACATAATAACAAATCTTTCTACCTATTGAAAACCACCAACTGACCTAAAATTTAAGTATCTTAGAAACGTTACCCTATAGTTAATAAACTGTTAAATTTTGTGTTAATGTTGATTTACCCTGATTTAGTCCATACATCAAAATACAGACTGGCATTGCCTTGGAACAATTCATGTTTCTACTTTTTTGTAATCCTGTTACATGTATGGCAGAGAAAGGAAGATACAAATTCCCTCCTAATATAGCCATATTTTCAAATAGGTTAACTTTTTTCATATACCATTTATTTATATTTATCACATAAGCATCACAGATTTTTTTTCCAATTAAAAAAATACTATTTGCTAATAAGGGAAAAGAAAAAAGTATGAGAAAATGAAAAAATGGAAATGAAGTGTTTGTGGGAGGGGGTAAAGGGAGGGCAGGAACAAGGGGAAAAAGTGAGAACCAAGACCTGTCATGTAAGGGTACAAGATCCCAGTGATGATTGTAACTGTACTGTATAACTAGAATGTACCAAAAACTCAATGAGGAAAAAAAAAATACTGTTTGTGACTTAATGGATATGACTCAAGACATTTCTCAAAAATAAACACTTCTGTTTTCAGATTGTGTTTCTAGGACCTTATGAAGGATCTCATGGCAGAGCCCAGGACTCACTCATTCTCAGTGGTACCCAGTCCGTTCCCTACAGGGAAATTAGACACCTCCACTGAGGGCCCAGCCACAGAACTACATCACCTTCAAAAGTTAACATGAGCTTTGCAAGACTGCATAGAACAACCAGTTCAATGTTCACTGACCATCTATTTATCATCAAAAGGGTGTCAGGCCACACAGTGTTACAGAGGAGCAGGATAATGTAGCATAATGTGAGATTAAAATTAACTTTTGATAAAAAGGGAGTACTTTTATATAAGTAACACTATATCAACCATAAAAATGCTCAACTTTTACAAAACCCACAGTGAAAAGACCGTCTGGTAAATCCAATATTTGTAAAAACTGCACAAAATCCACAGAATCCGAGAAAAGGAAAAAATTTATACAGGTAGCAGTTTTTTAAATGTAATTTTGTTTTACCGATTATACATTAACATACACACAGTAACTAAAAATATGATTACAACCATATCTGGAAAAACAGTTTAACATCTTCTAAGTGGACTTCACCCCACATTTCCTGTGTAATATAGCTGTTAATACTGCACAAGTACAAAGGGATTTTAAAAAGGCATTTCTCCTTCCAAGCTGGCTTTATAATTTCAGTGGTAAAACTCATGCCCATTGTATACCAGATTGTATACCAGACTTCCTCAGTCTCAAAACCATTAACATTTTGGGCCAAACAAGTGTTTTTGTTGGATGTTGTCTTATTTAATATAGAAAGTTAGCAGTATTCCTAGTCTTTTCCCACTAGATACTGATACAACTCCTTTCTTCTCCAGTTGTGACAAGAATTACTTCAGATTTTGTCAGAATTTTTTCCCAGAGACATAATAATTCCCTCTTCCTCAAAGGAGAGTCTTCCTGTGCTTCTGAATTTTTCTGCAGATGGAGGAAGTGCACCCATTGGACTAGTTTTGTAGTTGGGGGCAAGGACAATATAAGCCTGCATATTTTTCAGCATTTTACTTTACATCTTATTCACTCACTTACTTAATTGATATTTATAGATTATTGAGCCAGGACTGTGTTGGGTGCAAGGATAGAAGTGAGTAAGACAGTCAGGTCTCTGTTTTCATGAAATGTGCCTTTGAAAGAACAGAGGAAAGGGGAGAAGTAAAAATATCAGTAAGTTAATAAACAAAAGTTTGGCTAATGAAACTAAAAATGAGAAGTATAAATAGTAAATCAGTAAATAAGCATGTGGATAATGTAACTTCAAATGGTGGAAGGGACAGAATGGAAAATTAAATAAGCAACTAAGTACTGTGATTAGAGGATAGGTGGGTGCTGTCTCGGACAGGATCATCAGGGAAGATTTTCTTAAGGAGGTAACAGTAGAGCTGAAAAAGAGAAAGAGCTAGAGTATGTATATCTCAGAAAAAAAGATGATAGAAAATGTGACTAGTTTCACATAAGTTCATTTTTTTCATTGGCAATAGGAAGGCCAGTGTGGAAGGACAGAGTCTTTAGGAAGAGGGGGGGCTGTAGAGGTTCCAGGTTGGGTCAGATCTGTGTGCCAGAGAAAGGGATTTGCTTTCTTTTTTGCTGCAATGGAAACCATGAAAGCCTTTTAAGTAGAATATTAATATATTCTTTTTTTTTTCTTTTGGTACTTGGGATCAAACTCGGGTCCTTGTGCTTGGGAGGCAGGCAGCGGAACCACTGAGCCAAATCTCTGGCCCAATATATTCTTATTTAAGGTTTTATAAACACCTTTCTGGAGATAACGCTGTAAGCAAGGAAATACATTATGAGACTTTTGAAGAAGTGAGAGACGTTAGTAGTTAAAGATTATGCTGTAACCTTAGAAACAGGAGGAACTGGAGCCTTCAGAGTATCATGGAAATTGAAGTGCTGGTAGTTGTGCCAGTGTGTGATGATTAATGAGGAGGAAAACATGAATCCAGAATGATTTCTGGTTTTGGGGACTGAACGTTCAGGAGGATTTTTAATTGTTTACTAGTATGATGAAGATGTGTTAGGGGATTAGCTGATTTGATATGTGGGGGACGTAGAGGGTGAGAGTGATACAGAGAACTTTTATAAATAATCTAAAAACCTACAAAACATTAGAAAAATGTGAAATGACTTCTGCTGTCTCCAACAGCAATTTGCATTGTTTAGTTCAAAATTAACAGACACTGGAGGCATTGACCATGAAGTGTTCTCATTCCTAACCTTGAACACCCTTTTCCTGTACACTAGAATAGATAGCTAGACAAATCTTAAGGTAAACTCCCTAACAACAAGGAATTGTTATGCCTGGGTTAAAGTTAGCTGTCTTGTTGCTGTGATTTGTACATGGTAATGTAAACTGAGGAGTAACCACCTGAATGAGATCATAGCTGTAAAACCTATAAAAGAAGAAGCTACAACCCAGTAGGTGTTCAATCACTGACCCTGCCTTTTTGAGTACAATTTGACCTTTTCTGGCAAAATAAATCTTTTATTATTTTACTTCCATTCAGCTTGTCTCTGTGTGTGTCACTTGCCAATTCCTTCTGCAATAAGAGGAGCGATATTTGTGCGGATCATCTTTCATGAATTTCCTACTCTGAATTTCAGTGACTTCAATTTATGTTGCAGCCTCATTTTTATAATACCAAACACTAGGAAGCTTCATCCTTGTTTTTGCAAAAAAGACTTACATATTTGAAGTTTACACAAATGATGAATTCTTAGTAAATCATATATTCAGAGTTGTGGTTTTAGAGAAAGTGATGAGTATGTAAGGAAACCTTATTTGCCTTCTGATCACTGACTCATGTAGATAACATGACTAGGGTTATGGGATATGGAACAAGATGAAGCTTCTTTTTGTAATCCAGAGAAAAGCCCAAGAATCTGTATTTTATCACATGGAATAAACAGCAAAACTCCTCAAAAATTAATCCTTTCCAGTGAATGATTAAGAAGTTTCATGTTCCTCTACTCTGTTGTTTCTTAAAGTTAGTCTAAGTTCATTGTATATTGTAAGATCTTGCAACATTCTCTGTCTTTAAATGTCAAGCAGCAATAAGCAGGCTTTTTCTGTAGCCAGATTTAAAAGTTGTAGTCTCTGCTTTCAGTTGTGGGAAACTGACCTGGCAAACAAATAAATAAGCAGCAACAAAACAAAAGTAACAAGATAGATCATTTACTTTACAAAGGAATTTACTATGGAATGTCTTTAAATAATGATCAACATTAAAAGATTTAAAATACAATTTCATAAACAATTTTCCTGATATACATGCATTTCATCGAACATGGACTTTCTGTATTGTGTTGTATGTAAATATTTTAAATTTATGTACCAGGAAACTAACATGGAGATTTTATTTCACTTTCCAAGTAAACACAATATAGTCTTTCATTTCATTTCCCTCGATGAATAACTTATTTGTCACTGCTAAGATTTTGTGATATTTATGTGAGTGCTTCTGGCAATTTTCCCTTTCTATCTGGGATTTCTTCACTGATGAGTTTATCTCTAAGATCAGCAGTAGAGTTGGGGTAAACTTATAAATAGTTATTCTTTGTTGAAAATAAAAGCTCTCTTATTTGTGAGTTAATAGTGTTTACTTGTGGATATTGTATTTGGGCCAAAATATGCATTTGGGCAAAATATGCATTCACTTTTTCCTATTATCAGTTTTGAATGACTCTGAAAATACAAAATGACACATTTTAATAAATAGGGCCAAGCATTGTTTGAAGGGTTTCTTTCAATAAAGCATATGTGAAAACATATATTTAAAATGATAATTATTATTATAGTAATAATAAAAGCTGAATTGAATTCAGATGAAAATGCGTTGAAAATGATAAAATCATGCAAATGTAGGATCTTTTGTTAATAATATTCTTTGTGATTGTTAAATTCTGCTAGATAATGCTGTTATCTTGGCTTGTGATTCAAATATTAAGTGATAAAACAATCTGCAGTTAATTCTGTATTGGAGTTTCATATTAACCAGCATTTTTAGAAGTATATTTTAGTCATCTTATAGAAGAATTTTGTGGAATTGCATTGCTTCTAGGCGTGAATTCTTGGAATAAATATTTGTCTTCACATTTTTTTCCACAAGATTCAGCTTAGGTAGTGATGATTAAAAATGTGGTATTTAGGGCCAAACTGCCTGTTTCCAAATCCCACCCAAGCCATTTATTTTTTGTAAGATATAGATGAGTCAAATTTGTAGTCATGATTCCTTACCTGTAAATGACAATAACAATAATTTTAATAATTAAATATATTAATGTAAGTTAAACATTAGATGAATGTCTGCAACATAGTAAAAAACAAATGTCAGCAATTATTCCTTGACCAAGCCTAGTAAAAATTCAGTTTTCCTGGTTGTTAAGTTGCACCGGTTCGGTTTGAGACATTCTTTATCACGTGAAAGAGATCAGCAATGTTCTGAGTACTTCTACTGGTAGAGGAGGTAATATTTGCCTACTTATTACATATCAAACAAAAACATTAAAATATGTAATTAAAAAAAAAGAATTTGGCTTTCAAAGGAGCAGAAAAAAGAAGCATCTCAAAATTTGTTTTCTAAGCTGGGGCCTGGCTCAATTCCAGACTTGTTCTAGGTACCTTGTAGACTTGGGTCCACTCTAGTATCATGGATCATCTTTGCCCAGGATTCTACTAAGGAAGGAAATTGCTTCAGAATTCTTAGTAAATGTACCAAAAAATTTATCTTAAATTTGACCTTTAATCTTAGGAGAATCAAAAACTTCAAACTTATAGTTTTATGGCTGAAATAAGCATTGTAAAAAACACATATTTTAGTTCATTTCCTAATATTTTTTGTTTTAAATTATCAACCTTTTAAAATGCATGTATTCATCTCACATTTAAAATGTAAATAATGTCAACTTTTCTAAATGGCAAGAAGAGATTATTATATATGAAAGGAAGCAGCGATGTCTTTCTATGCTTGCCTGCCTTAGACTTTGCAATTTTAATCAAATTGATATTTAAAAACATTGGACCTTATTTGTTGGGAACAGTGTGTTGTTTATAGAGATTTTTAGGTGCAAATTATCTAACCAGATGTTTAAATACTGAGAGGAAATAAGTTAAATACAATTAACACAGTCTTCATTAATTATTTAATTCTTAGAGGTAGGCCAGAAAATCAGGCTTTTGATCCCTGTAAAATATATAGACAAAACTATTTGGATACTATAAAGTTGAAGGCACTGAAGCTACTTTTAAAACCCTTTAAACTTTGTAAAATGTTCACAGTTGACAGGTGACTTCTGAATTTCAGTTATTGATTGCCTTTATCATTGCTCTATATGGCAAATTCTAGTCTTCCTGGATATTGTAACAGATAAAATATTGCATTGTAATTTTCTACTAGTAAATTACCCCAATTGTCTATGATCTTTTGAAAATATCTCAGATCAAGAATAGGGGATGGATATGTGGGCTACACATACCAATATAAAAATAGCACTACATAATATTGCTGCATTTCAATTGCTCAACCACTCAGTGATGGGTCAACTCTTACACTGTCACGTATAGCACTGTGTTAATGTGGAATGTGGGTGTATTTCAATATGTTTGATATGCTAAGGGGTGGAGGCTCCTAAAATCATTCTGGGAATTACAAAGAATTTAAAATACTTCTGATTATGATGAATTTTACACTAATATAAATTATAGAAGGTTTGGGTTTGGGAAACAAAGGAAGAAAGAAAACTTACCACTGCTTAATAAAAATAGTTTGGGTCTTACTAGAATGTGGGTGTATTTCAATATGTTTGATATGCTAAGGGGTGGAGGCTCCTAAAATCATTCTGGGAATTACAAAGAATTTAAAATACTTCTGATTATGATGAATTTTACACTAATATAAATTATAGAAGGTTTGGGTTTGGGAAACAAAGGAAGAAAGAAAACTTACCACTGCTTAATAAAAATAGTTTGGGTCTTACTATATATATAATAAATAGTATCAACTATGTTATAAAGGTTCTGAGTTTTTAAACCTTTCTGAAGGAGAGTTTAAAAATATATTTTTAAATTTTTACATCTTTCATTGAAGATGTAAAGAATCATTTCTAAATATTAATTTTGAACCTAATTTTTAAAATAGTGGTATAATAGAAACTGAATTAAATAGGATTCAGAAATTTATATTCAAGCCCCAATTCTGACAACAAGAAGTATTTGAACATGATTATTTCAGTCTTATTCTATCAGTTGAAGTATGTTTGTGATACATGCATTAATATGAGAAATATACATATAGAGCCAAGAGACTATGTTAAGATCTATATTCCATCCTTAAACCACATTGTAAGTTTCTCAGAGACTTATAGATGTGTTTTCTTGAGCTTTTATTTCATTATGATGGAGGGATTTATTTTGGGCAAGGAGATGCTTGTCTTTCTCTTGGTGAATGTTTATGGGGAGCAACAGAAATTAGCAAGAATGTCTGAGAAAGAGGAAAAGAGGGGCAAAGGATTTAGCTCAGTGACACTATGCCTCCCTTGCAGCACAAGGTCCTGAGTTTGATCCCCCATACCAAGAGAAAAAAAAAGGAGAGGAAAAGAGAAAGAGACCTTACTTAGCAAGTGTAGATGAGAGTAATACAGAGGGAGAAAGCAATGTAAGAATCTTATTAATTATATGACTTCTATTTGAAGTCTGTTAATAGTATAGACAAGAGAGTAGAAAATGAGAGAGCAAGATGTTAAGGATGAAAGGAAACACAGCAGACAAAGGTTGAACTCATGATTTTTTCCAGTCTACCAGGCCTCCAGCTGTCCCCTTTTCTTTCCTTGTTGTTACTTGGTTCTAAATATGAAGAGATATCTTGAAATTATTTAGACACAATCAATGAACATGGTAGAACAGGAATTGTAAGAAATTACAAAGATTATTCAATTTTTACTGTAGAATAATTAAATAGAAATTTACTTTCAGTCATAATTGCAACATCTTAAATATCAAGATTATGTCACTTATTTTTACCTCATCTGGCTATGTTAACTCATTGTCATTAGCCTACCTTAAAATAACAAATAACAGTTCCTCTTTTAGATTTAAAGTCAAAGTACAATCCAAATGTCCTAGGTTGTTGTTATTTCTATCACAGAGGCTGCCCAATTTTCAAATGACAAAATGCTTATATAAAATATTCTTAACATAAATTAGTTTATTTTTCACTCTGTCCCTGCAACATGCATAGTTAAGAACTATTAACTCAAAGCCTGGGTTTTCAGGTTTAAATTTTAATTCTACACTGAACCAGCTGTGTAACTTTGGGCAAATTACTTCAGGGTTCTGTGCCTTAATTTCGTCTATAAAATGATAATAATTATAGTAAATTTATCTTTAATTAATTATGGCTAAGCCCTTAAAACAGCATTTAGAACACACACACACACTCTTCATAGTTCTGCGGTTTCCCCTTTGGCGACACATTAGCATTCCTGGAGAATTTGGTGCCCATCTGCCATACATCTCACCAATGAAATCAGAATCTTTAGGGATAGGCCCAGAAATGTGTTGAGTGGCACTCAGAATTCCTCAGATGATTTTAATGAACATCCAGAGTTTGGAACCATTGCCATAAATGTTTAGTATAGTGATTATTTTGCTCACTAATTTATAAACTTCCCAAGGGCAGGGAGTCTTTTACACTAGCCCCTTTGTCTAGATTTCACTTTTTGCAGTTTCCGCTACGTGTAGAAATATTAATGAAAAATTCCAAAAAATAATTGATCCTTAACTTGTGAAACACTCTTCTGAGTAGCACGATAAAATTTCTTGCCATCCTGCTCCATCTCGCCAAGGATGTGAATCATCCCCTTGAGTGCCCATGCTGTATATGCTATTTACCCTCTGGCAGTAGAAGAGGGAAAGCGGGGGAGCAGGCCACATTTATATAATTTCATTATAGTATATTGATAAAATTATATTTTATTATTAGTTATTGTTAAACTCTTACACAGCTGGTTTTTTTGTGGGGGGGCACCAGGGATCGAACTCAGGTCCTTGTGCTTGCAAGGCAGGCGCCGGAACCACTGAGCTAAATCCCCAAGCCCACTGTTCCTAGTTTTAAACATTAAACTTAATCATATATATGTATCAGAAGAAATGTAGTATATGTAGGTTTTAGAATGCTCTGTGATTTCACGCATATCTGGAGGTGTGGAAAATGGGCCTACCGCACTGGCTCTGTGTACTTCCTCCCCCATATGGCCAACTCTGCCTTATTTGTAGCTGATGCTCATTAAATGCTATCAATTAAAGCAAACATGTTGATGATTTTTTAAGATGTGTAAAGGCCTTGCCATACTACAGAGGTACTAATTTTCACCATTAATTATTCATTCCCTCATGTATTTATTTACACATGCTACACACTGGAGTCTTGATGCTAAACACTGTAGACATATATGGTTTGAAAATGCAATATCTGTTCTAAGCGTTTATCTTTTCACGTATGAGGTAAAAAATAAATAAACGCATACATGACTTTAACTGAAGGGAAACTGACCATGTTTCAGTGCTATTTTCTCTTTGGATTCCCTAGGAATTAAACTCTAATGTGGATCTCAAAGATGATGTGTTAATTTGGAACGTGCTTTCAGGAGCAATACCTCTGTGTGGATGGGGAGAGGGAAGAATATAACAGAAGCCAGTTAGGTGGAGGAGAAATTCAGGCTTGATACATTCCCAATGAAGTTTTTAGTCAGCCCTGAGAGGAGTTCTGGGAATGGGATAGCTCTTCATGGTTGTCCTAAGCGGAGCTGAGGGAGAACAGGTTTTTAATTCTCCATATAGATTTGTACCAGAATGCAGCTACTGCTAGACCCTTAGGTGAGGCAAGTTTCTTTAGGTGAAGCAATATCCAAATAGAACTGAAAACTTAGGCAATCTGCTGGTGGTTCTCCCAGAAGATAGGGGAATATGTCTCTCATTACCAAAGGGGAATTTTGACAGATTATCATGATTAACAACAATAACAACAACAGCAATAGTTACCTTGGTCCAAAGGAGATCATATTTATCAAAGTGGAGGGGGGAGAGCCACTTTCTTTTTTTTTTTTTTATTGAGTTTATTGGTATATTTAGGGATACAGTACAGTTACATTCATTGTTGGGATCATGTACCTTTACATGGCAAGTCTTGATTCTCATTTTTTCCCCTTACCTCTGCCCTCCCTTCACCCCCTCCTCTCCTCCCCATCTACAAACACTTTATTTTCATCTTTTCATTCTCTCACATTTTTTTCTTTTCCCTTTTTGTTCTTCCCCTACGTATCACACCTTCCCTACACCTTTAGCTCCTTTCCTCCCATTTCTAAATGTCAGTAATCTTATTAGAATCTTATGCATTGTTGCAGAATATTCACACCAGGGAAACTATTTGATATTTACACATGTGGGACTTATTTATTTCACTTAGGAGTATATCTTCAATATGTATCCATTTTCCTATGAATGAATCTATTCTCTCGGAGAGCCACTTTCTTAAGTGGATCCCCCAACAACTTGATGTTTAAGGGTAGGTAATATTGCAAAGGTGTGATAAGGGGCAGGATAGTCCAGGTATAGGAAACAGTAGTGATAAAAATAGGAAATGTGAAGTATAGATTTGTTTATACACTTATGAGTCTAGAAGTTTAGACTTCCGAGACTAGAAGGCTTAGTGTGGTTGCCGTTTAGACTCTGGAAAGAAAATGTAGTAGTATTCTTTAGAAAGATGACCCTAGGGATAATATGAAGAAATAGGTGAGGGTAGAGCATAGAACCTGGTGGATAAAGGTTCAAGCCAGTGAATTGCACACCCACAACTACCATCAGGAGGGAGAAGCTAAAAAAAGGTGGGAAGACAGAGGACTGCAAGTTGCTGAGGGGTTGTAGGAGGTAGT
Organism: Fukomys damarensis; assembly: GCF_012274545.1. Taxonomy (NCBI): domain Eukaryota; kingdom Metazoa; phylum Chordata; class Mammalia; order Rodentia; family Bathyergidae; genus Fukomys; species Fukomys damarensis. The sequence goes on along the minus strand of NW_022900919.1, from coordinate 32,359,896 downwards.
GTAAGTATGTCTGGCAGAATTGAAAGAGGGCTGAAGGTTCCTTTGTGTGTACTTGGAGAGGAGGAGTGAGTGATCAGTAGATTGAGGAAAGCTCACAGAGAAAAAGTGTAGAGATGGAAATGAGGTCCCACAAAGGCCATTACCTTTGATTCATTATTATAAAAGAAAGAGACAAAAATTTCTAAAGTATCGTATAAAGTAATAGGACTGCATGAAAGATTGCTTGGGTTTGTAGATTACTCTGTTCTTTGCATCAGTCTCTTGAGCTTTCCAGACAACCTCAGACTTTTTGTCCTGGCTATCCAGAAAAGCATGTGAACAGCCTGAGCCCACTGCTGCTGCAACACTGTCTTAGATGGCGCCAGGCAAAGCTGTAAAATAAGTAATGTTTTTCTTCAAGATGCCAGCCACTAGCATTCTTACTTTATAGCTGTCCCTTTCAAGCTCTTTGGTTATTATCCTTACTTTATCTTCCCTCTTCTCTGTGAAAAATGTTCATTTATACAACCATGTTGATTTCTCTAATTACATGTCATCTACTTCTGAAATACCTGTAGCTGTATGATTAAACTCTGTTTCTCTTTAAATGAATCTTGGTGTATAGTATTATTTTGAATAAGAGGGCTTCTGAGCCCCTAAAAATGTTAAGATCACCCACAATGATTTAATTTTGAGGGTGAGCATTTCAGGACTTAAACAGAACTGAAAATTAAGTCATATTTGTAGCTTCTTAACCTTGGAAGGAGGTCCCGGTATGATGTAAAGACTTCCTTGATGGGGACTTAGCTGTAGGATATTGTATGCCTTAATGCTGTTAGAATTTCTTTTTTCCTCTCTCATAAAAATGAAGCAGATGAACTGATAGTCCCATAATTTATCATTATGAAAGAACTTTTCTTACTTCATCTTAATATCTAGGGTGTTTCATTTAAGAACAGCTTAAGTGAGCCCTATTTCAGAATGAACTGCACTGTATTATCATTAGTTCCCAGGTTTACAAAATTTCAGAACTGTGCACAATCTCTTTTTCCATTCTAAAACCTTGGGAGAAAGTAATTGAGGTATAGACACTTGAGAGTCTAGATTTTATTGCTTTGCAAAGAAATTGCAATTTAAAATTTATCTAGTTATAGTCCCCAAATATTTCTCAAAGGAAGATAAATCAAGCTTGTTGGGAAATTCTAGTCATATATCATCCAATTCCATTACCAAACTACCTTGTTTGACATTGTCAGTTGGAACACTCTCCTGGCTGTGATAAGAACTCAACCTTGGTTTGGTTGGCAACCCACTCTTCTTGCTTGTTTTTCTCTAAGTACTAGATTCAATGCAGTTTTTTGAAATGATTTATATTCCATCCAAAGTCATTAGTGTGTGTTTCCAAGTGGCCAATCTTTCCTTTTTTATTGTTAATGTTTACAAGAAACCTTTTGGAGTAATGACTTGCTGTGATAATTTATCACTGGACAGACTCCTATATCAGTGACCAGCTTGTTTTTCAGACTTTTCCCTTTTCCGTGTTTTTTACAAAATTCCTGTCTTCTGAATAGTAAATATGATTCTATGCCTAATCCATGGGTAAAAATAAACCATTTTCCATTTATTAGCAAAGACAGGTGTGTGCTACCCACTGTTTTGCTGCAAGAACTGTTCTTTGTTCTTTCAATTTAAAAACAAAGAAACCATACTCATAAAAAATACTCATTTAGGTTGCTTTAAAGATATTTGTTAGTACTTATATCAGAAATAAAAGTAAAAGGCAATGAATAGTCATTCTTAAAAACTAGTTTTCATTTTAAAGAACTAGCTCACTCAAGTACTTTGCCCATCCATTTTTTATACTTAGAGAAATAAAGTAAAATCTACTTTCCTCTGTCAGTTACAAAGTCAGTGCACTATGAGAATCTGCCAAATCTGAATTCTGCATATCACTGAAATCCTGAACACCTGTAGATGACATAAAAGAGAGCCTTGTCCAAATTTATTCAGTCAAAGCCTCCGTAATAGGAACTAGGTGTATAGCTTAGTGATAAAGCACTTGCCCAGCATGAGCAAGGACCTAGGATTAATCTCAGGGTTAAAACAAACAAAAATAGAAGGAAGGAAGGAAGGAAGGAGGAAGGCAGGCAAGCCTCATAATAATGTAGCGGTAGTGTAGGAGGAAGGGAGTGCTTTTGTGGTAATTTGTGGCAATGATGAATTGTATAAAACTGATCTTGAGTCTTGGAGCCTAGAGAGTCAGAGGGAAGTTTCTTCAGTCTCTCCATTTTTAGGCTGACTAAAGCAATAAATAATTTGCAAAGTTAGTGATTGAGTGGTTTAACCAAGGGCACTGAAGTGGGCCTACTGTTCATAACCCCCAACCATCCAATCACTGTAACTGCTTTTTCAGTCAGGTTATCCCACACCTGAAATACTGCCTGACACTTAGAAGGCCCTATTTTTTCATGTACTGAATGGATGAACTGATGAGCAAAGCCAAAGGAAAATCAGAATAGCAATTGTCTTCTCAGGCAATGATTTTTCCTCTACCTCTCATTAGCTCACCTGGTTTGTTTGCATGCTTGTTTCGAGAGGCAACCTAATAGGACAGTCAAATATTTATCAATTCTGGCCTGTGTTCAGTTATTGCCAGGTGATCTTCACAGATTACTTATCTCACTGTGCTTCACAATTTTCCTATTAATAAAGATATCAATAAACACGTCTCATTGGATCACTGCAAGGACTGTGTTGGATTGTGTAACAATCCCAATACCATTACGTTGTTAGCACTCAGTCTGTGTTAGCTATCATACAGGGAATGAGCAATCATTGACATGTGGTAAAATTCACAGGGAATTTTTCCACGAAAGCAAGTCTGGATTTTTGTAAGCGTTTTTTTTTTTTTTTTTTTTTTTTTTTTTAAACAATGTGGAATCACAAGGTTTTATGGCAAGTCTTTGAATTCTTGTACCAATATTCTGTATTGATACCCAGATTTCTACAGCCACTGAAGTTTAACAGAAACAATGCTGAAATATTGCAGCCAGTGTGAATATACCCATATGGTAAATAATTGAGCATCTGAAAGTGAGACCAGATGCCAAGAAATAATATGGACTCTAGTGATAACCAAATAAATCTGATGTTTACTGATTCTGCTATTTATTAGCTCCCTGTCCTCGCAAAAATATTCAAATTCTTTGAAAGTAACTATGGTTACTCGTAAATTGAATAGAAATACTTGTTATATGAAAAAGCAAAAGGACAAGATATACATATAAAGAGCTAGTTACATCATAGGACACAATAAATAATAAATTTTTGAAGTAATTATAGCATTAAAAAAATCTAGGATTCAAGTGGTTGGGGAAAAATACACATTACTATGTAAAGACTCCATTTCATTTGAGGCTCTTAACATCTCTTTGACCAAACAACTTGGTCCTGACATTTGTCATTTGAGGCAAAAAGTAGCTGGAAGGGAAATGTGCCAAACATTTAATGATCCAAAACAAGAGAAATCACTGTTGCTATTTCCATATAATCTGGTTCTCTTTTTTTTTGCACAGACAGTAGGACTGCACTCCTTAAATTGTCTGTGATTATATAATTATCTTTGACCTAAGTGCATGAGTAAGGATGGTACTATATCACTTCCATGTTGAAATTTCAAAATTTAGTGTGCAATTTGGAATATTCTTTCCTCTTCTGAGAATAACTGAAATGCTCATGACTCTTGTCAATTTGGTTGAAAACAAAATGAAATGGAGCCTTCTATCAGCCAAAGATGGATATGTAGTATGAGCAAGAAATAATAATTTGTGTTATGACATTGAGATTTGAAAGTTGTTTGTTCTGCATCATATCCTAGACTAGTCTAATGAATTTGATAGGGAACACATGTATTAGGAAAATTTGCAAAAGTTAAAAAAAAGTTTTACTTTTCTCATCTACCTTTGAATATAGTGTCTTCAAATTTAAAGAGTCTAGGTACATGTTTTACCATCACAAGGAGAAACAAATTTCCTGGACACCTCTGATTGGTCTATTTGACTAGCAGTGGTGCTGTTGTTGTAGTCATATTTGGGAGCAAGGAAACTATATTTATTATAGTGACAGGATGAGGTTGTGTTATCAGTTTTTTTCTACTAAAAACAATATTATCTTGTGATCCATCACAGATACAGGTGTCTTGGTGGGAGGTTGAAGAACACATGATGTCCTTAAATGTGGTCTTTTCGGGAGATTTAAATGAATCCATTATGTGCATAAGTATTTTAAAGGGAAGCATCTTAATTTCTTAGCCTATAGAAATCAATGAAAAAAGAAAGATATCACTGGCAAGTGAAGAAAACAACAGGTTTGTAGTCCAAGCAGTTGATGGGGCCCCAAGGATTTTCATACTCTGTTAAACCTGAAAATGAGACAGAGAATAATGAACTCAGGTACAGATACTGCTACTGATTTGTTATGTGACTTTGGGCAAGGCACTTAATCACTTTGGATCTCAGTTTCCTCATCCTTAAAATGAGGATAATAATACTGGCATAAGTCAGAGGAGTGTAGTGTGGGTAAACTAATTAACGATTGTAAAATGCGTTGAAAGTGCAAAATGTATAATTGTTAGGTGCTATTATGAAGAAGTATTATTAGTGTGTTGTGTTTCATTTTTATTATAGCTTCTTTATGCTTTGAAGTCAGCTTCCACGTGGACTGTGGGTTTGGGCTAAGTTTACAGATGTGCTGCTCAAGTCCCTTTTTGCCTGGAGAAAAATCCTCAGTAGCTAGGGTAATCATCATTATGAAGTGTATCTCTTCAAGATAAAAAAAGATAGGAAATGATTTTCTTTTTAAAAAATGGAAATGGCTCTAACTTTAAAAGTATCAATCAATTCTTTAAAACCTCATACAACCCTATATTTCGCTGAAGTCTAACAATGTGCAAAATTTGAAACTTCAGTCATTTTCTGCTTCAGCATAACATAGGAAATGTTCTTGCTCAGATAACTTTAAATGAGCTGAACCAGCTCTTTCTAATTTTCCCACAGTGTTTGCTTCAAGGATGAAAATAAGTGAGGTATTCTCCTGAGGAGAGAAATTCTGGTCTGTGGCTGTGATTTGTATTTGCAAAAAGTTAAAACCCCAACCCAAATTAATTTTCATTTGTTTTTTATGTTCTCTATTGAAAAATATGGTTCTCAGTACATAAAAACAAGCCAGTTTTTGAAGGTCAAGTACACACCATGTTTACAGATGACTATATAGTACAGCTAAGCAACACTGCATTTAAAACAAAAAACTGCATTCAGGCCTTGAGAGGATTTCTGATGAACTATGTGTGTTTTAACAAAATAATTTAACATCTGCTTGAGTTTCTGTATACAGGAGTGTATGTAAAATTATTCCTGCTTACTTAATCCTCTGGCAGGGCCCAAACAAAATAAATTCTTTGAAAATAATATATAAATAAATAATTATTTTTAACATTAGGGTTGTTTCAATTTTTTCATGAGTTAAAACTCCTGAATATATTTTCATGGAAAATAAAGATTTATAAACTGAAATGCTTTCCTTGAATTTTTCTACCAGGCTTTTAGACATAGATACTGTAACGTGATTAAAATGAAGACTATACATTTTCTTATAAGTAGATTAAGGGGCCACAAATTTAAGTGGAAGGCTTTGGTCATTTGGTTTGCTACTATTCAGCACATTTCTATTTTTTTAAAGTTTTTTGTGTATACATGTTTATATGTATAGCATTATATTTTACAATTGCTAGGAATATAGAAGAGATTTGCTTAATATGCAAAATAATAAAACTTTTACCAAATAAATCTTTTTTTATTTTTTTTGGTACCGGGGATTGAACTCAGGTCCTTGCGCTTGCAAGGCAGGCCACCAAACCGCTGATCTAAATCCCTGGCCCCAAATAAATCTAATATTTAAGTCCAAGTCACAAAAGTTTTCAGCATTTGATCCTCTTGTTCTTCCATAGATAAACTTCCAGAAGCTTTTAAGAAACCAGAAGTTTTCAGATCCTATCCTAGGATTAGAGTCCTCACACACTAAGGTCTTTCCTTGAGGTTTTATTATTTTCTCTCAAATATACTTCTTATTATGACCTAAAACTTTGCAAAAATGTATTTCATAATCCATTTATTTAGTCTCCTAAAAATGTACCTCATTAAGTGAGACCAGTATTCCAGAATTGTTTATCCCCTTACTGGTGCCAAAGAAAATGGCATGGGAAAGTTACTAAGGTCTACTTCTATAGTTTCATTAGCATATTGTCTATAGTGGATGTTCTGGTGTGGCACCCAGACCCTCACTTCAGAATTGAGACCTTATTTTTGTTCCTAATCGGAGTTTTTGTCTGGTGATGACTCACAGCCATGCCCCTTTATAGGACTTGAGGGAAGTCACCCCCCTCCAAAGTCATACTTGCCTCCCTAGAACTGCTTACATCCTGTGAGTAGTTAATATAGAGTACAGTGTCATAGCCCCTTGCTTTGATGGGAAACAACTCTTATGGACTGTCCCAACACCAGATATCCCTGTAGGACTGGTTGAAACTGGTGTTAAAACTGAATTGTAGGTTAATTTCTTTTTTCAACAAGCCTCCAGGCCATCACACAGATATCTAAGGTCAATTCCCATCTTAACATGGCCAAGAAAATGCTAGGCCTACTGTGAGCAGAAGTACAAAAAGCTGTAGAACAATATATGTAAGACTGGGTCCAGAGAGTGCTAGATTAGCATCACTGGAAACATAAGGTGAAATAAGGAAGAGTTCATCAACATGGGAGGACTCATTCATAATACAGAATTTGTCAGGACTGTGGGAGAGAGTGTTAACATATTACTAGGATGGTTCCTGGAAGCTGGGCCAGAGTTTTTGCCAACACTAAAAAATGGAAATGCCAGAATTGTTGTGGAAGGCAGTAGGTTAAGGAATTAAAAGCTTCAGAGATGTTGTTTTGGTACATATAAGCCTGGAAAAGCAACAAGATGGCGATGTTCTGCAGAAGGACATGGTGCCAAGGAGTTAATGAAAGCTTTAGTGAAAGGAGCACCATCATCCCTGAGAGGCCCAGTAGTAGCCATGATCTGTTGGCCAAAGCTGACTGAAAAGATGCTGTTGTAGATCAGGACACTCTGATAGCAAAGTGGAATGTGCTGGGCACAACTCTGGCCCTTACAAAATTTTTTTTTTCAATAACAGAGAACTACCAAAAACTCAAGCTTCAAATAATGGTTTATAGCCATTGATCTGGACAATCCTCTTTTCAGGAAGGAGGAACTAAAGCATTTTGCATTCACTTGGATTAGACAACAGTACAAATTTATGGTCTTGCCCCCAGGCTGTGTTCTCTTTCTTGCCCACATAAGAACCAGACTTTCTGGAGGTTCTGTTGAATATCACATTGGTCTATTGTTTGATTACATCATGTTTATCAGACTGATCGACAATAAATGGTAAACTTTGGTAAGATATGTGTGATCCAGAAGATAGGAAATAAGTCCTATGAAAATTTAGGGACATTCTATATCATTGCAGATTTTAGGAATTTGCAGCATGGTGAGGCATACTCTTCATAGTCATGGAGTTCACATTTCCTAGTGTTAAGAATGAAGCACAACATGTGACAGTTTTCCTTGGATCTGGGGATAGCATAGTCCACAATTAGTAATACCTTCTGACATTTTGCCATGGGGCATATAATGCTATTAGCTTTGAGTGGGCTTAGTGTGGAAAAGAGCTGAACAAAGATTTTACACCATAGTGAAAGTAGTCTTGCTACCGGCATCTTACAACATCATTGATATTATGGCAAACCCCACTGGGGCAATCAAAAAGTAGGGATAAGAAGCCATGGCCATGCCTTTGAAAGCTAATGACTCTGTACTTTTTGAGAAATAGCTCTGGTGTTCTACTGGTTGCTGGATATATGGAATATTTATCTAACCACAGAACATCAAATGGGCTGGACTATGTGTAACCTAACAAATGCCGAGTCTAGTGGGATCAGCAGCAATCCATTTGAAAATGGAAGTGGTACTCCTGGGATTAAGTATGACCAGAGCCAGAAAGCAAAGGCAACTTGCATGAGCAAGTGGCCCAGTTCCCCATATCAGGCTTTGTTATTGCAACTGCATTTTTTCCTCCAGTCAAACCAGTGATGCATTGAATTGAGGGGTTTCTTCCAAGCTGATAAAGGAGGAAAAAGAACAGTCTTGCTTCATGAAATGGTCAGCCCAGTAGATAAGTAACAGTCAGAAATGTGCTACTGTCATATTCAAATGATGTCCCTGAATGATAGGAATGGGGGAAATTTTTCCAGTGCACCTCTTTACCTTTTTGTTTAGTCTAAGTTAAGAATGTACACTAATTCATGGTAAATATTTAATGGATTAGCATTGGTCAGGTACCTAGAATGATGAAGATTGAACCATTAGAAATAAATCTGGAAAGTGTCACATAGTGGGACCCATCGAGTACACATAACATGTGAAGATCTTTATAGTTTATGTTAATGTCTGTGATAGGACAGCTACCACAGAAGAAGCATTAAACTGAAATAAAGAGAATGACTGTTGTTATTGGTCATTCTCTATCACTGGCCACTCAAGTGCTGACACAATGAGTGCATGAACTGAAGAGACATAGTGAAAAGGACAGAGTCCATGAAAGGGCCACTCACCAGAATAGACTGAATGATGATTCTTGCTGAATGTATGACTTAACAGCTGTAGATATTAACATTAGGCCCTGGATTATGTGCTTCACATCTTTCTATGAGAAAGGCTAGCTACTCAGAAACACAGTAATAAGACCAGCCCCTTTCCTTCATGGAAAGGATGAGGATTTGTCTTGATAAAGATTGACATATTTCAGTTAAATCTTTTCCTTCCCTCTGGTAGCATCAGTATTTGAGGGCTCTAGTTTTTATTCTACTAACATAGTATATGACATAACATTGTTAGATTAAGGGATGTACATTATAGCATGGGAAATTATTGGAGTTGGCACATCTTCATAGGATTCTTTTATTGAGCTCTGCAGAAAGTAGCTGTCTGTGTTATCAACTTTTGATCGTCATTACAAAAACACCTGATATAATTAATATATAAAGAGGAAAATATTATTTTGACTCATAGCTTTAGATCTTCCACTCCATGACTGGGAGGCCACATTGCTTTCAGGTTTCTGGTGGAGGAACTCACTGGCAGTGGTAGGGGAGCAAACCACTCACTTCATGGCCAGGATGCAAAAGAGATAGAGGAAAAGAACGAGATTGGAGTTCTGCAATTCTCTTTGAAGACTTTCATCCAGTGATCCAACTTGCTTCCTTTATACCCACCTCTCAGATTTCTACTACTTCTCTGTAGTGGCACCTTGAAAACTAAATTTTAATGTGTGAACTTAGGGGAACCTTTAACATCTAAACTGTAGCACTTTCTTGACATTAGTAATAGTCCCTCCCTTTGAGTAATCTGCATCTAATAACTACCTAGTCTGTGCAGCAGTACTAAGCACAGCCCAATTGTCTTGATGAGAGTCAATTATGAAAAGTCATTTTAGGTTCTGATGTCATAGGGGGATTGATTGCCTGAAGTCTAGCAACTGCATTGTCCTGCAGTTTCTCCTCTGTTCAGTCTAGTGTCTCTCACCCTTTACAGGCATTGTTCTTGAGGGCACTCCTTAATAAACTTTTTGCACACAAATCTCTAGTTCAGTTTGTTTGAGAGGAACTTGCCCTCAACATCAAAATACAATTTATCTGTACCTTAAAACACTTTTAGTGAAGGAGAGTTCATAAAGTCTCACAATTAGCACAACTAAAAACATTCTAAAGCATTCATTTTTATATGTTGTGATTCCTGAAGTTTTATTTTCTTTATTCATTCTATTTGATTTAATAATTAAAGCATGCCTGCTTTGTACTAGGCATTGTGCCAGACATTCTTGATTCAGTGGCAAATAATGCAAGAAGAAAAGTAAGAAATAGTTAAATTAATAAACAATGAAAATACACTATAATTACTTAAATATATTGTGAAAATATTAAAATGGGGTATCTATTTTAAGTTATTAAGCATGGCAACACTGAAGGAAATTTGTAAGGTTTTATGAGAAAAATACCTGATCTGAGTCTTCATGGTAAGGAATCATTATTTTGGTGAAGAACAGAATATGGATTGGAAGAACATGAAGGAATGAGGACAGGTTTTAGCGATAAAGAAATATTTCCTTTGGATAGGACCAAAGAGTGTTATAGAGCTTAAAGGGAGGGAAAGAGAGATGTTGGCATGCATTGAATAACTTCAGACAAGGGAACAATACAGTCAGATTTCCATTTAGAAGTTATTAATGTGGTGAATTCTAAAGGACAGATTGTAGAAGAGTCCAGATAGCAGCAATTTTGCTAAGAAAGGATAGTGCGACCAGTGTAATAGGAAGAGATATGAAGAAAATAAAATAATGAATTCCTGAGATGGGAGGGTATTTAATTAGTAAATATGGCTGATGAATTGAATGTAGGAAGTTAGAGAGGTTAAGGCCCTCCTTGGTATCTATCTGGGTTGGGGATGGAAGTGCTATTCACTGAAATGTGTGTTATGAGTGAGGGTAATGATGATAAGAGGGAATGTGTTTGTATTTGTAAGGGGAATGAACAGAGGGTGAGGTATTACAACTTTGATATTTACACTTAGAAATTTTGAGATATCCAAAGGCAACTGAATGTGTTCATATACAGATCTGGAATTTGGAAACCACCTTGTCTGAATAGAAGAAGCCAAAGATTACCTCATTCCAGGAGCAGGTTCAGAGTAGGAAGAGAAAGAGATTGAAGATAATTTCAGTTCCAAAGACAGTGGCATGAGCTGTTTTTGTTCATCATCCTCATGCTAAGAACCTTGAATTACAAGGTAATGCTTAGTGTTAAAAAATTACAAGTTTCCTATTTTTCTGATTATTGATGTATATACAATCCTTGAAAGTCTTCTTAACTCTACCCTGTCAAAGGCAATAATAATAAATATAACATATCTAATTCTGGTCTATACAACAAAACTGGAATATGGAAAATTTTCCTAAAATTCCAGAGAAATTTCTAATTAGGTTGATGGGAAAATATTAAGGAACTTGTAATTTTTTTCTCATTGAGTTTATTGGTACATTTTAGGTATACAGTACAGTAACATTCATCAATGGGATCTTGTACCTTTATATGACAGGTCTTGGTTCTCATTTTTTCTCCTTACCCCTGCCCTCCCTTCACCCTCTCCTCCCTTCCCTGTTTACAAATACTTTATTTCCATTTTTCATTTTCTCATAATTTTTCTTTTCCCTTATTTCCTTTTCCAAAAATCACTGCAGTTCATGAGCAATGCATCTACTCGATATGTGTTTAGGATGTGTCTGTTTCTGCATGTTAAGTCACTTGAAGAAATGCATTTAAATTATTTTTTACTTCTTGAAGAATGTTTGTCTATTTCCATTAAATGAAAGAGGTTTGAAACAAAAATTGAAAAGTCCCTCAAGTGTAATCCGCACAGTCTATTTGTGAGAAGTAACTCTTATATTTCTTTTTTTAAATTTTATTTTGGGATCAGGAATTGAACTCAGGAAGTTGTGCTTGAAAGCAGGTGGCAGAACCACTGAGCTAAATCCCTAGACTTTATATTTCTCTATTAAAATAAATCTGTATTTAAACGTTAAAAATGTAGATTATATCTTTAGTAGTAAGACGTTTTTTACATATTACAATCTTTATGAATTATTTTGAGGGGATGTTAAATGGTTTTTTAAAACTATTTTATATAAATATGCAATAAGAATACAGAGTATTTCAGTTCATGTAATGATTGTGAAGCTATTGGAATGGTGGTTTTTCCACTTCCTGAGTGATTCATTTTGTCTTTTATCCTCAGTTCTTCTCTCCAAGTTTTCCTGCAGTGATTCAAAGAATGGCTGTGCTACAGCACTAGAGTGATGTGCTTTTGATTCTGGATTTTTTTCCTCTATTCAGTACTTTTTCTTCCTAGCCTGAAGAACCCCAATCCATGTTTTTATTTCCTGATCAGTCTTAGTATCTGGATGTTCAACTCTAAAACACTAACTACACTTTCCAACCATTTTTCTGTCTCAAAGAAATGCACATACAAAGCAATCAGAACATCAACTAAATCCTATCAGCTTCCATGATGTGCCAAGTTTTTATACTACTCACAACTACACATGAGTTGATGCTATTATTATCCCCTTTTGATACATGGAAAAACAGAATTGAGCAGGGTTGGGAGAGTTACTTAACTTGTCTGAGGTCTTGTGGCTGGAAAGGGGCAGGACCAAAATTGGAATATGCACAGTTTTCCTCTTGAACCCTCTTTCTTAAGTGCATTTTGCCTTTCAACAGTGTTAGCTTTTGAAATAATAATGGCTATTTTGTGTGCTACAGAATACAACTTAGGTGGTTAGCAAGAATGGAGAGCAAAATAAGTAAATAAAGAAATAAAAGTTCTTTGCAGGTGGTGGAAATTAAAAGATCCCAGGAGCAGCTACACCAATTTCCACAACTAACACTGTAAGAGAAGTAAAATTGTATATTTTTCTTGAGTTTAAACTTCTTGCACAATACAGGAAGATAAATTTAACTATCTGAAGTTGTTTGGAGCTTCAAGAAGTAGACTCCAGAGACTCAAAAATCAAAGGGAAGTGAATTAAAATAGGGAATTGTTTTCTAAAAATTCATGTAACTCTTAGCAATGATTTAGACCTTCCAAACAACATAAATTATATAAGCAGATTACTTCTAATTATAATGCCTCTCCCTCTAGATTACTGAACTCTTACACAATAGGATTTTAATTGATTCATATCAGCCTGCATGCCTAGTATTTGAGTAGAAATATGCCCGTTGTCAAGAAAATAAATTTATTTAGACATTTATAAACCATTCAAGGAGAAAGGCTGACAAACTAAGTTTTAAAAAATTGTTATAGCGCATATTGTTTAATATATATTGAAGTATATTTGGAACATCTTTCAGAGAAATTATTTATAGATCTTCAGTTGAATGTAACAATTTTAAACACGTTTATGTATAGATTTCTTATTTTATATTTTCCCACATAACAAAAATGTTCTCAGAAAATCACTTTTGTAGGCCTTCAGACTTTCTGGTGTTCCAGTAGGTGTTATCTGTACATCTTTTACTAAGACAGTTAGGAATTACCAGAACATTTCTGTTTGGTTTGCTACAGTTTGAATGCCCTCTACAAAACTTGCATTGAAATTTAATTGCCACTGTAACAGAATTAAGAGGTGGAGCTATAAAAAGAGGTACCTGGGTCATGAGGGCTCTGCCTTTACGAATGCATTGATTTTTAGGGATAGAATGGACTCTGATTTCCATAGTGGTTGTACTGGTTTACATTCTCAACAAAATGTGGAAAGGTTCTTTATTCTTCACATGCTTGCCAGCATATGTTGGGTTGTTTATGGGTGTGTGTGTGTGTGTGTGTGTGTGTGTGTGTGTATGTGTGTGTGTTCATGATAATAAACATTTTGTCTAGAGTACAATAAGATCTTAAAGTTGTTTTGATTTGCAGTTCCCTAATGGCTAAAAATGCTGAAAATTTTTATGTGTTTATTGGTTGTTTGCACTTCTTTGTTTGAGCAATGCCTTTTAATTTCATTTGCTCTTTTTTTATTGTGCTGCTTGTTTTGAGGGGTGCAATTTTTTCGAATTTGTTATTATTGGTGGTGAACCTATGGCATAAGTGCTGCATACAGTGGTTTGTTATCATTGAGCTCTAAAAGTTTTATCATCACTGTTATATATTCTAAATATTAATCCTTTATCAGATGAGTAGCTAATAGAAAAATTTTCTGTTTCTATAGGTTGTCTCTTCATTCTGTTGATTGTTTTCTTTGTTGTACAGAGCTTGCTATATGTTTATTTATTTGTTTGTTTATTTATTTTTGATACTGGGAATCGAACTCAGGACCTTGCACTTACGGGCTGGGCAGCAGCACCACTGAGCTAAATCCCCAGCCCCAGAAGCTTTTAAATTGAATATAACCTCATGTGTTTATACTTGGTGCTATTTCTCTTTTTCTACCTTAAATGTAAATGTATTTTTATTATTTTTATTTTATTATTTTTGAGGTACACAATGTTTACATTCCTTGTATAGAATTGCTACATGTGTAGAGTACATCTTCATTCCTTTTTTCATCCACTTTCCTATGCCTCCCTCCTCCCTCTCTCCATCTCTTGATCCTCTTTTGATTTGAGAAAGATCTATCTCTATACTTTCTAGTGTCCATCTTTTCTTTTGCTGTTTATTTATAATTTAGGTTTCTCATATGAGAGAAAGCAGATAATATTTAAACTTGTGTCTTGGATTTATTTCACTTAACATTATGGTCTCAACTGGAATCTGTTCAGGAATTCCTTGCATATGCCTATGGGTGCTAGTGTTTTCCGATTTTATCTTGAAGCAGTTTCAGTGTTTCTGTATTTGATTTTAGTACGGAGTGAGAGATACGAATCTAGTTTCATTCTTCTCTGCATGGATAACCAGTTTTTCCAGCACCATTTGTTTAAGAGGTTATTTTTTCTACAGCATATGCATCTTTGTTGAACATCAGGTGACTAATGGTATAGGGGATTATTTCTGAGTGTTCTATTATACTTCATTAGTCTACATGTCTATTTTTATATTTTTGGTGCCTTGTTTTATGTGAGGTGAAGTGTAAACTCCTTTATTCATCTCCACCTGTCCCTGAGGTACATTTAAGCATTATTTCCAATGCCTTCTTTTGACACCACTGCTACAGGTACAATGCTTTGTTTGCAGCCCCACCTTCAATGCAGTATTTCTCCATCTTTAAGTTTTTACATATTTTCTTCCCTACTCATATACAGTTTTTGCACCTAATTTTTCAAAAGTCTACTCATCTCTTATGAACTTTCTCAAAGTCCTAAGTGATGTCTGTCATGTCACTAACTTGAGTTTTTTGTTTTGTTTTGTTTATTTTTTTTTATTGAGTTTATTGGGACATTCTAGGTATATAGTACAGTTACATTCATCATTGGGATCTTGTACCTTTACATGACAGGTCTTGGTTCTCATTTTTTCCCCTTGTCCCTACCCTCCCTTCACCCCCTTCTTCCCTCCCCATTTACAAACACTTTATTCCCATTTTTTCTTTTTCTTTTCCCTTATTCCCCTTTCCCTACCCTTCCCACTTTACCTACACACCTTTAGCCCTTTTCTTCCTATTTCACATTGTTAATTATCCCATTAGAATCTTGAGTACTATTATGGTTTTTCACACCAGAGAAACTATTCGGTATTTACACGTGTGACTTATTTATTTCACTTATGAGTATATCCTCAAAATGTATCCATTTTCCTACAAATGACTCTAATTTCTCATACTTTATGGCTGAGTAGTATTCCATTTTATAGAAAAACCACATCTTCTTTATCCAGTTTCCAACAGATGGGCAAATAGGCTATTTCCAAGTTTTAGCTATGACAAGCTGTGCTGCTATAAACATAGGTGCACATATACCACTGTGATATGATTCTTTTAGTTCTTTTAGAAAGATACCCAACAGAGCTATGGCTGGGTCAAATGGAAGCTCTAGTCTTGGCTCTTTGAGGTATCTCCATATTGATTTCCTTAGTGGTTGCACTAGTCTGCAGTTTTGTTTATTTTTTCGTACCAGGAATTGAACTCGAACGTTGTGTTTGCGAGGCAAGTGGCAACACCACTGAGCTAAATCCCTGGCCCTTGAGTTGTTTTTATTAATGAATTAGCCATCCACATTAAGAATGTATGTGTGATTATGGGATTATACCTTGTCTGTTGTTATATTTCTTTACACTGTTTATCACAAGCAGGGATTTGATAAATATTTCTAATGAAATTTTGAAGGTTATTTAAATAATTTTTCATTTTTACATTTACCCCTGTGTTCTTCCTTTTCATGTGCTGTTCTGGTCACGTGTGTTCTATGGACCTTATATTTTTCATGCTCAATGTCTGGCCAATTTTGGTTCTTTCTTTGTTATGATGCTCTCAACTGGAGGTTCAAATTTATTGTCCTATACAGGCGCATCACAATTGTTCAGACATGGATACACTGGGACTTTAGAAAAGTGTTTCACATAACTTGTCTATATACAGCTGCAAATGTTATGGGGCACGAAGTGACAGTTGAGTTTATAGGAGAAGCATCTGGATATCAACACATCCAAAATAAACATAGTGTGTACAATTGAAAGACCCAGAGCTGCTCTCCTTTATTGTGAACTTATGTGTTTGCTCCAGACTTACAGGTCTGGACAGGAAGCTAAGGTGATGATGTAAACTTCTTGCAAAGAAGAGAATAAAAAATTTAGGCTCATGTCAACTTCTGAGCTCAATCCGCTTTGTGTCCTTATGACCTGCAGAGAAAATTTTTTTCTATATTCTTTCCTGGTTGAACACTGACATTAATATTTTAGTCAATAATCTCCTGCTGAATATGTATTGAGTGTAAAGTGCAGTGAGGCTATGGAAGTGAAGATATTGTGGTCTGCATCTTCAGAATGTTCTATAGTGTATTAATCAGAAAAATATTATAGGGAAATCCTAAAGAGAGTGCTTAAAATTTCATATATGCCAGTCATATAATAAATGCTGTATTTCACGTGGTCTTCAGGGTCAATAATACCTGTATACACACTCCGCATTAGATTAGTATTACCATTTTGTAGCAGTGGTTACTGTTGCAATTGCCTAACATTTCCCCCAGTGCTTTTCTGCACTTTCATGGCCTAGGCTAGAAAGTTGCTTCACTACCCACTTGTGAAGATTTAGCAGAGCCAAATTAATACCTGGAAAAAATCACTGAAATATTCCATTTTCCAACTTTCCAAAATCAGCAAAAATATTGACCATTTTCCACAGGAGATAAAGCTCACTGATGTCGTATTTTCTGCTTAGGAGGAACATTCCATAAGAGTAATGCCCGGAAGTGAGAGGTCTTCATTTCCAAAGGTTAAAGAAAACCAAAAACTAAACAGAAAATTGTATTCAGTTCTGTTGAGTTTATTTATTAATAGAGCATAACGATTATTTTCTGCACAATAGATTTATCATTTAAAAAAGACAAGATCTTATTTCAATCTTTCATGTATGTAAATCCTTTATTATATCATGGTCTTGATTGATATTGAAATCTTGAAGGACAACTCTTAGACAAATGATGAATGTTAAACCTTGGGTATAAGCACCCTTTGAAACATCAAGAAAATGAAAGCAAAGCCAGGAGTATAAAATGAATTCTCATATAATAGAATAAAAAATGTAAGGAGATGATGTCAAATGTTAATAAATGCTGAGTTTTTCCAATGATGTGAGACAAATTTGACAACATATAAAATTTTAAGAACATGTTTATAAACTAAATTAATCTAATGTTCAGTGGGAAAATGGAATTTGATTTATTAATGTTTTGCTTTACTGGATTTATTAATTTTTAACTACTGCACAATTTGTTTTCAAGGTTTATTTATCTTCATGCTTACTTGATGTAATTCTATTGCTTGTTATGATATGCAGAGCTATCATCTATAGAATAAAAATTCTATGAAAATAAATCATTTTAATGTGATAATGAATGGAGTAGAAGTTTAACCTCATTTTATTTTTTATGATCAAATTTGTTTCAGAAATTCTTGTTACCAAGAAATATTTGGGAGTGACATAGAAATGGGGAATAGGTGCTCTATTTCTGTCAGTTTATCTGTAAAACTTAAAGGAAATAAGTCTCTAACTAGATATCTGTTCATTCCCTTTACTTTTCTTAGAAAGTAGGTAATTATAATGCCCTGGACCTATATGTAGTTTTCCCTCCCTCACATCCCTTTTCCACACCCTACTCCACCCACTTGGTGCAGCTCAAAGTCCCTATATACCCTCCAACCACTACCCCTAAATATATAAAACTTTAATATGCTCTGAGCCATATTGTCCAGAGCTAAGCAGTATGTCCAGTAGATATTTGGAAAATAAAATGGGAATTAAGATAAAGAGATGAGGGATATAAAAGAGAACTTTTATTCCTATGAAACTGTATTAACCTGAAATTCATAAAGTTAGAGGATTTATTTGTATTTTCTGTCCCTCTTTATGATTCTCTCCCCTTTCTTTCCTTGCTTCTGCTTAACCTCTCTTCTTTCTTTTGTTGGGGAGCACTGTGGCATTTAGACTCATACTACTGACTGGGAACCATTCTTTTCGGGCTCCAAGAGAAGCACTTGCTCTTGTTGAGATCATAAGACAAGAATGATCCTGAAAAGCCAAATGGAAGCCTGGTAGAAAAAGGGAAATGATGCATAGAGATTTCATTTCGATTTATTACCAAGTTGACAAGATGTCCAAGCTTATTCTTTATGTGCTCAAAATGTATCTTTATCTTCAGAAAGAACGAAAGAGAGAGAGAGAGAGAGAGAGAGAGAGAGAGAGAGAGAGAGAGAGAGGAGACAGAGAGAGGGAGGAGAGAGAGAGAGAGAAAGAACGGAGACAGGACAGCAACAAAATGTTCTAGAATTTTCTTAAAACTCTACCCTTACAAGATTTTTTAGTTTCTTTTAAACACAAGAGACTGTGACCTGAGCCAGATGTACAAAAACTAATATATCTCCTACTTTATTTGGCGAAGAAGGTCAAAGGCAGAAAAATTCAGAACCCAGAGAAAGCATAGATGCTGATAGAGTCTGCTGAGTCTGCTTAAGTGAAGACACTGCATAGTAGAAAGGTAAAACACATGTGAGGACTGGAATTCAAGATAAGGATAGTATCCCAAAAGCCAAGATACAGAGTAATGAGCTGAGATAGCTCTTCATTCTCTACACACATAGTGGGGATCGCTGAAATAATATACCCATTGGAAAAATGAAAAGCTGGAGAGTTGGCAGGAGGATAAGTGAAAATAAGAGAGTAGGATGTGAAGAGAAGGAAAGTTTGAGACGTTTCAATTCACTATCTGTAGGTATCTTTCCATATTCGCTTGCAGGGAGGTTTAGTTTCCCTTGACTTACATATTTCTAAGAGTCAACTGTACTAGCATTCTTTGGTTTCTTCACCACTAAGAAGAAAAAAAAGCTTCATGATGGATACTAGTCATCTTTTTAAAGTACTTTACAAAGACTGGTTAGTGTTCAGATTGACCACGAGACATGTAAGTCCTATAAAAATTGACTTTCATGCCAGGATCATTGATTTCTTCTAAGTGAACTACCTAATTGGTATTTATGTTGAGATGAAGCCTGTTTAAATTTTACAGTGAACACTGCTGCCAAAAAAAATATGTGAGGTATGTAAGTTATCATCTTGCTGAGTATCTCTGTTTCCCTCATACTCTGAAGGTCTAACCTTACATATTGTTTTACATGCAGAGAGGCTTTATGTCATTACAATTTGTCACTTCCTTGTTACACTGTACTACAGAAATAATATTTGTCATTTTTGGTGTACAGGTGGTTGCTGTCACATTAGATCCATTTTTAAGTGTTCCTCAAATACACTGAGGTGAAGTTTTCTAACAGTGTGAAACTTTAAGTTTTGTGTCTTCAGTGGAAGGGAAATTTGCTGTCTTCCTTGACAGCTGGACAAGGGAAGACTGAAATCTTACTTCCTTTTCAGTATTCTCTGGAAAAATCATGAATAAGCAACATCTTAGGCAACTTCCAAAAAATATTTCTTGTCAAACTCCTGTCAGGATTCAGAAAGTCAGGGAACAACTTTTCTATTTTTTTTTTTATAATTTCATTTTTGGAAGTCTGAATTATGATTTTTTTTCCTGGAGTTTTTTTTTTGTAATCCAAAATGGAATAAAAGACTAGTCAATTTCATTTTATGTTTACATTGATATAGAAGGTGGTCCATGGATAGAATTCTATGATGACAATTTTTTACTAGTAGTATATATTTTAAGTTGAATCCTATTTATTATAAATCAATGTCTAAAGAACTTTTATGAATCATTTCTAGGACGTCATGTGATTTAAAAAAATACAATGGTATTTCTTATACACAAATATATCATACATATAAGAGCAGTAGAAAAGGGACCATTGCTTCTGTCTTGAAATCTTTCATTTTAATCCTCTTTCTTTGTTTTTCAGTCTCTAAAATTGTTAGGATGAAAAGAGGAAGAAAAACTGGGAAATAAATTAGACTTTTCAGAATTTCTCTCAGAACTATGAGAATGAAATGAATGTCTTTCAAACATACCTGCAATTTTCTTTTCTGAAGCATTGTTCCCTATTTCCAGCTGCAACTTTCAGTGGTTCTGGTTGGGCACTCTAGTTTAGACCACTTTTTAGTTGTACTTCTTAGGGATTATTTATACAGAGAGGACTCAGCATAGTCACTGAAGCAATGGACTTGAAAACTGCCTCTGATTTTTTCACAATTCATGTGACTTTGAAAAAGTTTCTGCCCTTTCCTTTAACCTCTTCATCATCTGTCTAATGAGCATAGTAAACAGTTGTATTCTCTGCATTAGTTTGTTATAAGAATTAAATGAATGAACATATATAAAGTCTTAGGTTAGCAACACATAGTAGGCATTTTGTATGTGTACTAGATAAAGAAATTCAAATATACTTGTTTCCAGCCTCACATTTTGATGCAGGCCCACTGAGCAATAATATATTTGTACTTTTACCCTGGTGGCAACAATGTCCCATAGCATTCCTGACTGATGTAGAGGAATAAATGAGTGAAAAACATTTGTATTATAGCATAGTCTAAAGTAACCTTCTTCTTTTATTTCATGTTGTGACCAACCTTAAAATTGTTTTAAATAGATGGAATTCCTTTCTTAAAGAAGATAATACATCATTGAAATCTAGGCATCTTCTCCTTGAACTGACTCTTTCATTCCATGCCCAGTTTTACACAATCAAGTGTTTGTTTGGAAATGTTTCTTATTATTTTTTAAATTATACGAAAAGGTTCTGTAAGAATTAATACCTGTTGCTGGGAGAGTTCTTCTAACTATTAACCTTCTTATGACCTATGGTTCAGCAGAACTGTGGTTTAGTTTAGTTGCAATAAGGATACACTTAAACACTTAAACACTTTATTCACCACTTTTCGTCCTTCAGAAATTGATTATAGAATACCTATAATTTATAAAAGCCTAAAGGCTTATATAATTCTCTTGCAGTTCACATCCCTTTAACCAAATGCAACTGTACATCATCAAAATATAGGATAAGATATCATTCAAATTCCTTCTTGACTTAAGATCTTAAGTTTCAGAATCACTTAAGATTTAGAGTGATAAATCAAAACAAAATACTGAACAAAAATCGTTCAAGTCATTCTAATGGGGAACACAATTTTTTACAGTCTGAGAGGAGGGAAAATTTTTTACCAGTCTCCCAAGTAAGTAAACCACTAGTAGGATTGTAAGTAATTTTCAACTCCCCTACCCTTACATCTCCTCTTATTCCACCTTCGGGATCTACCATGAACTTCTTATTATTTTTTGTTTTTGTTCTTAACTGTTTTCATACATAGTCATTGCTTATAGTCTACAGAATATTTTGACTGCCTATAGGAAAATTTTAAAAAATTACTTATGAGATGAATTGTATGGACATATAACAATTTTTAATAGTTTAAAAAATAAATTTGTGAAATATTAATTTCTGTACTTTAGGAAAGCACATGAAAAACAAGAACTGACAGCAGGCTTAAAATTACTGTAATTCCCAAGTAATGATGGATATAAATAACATTTTAATGCTTTTACAGCAGCTGGAATGTGATAGGAAAATATCTATCATTCTCACTGTTGATGAAGTTGCAAATTTGTTTCCTCCATTGACAAGTGGAGGAAATGGGAAAAGTCACTTCGTGGTTAATAAAAGTTAGGGCTTTTTTCCCATTGAAGTTTATGGACTCTAATTCTTTGAGGATGCATATATAAGTTTCATTTCCCTTTTCTGAGGAGCTCAGAGTTTACTATGAAAGACAAGTGGCAGGGTCAAAGAGAGCCAAGAGGTAAGGATTTTAACATCCTCATAAACTCCTCAGTCCTCCACTCCAACCCACCCTAATTAAATCTAAAATCAAGCAGAAAGAATGAAATAGTAGGTTAAATATTAATAAGCACATATTTAGAAAACACTAATATTTTTACCATTGCGTAGTAAAACATTTAAATAAAGTTGCCTGTTTTTGATAAGAATGCAGCTCTCCTTTCAAAGTGCCATTACAGCCCACTGGCATGACCCCTGCCACCCATTCACCTATGTGGAAATTCCAGAGACCACACTGGGTTAAAGAAGAAGGTAGTTATTGTCAAGTCAATACAAATACTGAGGCTGTGGCGGTTGGATGTTGAGAAGACTGCTACAGGATGATCACATGGTTGGGTTGCAAACCTGTAGCCTTTATACAATTCAAAGTTCATGTATGTGATTTTAGGTTAATGTGACAACGCGTGTCCAATGATTTTTGTTTACTACTGCAAGTGGTGCTGGTATTTTGTGGAAATATTGTAAAAAGGTTATGATTAACAGTCCATTTGAATGAAGACAGTCTTGATGAACTTTGGAATCACTTGCAAATTTAAATTTGTAAGGAAGATGTTAAATTATTTCATATTAATTTGTGCCATGCTACTTAATAATTAACTGTGAAAGGAAACGGAATAGAAAAGGAAGCATCAATTTAAAGATGTTACTGCAATAGTAGATTTATAGCAGTATTGGCATATTGGGCAGTGTTGCGGTTTAGCTTGCCTCCATACGACTTGGCCAAGCTGGATCTCAGTCAGATGAAATTACACCTCTTGTGACTGTCCATTGTTCTCAGCTATGGCCTCCATTCCTTACACAATGCCTGAAACCTGTTGTTCTTTAACTATTTGCTCAATGAATAGGTAAATAAATGCCTAGATATGTGGGTGGGTAGAATCAAAACAAACATAAGCCTCAGTTTCTCATCTGAAACATGAGAATAATGACAATTGTCTGAATGGATTGTCATGAAAACTAAAAGCAAAAATACAAAGAAAGTTCTTATTAGAATGGTTTGCACCTGAAAAATTCTAAAGTAAATTATAACCTCAATAAACTATAAAAGTCTGGTTCTGATAAATCACTACAGTCATTTAATCATCATTGTCCACTGAGAATTGCTTTCAGGAACTTTGCCCCCTAAAATGCTGAAATCCATAAATGTTCAAGTTTCTTATATAATTTGGCATAGTATTTGCATATATTTTACACAGCTCCCTTATATTTTATATCACCTCTAGATTACTTACAATACCTAATACAGCAAACAAGCTATGTAAATATTTGTTTTACTCTATTATTTATTGAAGAATGTCAATATAAAAGTATAATCTTTTATTGAAGAATGACATGTTCCATTCTATGAAGATGAAAGTTTAAAAAGTATTTTCAATCAGAGATTGGTTGAATCCATGAATGTAAAATCCGCAGATACACAGAGCTGACTTTATATTTTTTTAACAGCCATTAAAATGGTTCTTGTGAGTCTAAGAAATAGTGAATTTGGATTGCCATTAAATTCTTTGTCTAGAAAGTGATGTTTCATCCTGAGGCAAGGTCTTTCTTTTCATGGCTAAGAACCTGATATAGTTGCTTAACAATTGGCAGTAACAGTGAAAGGACTCTCAGTAGGCTATTAGTTAGAAAGCTATGATCAATAAATGTGAGTGCTCATCTTCAAAAGCCCATTTCAGTGTTCTTTTGCTGTTTTATTGTTGTTTTGTTGCTCTTCCTTGGTATCGCATTAAAATAGAAACTTCATTGTCCATTTTCATACAGTATTCAAAACTTATTTTATAGTTTAGCATTCCAATAACATTTTATAGCTACAATGCAAATTAATGTCTATTCTTTCAATTTGTGAAACTCTAAAGATAAACATCTATAAGGATCAGAGTTCCATTTTACTTATTTTTATCAAATATGTGATGAATGAACTACATCAATGCAAAATTTAGAATTAGTGCTACATGACAAAAAAATACTGTTTGTAGTACTCATATGCAACATGAGTTATTTTGTTTTCCTTGCCCAATTTTTTAACTATGCAGACAGTTATAAAATTTGTGGATTCAAAGATTAAATATAGTTTTAAAAACTAATACTATTTGTGCTTGAATGAATGTGGCCAAAAGTAAACAAAAACAAACACAAACAAAATGAGGCAGGTAGAAGAAAAACCAAGAAAATGTGATTGAAAAATACAGTAGATGTTTAAAATTTTAAAAAATTATTACTCTAGAACGTACATAATTGTGGAAGAGCCATAAGTCATATGGTACCAGATCCTGTGAGTAAGGTACATAAAGACATACTTTAATATTTTTAAGAGCCTGCCTTTTGGTTGGATGATACTCAACAGCAGCCTCCACACTTTTATCACACCTTATAAACCCATTCCATGAGAAGACTTCCAGAATTGCTTTAGAAAGAGGCAAGAAAGGGCCAGGGATTTAGCTCAGTGGTGTCACTGCCTGCCTCAGAAGCTCAAGGTCCTGAGTTCGATCCTTGGTACAAAAAAAAGAAGAAGGAGAAGGAAGAAGGATCACATCTCTTAGTATGGGGTAAAAGGGCAACATAATGACTAAAGAATACTATGATCTGATGATGATTTTATATTTTATTTTCATTTTATTTGTGATGTTGAAAATTGAACCTAGGACTTTGTTCATGCTAACCCATTTCTCTATCACTGAGCCACACAGTAGCTCAGGCCCCTGATGATCATCTTATACTTATATATTGTGGGACATTAAGATAATAAAAGCATTATTTTCAGAAGTATAATCATTACTTTAGTTAGTTCTTGTCAGTGATAAAGAGTTTATTTGAAACAAAATGTGACTTCTTAAAATTATCTTACTCTTCAAAATTATTTTATATAATCTTCACTCTAAGATTAAATATAACTAAAACTCTGTGAAAAATAATATATGCTATCTATATACTTCTTTCTAATTTAATAAGGATTAATATTTTAACCACTCCTACAAAATATAAGATATGAATTTAATATGTTCGTTTAATTTGTCATTATAGATGTGTAAATATATTCTAGTTAGCCTTTTCATTTTCTGATACTACTATTTCTTTTTATTACTCACAAATTATCATATACTACCTTTTCCTCTTCTAAAGCTAGTTTAAGAAAATAAAATATTGGAAACATAGAATTGACTGCTTAAAACTGTCATGGACACAACTTATATAATAGGTTGGCTTGCTTTTTCTGGTTCAGCTTGATGGAGGAATGCTCAATTTATAATCTTTAAAATCATTTTATTTTGTTAATATGGGTGTTACCAAAAGATATAGTGAATGTTTAAATAAAACATTAATTGTAGTAAAAGACATACTGTCATTAGTCTCCCTCAAAACACTCCCCATTGTTTTAAATGTATTTATCTCATCGTTCTTGCCACTCTTTCTTGAGCAGTTCTGGAAATCTTTGGTGAGTGCCTTTAGATGGTGAGATGAAAATATAGTGAATGCTGCCAAGTGCATTCCAGTGCAAAGGCAGGCTCATAAAACATTATAGTGTATCTTCATCCGTGGTATTCACCAAATCTGGCATAGTGAAACTAGTGGCTCTTTCTTGAAGTCAAAGGAACCCTGAAAAGTAAACATTATGAAATGATTGAAGACATCAAGGCAGCTATAATAGTGCAGCTCTAGACACTCACAAAATGGGACTTCCAGAACTGCTGCAGAAAGTGGCAAGAATGGTGTGATAAATGTTTGAAGTGAGGAGGGGTATTTTGAGAGGGATTAATGGCTATGTGTCTTTTACTGTAATACATTTTTAAAGCTTAAGCATTTATCGTATTACCTAGTAGAGTTAGACATACTTTTGTAATACCTAGTAGAGCTAGACATACTTTTGACACACAGTTAACATAATTATTTAACTACCACAACTATGTGTCTAAGATTTCTACAGCATTGTCATAATGTAGCACTTTGATTTGCAAGACAGAAATTTTGATAATTCATTATTTACTTGTGTTAGGGTGATAATATTGTTAATAATGGTTGCATTTCAAGAATTCTTTCAAAAGTATTCAGTGCTCAAGATGACTTTAAAGGGAACATAAAGGAGGCAGTAATACCATAGAGATCCCATTCTTTATTTTATTTTAATGCCATCACACAGGGAATTCAAGCAAGATAAAATTTCTCTATTTGTAGAGACCAAATGTGCAAAATGGACTGTCATAATTCCAGATGCACTGATAATGCATATTCTCTGGAGCATTTTATATTAGAATGTCTTGAAAATTTTATATTGTATACCAAGAACATATACAGTCACAGCCTTAAGATCTGTGAAATGTTAGTTTCCCCTTGATAAATTACAATGCAATTTTCTAGCCTACTAATTCCACGAAGGAAGCTAATGAGTAGAGCAAAAGTCTAATCAGCTGCCAATCAGAATTCCTTGAAGCACAGAATATCAAATATCAAAGCAATTTTTACAACTCATAAAAGCACTTATGCTCCATGATATATCATAAAACCTGTGATGAAAACCTAACGCTGATAAAGCAACCTTATTTCTCAAGTGTTTTTCCCCAGACTTCACCTTTAACCAAATCTTTCATTAACATTCAAGTCTATTAATATAGCGCTATAGGCAATCTATTATTATACTGTTAAGTTATTTAGCTCTATATAAAGGCCAGTCACAAATCTTAATAAATTTATGATAAAAATTGTAATGGTAGTATTCTTTCTTTCTTTGCAAAAAATATTGGTCTTTTTTAGAAATGTTAGAATGGATTTTTGTCTTTATTAAACTATGAAGTGGCAGGCTTTACTTTTACCCTTTGCATCATTTAGGTTGTCATAAAGCCTTTATTCATAACATAGTAGTACATAGTTTCATGAGATGTATTCATATTTTAATCATTAATGTATTTGTTGTCATTTTAATAGCAGAACATAGTTACTTTGCTGTGTTGCTTACAAGCAGTCATTGAAGGTACTGTGTGATTATGTTTCTTTGATATGACATCTTTTCTATTGAAACCCAGCCATTATGTGTATGTTTATGTGTTTCCCTGTCTACATTCATCCACATAAACACATGTGGGTGTCTAGGGTTTGTTGTTAGTTGAGAGTTGTGCAGGGTTCCCAAACATCTGTTTGCTGCTTACCTTCTTGATAATCCTTCTATTAGTGTTTTTATCATACTGACACACATCATGGGTGATCTTAATACAGTGATCACATTTTCCCTCTAACACAAGTTTGAGAGAATTCCACTTAAATTACTCTCCCACACTTGTGAACCTTGACTATATAGCTAGCAGCTACAAATTCAGGAAGATTATTTACCCTTTCCTGAGTTCTCTGAAAAGTCTAATTTTCTAGCAAAACAAGACATATCCTTAAGATAGATCCATAAGTTTCCTGGAGCTCAAAACTTAAGGATTTAGATAAATTTAGCCAGTTCGTTTTAATTATTTGAATTTTTATTTCAGCAGATGATGCTTTCCTCTCACATATTAAAGGAGGCAGAAATCTCAGGTGAACATTACTGGGAATGTTTTGGGGTACACATGTTGAAATTTTTCTCATTGATATTGAGAGTGATGTTAAAAACAAATTTTTTTCTTAAAAAATATTCTAACCAAGCAAATGCCATTTCTCAAATAAATGAAAATGTTTCATTACTATCACAAATGTGAAGGAATTATGATTAACAATTTCTCAGTCTCAGTATTTGTACCACCCTTGTTGTTCTAGTTAAAGAATTTAGAGAGACGAAACTCCCACTGGGTCTCTTCATTCCTCACATGCCACCCAGGCCCCTGGACTCTCAATTCTTTTCCTTAGCACACTCCACCTGATAGAATATCCCTCACAAATGGTAACAAGCATCCTCCGTAATCGAACAGATAAGTAGTTCTGCCCCTCGGAACTGAGAGGAAAGTATACAGATGTGAAAGGGCCTTAGCCCTGAGGAGTCTATCATCATTTGGGCACTACTCTTCCTGTTTAAAATGTTTTCTTTGCCTTAAGATTCATTGTTTTCAGAATTTCCTCTGGGTTACTCTTCATTCAGGAGGTCAAATCCATATTTTCCTTAATGAAGAAAACCCAAGACCATTCTTTTTTTTAAAATTTAATTTATTGGTACATTCTAGGTAGACAGTACAGTTACATTCATTACTGGGATCTTGTACCTTTACCAAGACCATTCTTTTTTTTAAAATTTAATTTATTGGTACATTCTAGGTAGACAGTACAGTTACATTCATTACTGGGATCTTGTACCTTTACCAAGACCATTCTTTTACCGCAGAATTATTTTGTATCTTACCCAGGAAGGGCAAAAGTGTTTTCACTGATCTAAGAATTTCTAAAAGCAGTGCCCAAGTTTAATGTATCATTTCTTCCTTATAGCCTAACATCTAGTGCTTAATATAAGTTACTAGATTTTAGGTGATAACTTAGAATAATAGTAGTTAATATTTATGTGACATTAGAAATAGAGTGATAGTACAGGTCAGTGTTAGAGCTCAAAATTTCAGTAATGTGATGTTCAATGGAAAAGAAAATGAAACCTAAAGATCAAAATGATTCATCCAGGTAGAATGATCCTGTACAGTAGGGTAGTTCACTACTCAACATAAATGTATACATTACAAATATGATATATTAGATCATTTGTAAGAGTTACAAAATGGTTCATTATAGGACATTCTTGCTGAAAGTACCCATGACAACATCTAATTTATCTTTAATCAAATCTTTATATATAATTAAATTAAAAAATTAAATTAAAGCATTCTATATAATTTATGCTCAAAATAACAAATGTAAATAAGTCAGAAAGCATCAAAATGTTTGGATAGCAAATTAAGAGCCTAATGTATACTATTTAATTATTTTTACTTATTGAAGCATATATAATTCTCTCATTCTCAGAGGATTATTTCGATTTGGTTTGACTTTTGTGAAAATAAATTATACAATATATAATATTCTGTAGCTTATTTATTTACCCAAGACTATATTATAAATATTGATAGACCTTACAAAGGTCTAATTTGTCCTTTAAATAGCTGCATTGTATTCTGCTGTTAGAATGTACCATTATATATTCAATCAAGAACATCACTACTATGGAGGGGGTGAAAGGAGGCCAGGTGAATGGGGAAAATAAGAACCAAGATGCATCATAGAAATGTACAAGATCCCAATGATGGAGGTAACTGTACTTATATACCTAAAATTTACCAATAAAAAAATAACATCACTATTAAATAAAGTAATATTCACCTGTGCAAATTAATCTATTTCTGAAAATGTAAGCTCCTGTCTGATCTGGAAAATGGAGAAAGAAAAAGATAAAATACACAGTATCTCTTCAAAGACTCCGTGCAATTGGCCTATGAGGCAGCTCATGAAGTTAATGTATTTTTTTTTTTTTAGCTATCAGCAGAACTGGGAATTTTTGTAAAATGTGAATGTCCCAAGTCCCCAAGTCTTCAATTTCATACTCAAGATCCTCTGTATCTAAGGCGTCTACTTCGCTGCCAAGTTTTGTTAAAGAAATGTTTCTAGTCCTTCTCAAGACATGGAAAGAAATTAAAAGAACACCAACTTTTTTTTCTTTAGAATTATTTTATTAAATCATAAACGTACAACAGCTTCTTAACTCTACACATGCACGTAAATTTTTTAAAGGAAAAACATGTCTTATTACACCATGATAATGGCTAATAGCTTTTCATACACCATGATAATGGCTAATAGCTTTTCAAAACTTTGAGGAAAAATCTTTAAAAAGGTTTCACCTGAAACCTACAAATTTAACATTATCAAAGAGTGGTTGCCCATGCCTATAAGTCCAGCACTTGGGAGGTTGAGGCAGGAGGCTGTAAGTTTGAGGCAAGTTTGGTGGGGGAGGGGGACAGCAAAACCAAGCCATAACATATAGTGATAAGCTCCAGCTAGTTTCATGCAGATTCAGTCCACTAGTATCTCACCAATGCCATTCTCACTCTGGATTTCAGAATTAGTGCTTCCTAGAAACTCAGGCTGAAGCAGTATCTCAGTTACTTAGCAAGTAGTTTATTCTTTTTCTACAGAGTAATTATAGATTTATAAACTCATTCTTATTTTGAAATATTCCACTATGGTGCTCAGAGGAGGCTAAATTTTATGATAAATAGCTGTAGTTTTAAAAGCTAGATTTAAAAACTCTATCTGGTCATTGGACAGATATTAGGGCAGGGGACTAAAATACCAACCACAGTAGGTCACACCAATAATATTTTTGACATATAAAATTGCTTTACATTTTATATTTCTATTATTGTTCTCAATTATATTGCAGACAAAATTAGATAGTTAATTATTGGGAATTTCTATTCAGAAATTTCTTTCCCAGCCTAAAATTATTAACATATAAATAGTGATTTTCAATATTCTGGTTATTAAAATAATTTCACATATTTCAAAATTGCAGTGGGAAATAATTTTGCCATAACATTTTATATCCTATGACAGCAGCATGATGTTTCTTCATTCAACCTATAAAATAGATATAGCATTTATAAATACCACGTACATTACTACTAATGTCAAACACTTTGCTATTCCCCTGGAATTCTATTTTTTCTTATATAATTTCTTTTTTTATATTGAAGAAATATGAAGTTATTTAACCATTGACTTTATGAAACAATAATTTGAAATAATAACTGAAAACTTTTGAAGTTTGGAAACACTTGCCACATCAGCTTTTCCTAAACATGACTCATGAACCACAGACATTTTAGCAAAGGGGTAGGTTTTTTGTGTGTCACTTAATGAGGTCCTTGGATGATTCAGACCTACAGGTTGAAGGAATTCTGAAGCTGGAGACTTTTTGTCAAAATGATTGTAAGTGTATATAAATATATAACTAGGAACTCTAGTTTTCATCTGTGTGTTTGTTCTCAGCAAGGTACACATGGTAACTTATAACCCTCCGTGAATTTTCTTCAGTCCAGTCCAACAACACTGTATTTTGCTAGCAGGATGAAATGAGGACTTTAGCAAAGTTGCTGTCTCACAGTGGGACTACGTGACATGTTATAATATACCCGTATTTGTCATTTATTTTTTGGCTGTATTACAGTACAGTGGTATGGTCAGAATTAAGGTCAGGAGTCTAACAGGAGTCTAACAGTCCTGGATTTCCAGTGCTGCACCATCATTTATTAGTTCTATATACCCTTATTTAGTCTGCTGCACTCCTCTGAACCTTGCTTATGAAGTAGGGACCTTACAACTCCCCTTGTAGGAATGCATTCAAGTTTAACTGATAAAATGTGTTGTAGCAGACTAATTTATTTACCTTGATGTCCCTTTCTTAGAACTGTACTATTCGCCTTTCCTCTGGGCGAAGGAGCACAGTTGGCTCATTCCAAGGCAAACTGGGGTCTACAGAAGCAATGCCTACTAAAAGCAAGTCCTTTGGATTATCTTTGAGCTGTGCTGTACACATTTTCCAAAGCCCCACTAGAATTGATTCCACTTACTGGCAGAAGGTACTTACCTTTCTTTTCATTTCCAGTCTTATTTCTCTTTTTCTTACTAGTTTTCTTAGGACCTCCTTTCACATGAAGTATTTGACTGAAAATGTTTGTGTCATGCTCTAATTTATAGAAAACTAAGAATTAAATATGTGAAAAGCACTTAGAATAGTATCTGATACATAGCAACTGATAGTAATTATTAATTCCTAAAGACATTTAATTAGTGTGTAAAAAACAAGAAGCTATAATTTTGAAAACTACCTTCATGACTTCATATCTGCAACTCCTTTTTCAACCCTTTTCTTATTGTTTAAGAAAAATAATTCTTGTAAATTTGTTTTCTGTTTGAACAGTAGGTACATGTTTAACATGAGAATTTAGGTAATGACTTCCACCTATACTAATTTTTCTGCCTTTTAAAATAAAATATTTATGACACCTACTTTTGTCTGGAAGTTCAAATGAAAAATTGTTGAAGGCAAAATTTTAAAAATATAGGTAAGAAAAGTTGTCTGAGATCCTGATAACATTGTAGAAAAGTAAGAGATCCCTATTTCATTGCAAGGCACCATGCGCACTTTTTAGTGAAAACCAACTGTGTTATGATAAATTAACTATAATATCTTCAGAGGCCAAGTGTCTCAGAAAAAAGCAACAGTAACATCTCAGCAAAAGTGGAATCCATTAGATTCACACCTGTAACTCATTAATTTCGACCAAGGGTTAGATTTCACAGAAAGCAATTACCAAGATGGATTGATTTCTTTAATACACAATTTTTTAAAAAATAAGAAGGCTGTGTTAAATATTTTCTCTGATCATTGTTGCCCTCAGCAATAGCTGAACTAGTGGCCACTAATTATTTCATTATTTCTTTCTTAGGAGACTAAGAAGAGCTATTTATTACAATATTTAAATATTGGACTAGAAAAGATGCCTCCAAATATTTCACATCTTTAATTCTACACAAATGTAGGTTTATTTTCAGTGGACTACCTGGAAGGAATTTAAAAATTACCTCTGTTATATAGAGCTTGTATTTAGGTCAAAATTGATGCTTTGTGTGTATTTCGAGTATGTACTTGTGTGTGTTAACATCTGTTTTTGTTTCTGAAGTTGTTCAGGTATGAACATTTATTTACACACTTAAGTCTTTTAAAACAAATGAATTTTTTTGAGACAGGATATTGCTATATGTACCAAATCCCCTTGAGGAATGTGATCATTATGTATTACAAACATATACAAATAAAAATTGAAAAAAGATAAATAATTTAAAGATGATAAAATTATGTTTGATTAGGTCTTTTATCTGAGTCGTCTACAATGTTACTCTATTCACATCCCAGTAACATTGCTAAGCTATAAGAAAAGAATAATGTTTAGATTATTTTACATTGTTTGCTTTTATCTTTCCACATATAATTTAATATATTTGTTGTTGTTTTTTCTTAATAAAGTAGCATTTTTAAGTGTTACCTTTCAGAGCTTCATCTAAAAGTAGCTATATTATTGATAGTTTTTCTCTTTCTTTTGGTATGGGGAATTGTACTGAGCATCTTGCACTTCCCAGGAGGCACTGTGCCATTGACCTACATTCCCAGTTATTATTGATAAATTAACATAATGATTAAATAGAAATTAACTCTCGCGATTAATCAATAAAATTCTGTGGACTTGCTTTCCCTGAAAATTGTTGTTAAACTTTTTAGTTGTAAGTTAATTACCTTTCTATAATAGAATGTCCTAACTTCCAAAATTCTATGCTGTTTTCATTTTTTGAGAAGCCATTTGTCATGGGCTAATTCCCACTCTCTGGAAATAGTTGAAGGAAAGAACTTCAGCGTCCCCCTGCCTTCTTCTACAAGTGAGACAATCAAGGTCTAGAGCACTAAAGACTCCCTCAGAGTCACATAATTATGAGACAAAACTAGAATAACCAATCTGTTTCTCTTTAATCTATCCTTATCTTGTCTGATGTAGTAGGATTATAGAGATGATGGAATGTTACATGGTATTTCAGACATCTTCTACCTGTACCTTCTTTGGAGGAAACTGAGTCTAAAGAGTTGAGAGAGCAAGAAAATTTACGTGGGTAATTTCTAATCTCATTTCATCTATTCTAACTTGAAAGTGTGTGGATTTAAGCTGCTTTCTGAGCACAGTTTAAAACAATCTCATCCAAGCTTAAAAGAGAACTCTTGACACTATATAAAACAGCTGTTCATTTCTGTCTGACATCAATAAAGTGTCCTAGTTCATTTTCACATTACTTTTCCTCTATGATATAGGCGATCTTTGTATATCCCTACTGAAATCGGCAATGTGTCTTGGCTGAACTACAGCTTATGTAGAAATACTATTCATATTTTATTGTAGTGCCTTCAGCAGCTCTTTACAGCCATCATTATTAAAAAGCGTATCTCAGGATTGTTGCTGGGAACATGGGAGCTAGTGAGTTTGACTTCAACCCCAGGATATTCTAGGTGATGTGAGAGGTGTCAGTACTATGGCAGATATATGGTTGTTATCAATTCATTTTCTAGTACTCCTAGTAGGGAATATTGGAGTTTTTGTCTTAAAAATTGCTATGTTCTGTTCTATTTGGAAGATTATTTTGTTTATGTTTTCTTAGCTTTCTTTATCTCCTAGGCCATATATAAGAATTAATATGCACATGAAGCATTCTTCAACTTAACAAACATCACTCCCTCCTCACATGGCTGGTTTACACACTTGTCACAAACATGCTTGTAACATAACAGACTCTTTCTAACATATATTCATCTGTACACATATTCACACTCATAATTGGGGGACATATACTGTTCTTGCCATATCATTATGTTGTACTTATACATTATATTTTCCAGTGCATTAGCATTATGAATTCTTAAATTGAAATACCTAAGGGTACTTACATAATTTTAATTGTGTTTATTCAAAATCATTTAAAAATAATGCCTCATTCAACAATTTCAGTTAGCATCTATTTCTAAGTGTGTTATTACTTATTCATTAATTGAAGCCCTTTAATTTTATATTCTGCTGCTGGCAATTGTGGCTTGTTTGGTACTTATTACAGCCACTTTAGACAAGTAAATAAAGATCAGATGGAAAACCTCAGCAACAGCTGGAAATAAACCAGTAGTTTCTGTTTGGGTTTGGCAAGAATGAAGCACTGCAGGGCTGTGCATGGAGAAATATCAGCCAAAACTGTTACACACTGTGAGAAAAGATTACATATCTCTGGAGTTTTGACCTTCTAATTATTAGGGGTTTTCTTTGTCCGTGAAGTGTGCCACCTGTGTGGTTGGGAGTAACATAAAATAAGTAAATCATTACCACAATGGTAATAGTGTATATCTTTCTGGTTTAGCTATGATAAGAAAACCTTAAACTAGAAATACAAAATGGTGTAGAACATATCAAAAGGCTTTTTGGGAGGCTTATTCTTGTTCTTATTTTATTTTCATTGAGTTTATCAGTACTTTTTAGGTTTACAGTACAGTTAACAGTCATCATTGGGATCTTGTACCTTTACATGATGTATCTTGGTTCTTATTTTTTCCCATTCCCCTGCCCTCCCTCCCCCCACTCCACTCTTCCCTATTTACAATCTTGTTCTTATTTTAGATTTTCCTTCAGTTATATTCAGTTCCAGTACATGATGATTCTAGGGAATTACCAGTATCTATCAGACCACCCATGGAAGAACAGTGCTCTGCTGATGACTTGTAATAACTTGCTTCTGAGTCACATACATTTGTGGTACACGAATGTCTTCCAAAATATTCTAGTTTAGCAGACTGAGCTTATTTCTTTTCTAAGAGAGTATGGACATAGTATTTTTTAAGAGTGAAGACTCTAAGTAGGTAGTAATTGCAGTTATGTGTTTATGACAACTGCATTGCAATTTGACCTTGTTAAACTATAGCATGTGAAACCCCTAAGAAACCCTTGTAGACAGATATTGTGACCTGAGAAACTTCACCCATCTTAATACCTTCTAGAATATGACTAGAAATAGAGGAAAAATAAATATTAATTTTTTCATCTTTTTCTTTCAAAAGAGGAGCTTTCCTCATAGAATTAGTGGTTGGAGTCTATGTTCTTCTGCTCAATTCATTTCTATTTCAAGGAATTAGGCAAAATCTAAACCCAATGCTATTTATTCATCCCTTTTAAAAATTAGTGCAATACTTTTTGCCTAGAGTTTTCCAATCCAAAAATATATTTTTTCAGTTTTTTTAGATAGAGTCCTGCTGTGTACTTCAGGCTGGCTTTCTGAGGCTGGTCTGAAGCTCATTGTGATCCTCCTGCCTCAGCCTCTAGAGTGCTGGAATTACAAGTGTGCATCACGACATCTGGCCTTCCAATATCTTAAAATAGTGATTTTCAAATTTTAGCATAATCAGAATCACCTGAATGGTTTGTCCCACCTCCAGTTTGATTTATTAGGTCTATGATGCCCCACCCCAATGTTTTGATATGTTTCTAAGAGATATTGTTTTTTCCAGTTCCTGGGACCACCCTTTGAATACTAATGCCTAGAATAATAAGCTCCTTTGAGAACAGAATAGTGAGGAAATACACTATATAATAAGAAAAAATTACTTCTTGGATTATAGGAATGTTGAAAACTTTGTACTTATACTTTTTCTGTATTTACATTTTCCAAAAGTTGCATATAAGTACATTTTTAGACCATTCATTCAACTAGTAACTCATTGTCTCTATCTACTTTTCTCTTCTGAACAACATAGCAATATCATAATCATAGACCTTCCCTCATGTCTGTTCTTTTCCCCTACTGGGCAGACATCCTCTCCCCTGTCTTCAGGAGTATCTTTCAGTCAACACTCTCCAGAAAATTGCCTCGTTCTGTTTATAGTGCAATGTCAATTGTGCCAGAAGTAAGTACAAGGAATGCTGCTCCCCATTGATCAGTGAACCACTTAATTACGCTTTTAAAATTCTCCATTTTCTCGCCACCCCTCCTCAAGTTACAATCCCAAAAGTTTCTGCATAGATCTAAACACTATTGGGAAAAGGGTCTTATGGTCAAATACTGACACTATATATGCTCAGAGATTTAAAAATGTTAGAGGAGGGCTGGGGGCTTAGCTCAGTGGTGCTGCCGCCTGCCTCAAAAGCATAGGTCCTAAGTTTGATCCCCGGTACCCACCCAAAAAGAAAAAATGCTGGTGGAGTGTGTTCATTTCTCAGTTTGTCTTATTCAGAGCTTCTTAAAATTATATATATACATATTTTATAGTCACTGATTCAGCTTTTTATCTTAGTGCTTCTCTTCTAATACACTTCTACACATTTTTGCTTTGTATTAATCACTTTAGATTTTTAAAAACAAACAATATAATATTCTTTTAAAAAACTTTAAAGTATCTTGGATTCTTTTATTTATGATTCTTACAGGCATGTGAGGGTAGGGGGCTTGCTTAGAGAGAATAAAGGTTGTAACCTGTGCTGTCTGTTGAGACAGTGATTTTAATTACATTTAATTCCCATTCACTCTGTATGTTACTTGATCTGCTCATCAGTTTAAAAGCATATTGATAAATACAGCCATGGCTTAACCCCTTGGCCTTCAACTCTTCTAGAATTGCATCCAGGCGTAAGTGAGTTTGCCACATTTAGATGTTATACTTTCTTACTGATGAGAAAATATTGAGATCCTTGCTAGATATCAGAGCCCTTGTTTTTCTAGAGAAAAGTCCATATTCCATTAGAAAATAAATAGCATGCTACAAAAAGCTTTCAAAATTCTGGCTTACAGTCAAAGTATAAGTAACAGTTTGAAAAACCTCCATGTACCCAATCTTCTCGCATATATGTTAATGTTTATTTTCCTTCATAAGTGCTTTAAAAATCTTTCATCCTTTCCTAAAGATGCTTATTTGTTAATTTTAAATTACCAGAATACTTGTTTTATCTAAAACTTGACTAGGAACATATGTAATATTATATAGTTGAGCATAGTTTTAAACACATAGTTTTTTAAAATAAATATTTTCCATAAACCAGAATATAATAGAAATTTTTATGAGTATGAGATCTGTACCTTGCTCTCAGACCATTCAGAGAGAGAGAGAGAGAGAGAGAGAGAGAGAGAGAGAAACAGATGGTTCTCAACTTTTGTTTTGATCTTTCCCTGTGCTAGCCATATGTGCTATGGTGCTCTTCTATGATGTAGGGCAGTGACCATGAGCCACAGCACCCAGTCAGTGATTACAGAGGAAAACAGCCAACACTCTAAGTGTACTCTGTTGCTATGCTATGCTATTTAGTATGGTAGGTATATTAAATGTATTTTCAGTGGAAGATATTTTCAACTTCTGCTAGATTTATTAGGATGTAATCTCATCATAAGCCAAGGAGCATCTGTATTTATAGGGATATAAATATATACATTATATCTGTTTGTTTGTTTTTCGTACTGGGGATCAAACTCCAGACCTTGTGCTTTCAAGGCAGGCGGTGGAACCACTGAGCTAAATCCCTGGCCCAAATGACGAAGGCTACCTGCTTTTTTCTCTTTGGTTCTGGGGATTGAACTCAGGACCTTGCACTTGCGAGGCAGGCAGCTGCACCACTGAGCTAAATCTCCAAACTATATATGTAATGATGTACATGTAAATTATGATGGGACATATATGAAGGCAAATATAAAATATTAATAAGTAAGGAATCTAGATAAAAATGATAGAGAGATGTAGTTCTGCATACAGACTATACATTTTGTTAGTTTGGAATGGATTCAAGATTATGTAATAAGATCATACAATATTTAATTATACACTAATTATTGAAATGTTTCTCAAATTCTTTGTATCATGGTATTTAGTTTGATTCTGTATATCATGACATCTACTTTTGTAACTAAATGAGTTTTACAAATTCATGGTCATTTAAAATTTTGCTTAATTTAATTTGGCTTTGAATGAAGAAAACATTAGCAACATTTTTCTTCCCCTTGTTCTATTGTATTTTATGTAGAAAATACAGATGGCTATCTATTGCTATCACTGGATTTAATTTTTTATTTGCTTTGACTTTTCTGGGTTTCTAGTTCTAGGATATATATTATAATTTCCAAATCTAATTAAATCCCTATATTACATAAATATTTCCTCTTTGTTCATTTCTAATGGTTAGAATTAAATGATGGTTTCACAAAAATCACAATAGATTGAAAGGAAAATATTGTATTTTTCTCACATGTGTATCAAATGTTCTGGCTCATAAATCAGGAAGAGCACAGAAAGATACAACTGGAGTCCTTCCTAGTTCCTGTGGTACAGCCAAATTCCTGACATTCAGGCATATTTACAATACCCATGTTTCAGTAAGCCCTTATGTGCTTTGAGTGGGCTGAAAAGAATGTGAAATAATTTCACGTGATAACTTTTTCAGGAGGCTGGATGAGGAACATGACATCCTCTTTGAAGAGAAAATAATATTTGCTTGGAATATTAACCATTGATTTCTTTGCTTTTGGTTAAGCATGCCATGACACTGGAAGATTTACTTTGTATCCTATGTAGACTGTTACTCGTGCATATGAGCTTTGAGAACAAACTTTGTGTCACTTCCATAGGGCTTCATCAGCTCCCAAGAGTACTATCTTGACTTGGGACTGAGGCTACCACTTACCTCCTTAGATTCCCCTCTAAACCATCACCAGTACTTGGCCATCCCTGATATTAGATAAAATAATGGAGCTAACAATAATTATAGCACTCGGCAATTGAACATTTATCTTGTTCTATGTGCCTCACATACTTGATGAAATCTAATCTTTAAAATCATCTTGAAAGATAAATATTTTCATTGGCACATCACAAATAAGGAAATTGAAACTTACATAGCATAATTGTTGAAGACAAAAATTAACTGATTCTTTCTAATTGTGGAACTTATATCTTTTCCACAAAACCTGCCAAAGATAAAAGGAACAACAAATGGTTACTGACACTAAGACAAGATGCATGTGGGCAGTTATTACTTTGCTGCCTGCAATGAAATGGAGAAACACTGTCAAATCCTGATATGAAAAAAAGAACTTTGTTAGAAGTCTTAAGTATTACATGTAACTGATACTTTTTTCTCCTTTATATTTCAAGCCACAATTCTTAGTGGAACCTGGCTCAGGGTAGGTGCTTAGGGAATCTTTGATAAATAATGAATAAATAGGAGAATAATTTATCAAACAACATTTTGCTAATCTCAATGACTAAAATCAACTTGTAAAATTAGGAGAGAATTATCTCATAACTCTTCGACAACTTTTTACTGCAGTATTATGAAGATAGAAGATATGAAAAGGTTTACAAAGAGCTAGGAAATAAATTTTTAAAGATGCTACTATCCCTTTACTCAATAAATTGTATCTTAAAGCATACTTTAAGAAAGGAATGTAAAAGTAGTCATTATCTCTTTTCTTCATTTTGGGGATGCCCAGGTCCTATAGATATGCCTGTTGATTTTCTATCACAGAAGTCTGATTTTTCCTTTAATTGTGTCAAGTTATTCTTACCTAATTTCAATTATGTTTGAAAAATTTTTATAGTCCTAAATTAATATAATAGAATTATTTCCTCAAGCTATCTTTTCTGGTATAATTAATTAGCATATATCTATCTTTTGGATTTTGTTTTCTCCTACAAATTGGCAACTGGTCATAAGAATCTCCAGGGTACTTTCATCTCCCCCTTCAAAAACAGTTGCATTTACATCCTCATTAGATTATAAAGTATTATATACTTCCTATGAATTTGGAGGCCTCCTAGTAATGAACTGCTTTGTCTTGTTTCTGTTAGTACTAATATTTATTTTCAACAGAAACAATAAAGATTGCCATTATACTATTTGCTTGAAAGAGGAATACCCTTTTAAAGGTCCTTTATAAAAAACTTAGGCTCTTTTTCTACAGGCCAGAGCTATACCAGGCTATGAACATAGTCCATGAAGTATGGTTTATGGCTCTGCTGAGATCTTAATTTTTCTTCTTAAAGCACTAAGAGAGTTGGGAACCAAATATGCCTTGCAATGATTTATGAAGCAATGATGTCTCAAACTGTATTCACACTTAAGTTCTGCTTTCATATCCCTGAATGATAACTATCTCTAGCCTTTTATTTTATATATATATTACTTAGCAAAGAAATACTGCTGTATAAAGCTAAGTAATATTTTTTCCTAAACAGATAACATTTCTGTATTAATTCCTGAAAACATTTTTAGCTGGAAAATTTACAGAGTCAGGGGCTTTCCACATCCCTTGACCTCTTATTCCTGTGCAGGAATGTAAATTGATGTAAATTGTCCTCCTCAACCCTCTTTTACCTTCTAAGGTACTGAATCCCTACAGCATATTTTTAAGCAACATCTGCATTTCCAGACTTTGTAACATTGATTAACTTTTGAAGATGCAAATATTTCTAAAGGGCTTTTATTATTAAAAGAAAAATTCTCTGTGTAAGTGATACAGCCGTCTATGTGCTTTACATGTACACCATTGGACGTTTTAATTTTCATTTTCAATATTTCTACTTTT
The DNA here is from genome assembly GCF_012274545.1 of Fukomys damarensis. NCBI lineage: Eukaryota > Metazoa > Chordata > Mammalia > Rodentia > Bathyergidae > Fukomys > Fukomys damarensis. The sequence continues at coordinate 32,318,691 of NW_022900919.1, read as the reverse complement.
GAGGTTTCATGTAATACACAAAATACTAATTGTTAAATTGTTGTACAGACGCATAGGAATAAGTGTTTTCTTAGTGGGCTTCTTAAAATTGCAGCTTTAAAGGCCTGTTTGCTCTTGTTTCATACTGACAGGGATGGTGGATTTAATAGGTTCCCTGGAGCTTTTAATCACCATATAACTCTCTCTGTGATGGTCAGTTTTGGGTCTACATTATGTGACCTGACTCTCAACTTGTTTGAACGGCTGTCAAACTGCACAGGAACTGAAGGCTACTGGGTAGTTCTGTTGTTTTTCCAATTGAGAAAACAACAGCCCTGCCTGAAAATGTCTGACAAGCTCTAGAACCGCTTCCTTCCTAGCAAAAGACTGATCCCTGGAAGAATCTTTACCTGCTGAAAGAAAAGTAATGTGGCTGGAATGCCTTATCATAATGTAAATCTATATTGCTTTGCTCTACAATAACAGCTTGTCTATCTCTTGCCATCATTTATTCCCTGAGGTTGAAACCATTATCACATCAACAGCGCTCCCTTCTCAGTTAGCTTGCACTGCTAGTCAGCATTCCTGCAGAAAGCACAATGTCTCCTAACTGTTCTCCCCAGACCCAGTTTGTGGTATTTAAATTAAGGAAGCTCTGACATGTCTTGAAAGGAACCAAAGTATTGTATTGCCTCTAGACTTTCCAATCCACCAATTAAAATTCTTGCCAAGTGTTGCATTATGCACAGCTTCCTTATTTTTGCTGTAAATTTCATTACATATTTTTCTAAGATGAGAAAGTTTGTACTTTTTATTTCATAAGCCCACATAATAAACACAGCTTTCTTCAGAACTGTCTGAGGTGTTGGATTCATGTGCTGTGTTAAATATAGTGCTCCTTTGTGGAGGGAAGCACACATGGCTCATTTTAACTTCTCTCACAAGCATTTTAGATGGGGCAAAATTGTTCCACTGGGGAAAAAGAAAATAGACATTTCGATGAGCTGCTGGATTATCCAAACTAGGGCTTTATCCTTTCTGTAATCTCTTTTCTATGAACTTGAAGAATGAACAAAATTTTATTGGCACTGAGAATCCACTTCCCTCTCCCCCAGGCCACCACTACTTGTTCTGGTCCTGGATTTTTACTTTTTACTGATTGTGTATATGAATAATAAGCTGTCACTAAATAATCTCTTTTGTAGCAATCTCTTTTGTTACTCTTGTGTAGCATTCACTCTATTGCTATTCTGAGGAAGAATCCCCAATGACTCAGAAAGAGATCAAACAGGTTTAGAGGGAGGTGTGTCTAGGAGAGGGCACATAATATTTGCTTTGGACTTGGTAGCTGGATGTGGATTTGGAACTAGGGGAAGCAAACTGAATTTTAAAAATTCATTTATTTTTCAATGAGTTTATTGGTACTTTTACGTATACAGTACAGCTGCATTCATCATTGGGATCTTGTAACTTTACATGACAGATCTTGGTTCTCATTTTTTCCCCATAGTCCTACACCTTCTCCACCTCCCTTCACCACCTCCACCCTCCCCTATTACAAAGAGTTTGTTTCCATTTTTTCCTTTTCTCATATTTTTTCTTTCCCTTACTTCCTTTCCCCTACCCTTCCCACTTCCCCTATAGCTTCAACCCTTTTCTTCCTATTTCACAGTATCAGTTATACAATTTGGATCTTATTTAAAGTTTTAGTTTTTCACACCCAAGAAACTATTCGGTATTTACACATGTGTGTCTTATTTATTTCACTTAAGAGTATGGCCTCGGTATGCATCAATTTTCCTATGAATGACTCTAGTTTCTCATTCTTATGGCTGAGTAGTATTCCATTTTGTAGAAAAAAATGCATCTTCTTTATCCAGTCTCCAACTGATAGGCAATTGGGCTGCTTCCAAGTTTTAGCTATGACAAACTGTACTGCTGTAAACATAGGTGTGCATATATCACTGTGCTATGATTCTTTTAATTCTTTTGGAAAGATACCCAGTGGAGGGATAGCTGGTCAATGGAACCTCTAATCCTAGTTCTGTGAGGTATCTCCATATTGATTTCCACAGTGGTTGCACCAGTCTGCACTCCCACCAACAATGGAGAAGGGTTCCTTTCTCCCCACAGCCCCAATGGCATTTGATATTGGTTGATTTCTTGATAGCAGCCATTCTTTCTGGGGTGAAGTGGAATCTCAGTGTTGTTTTCATCTGTATCTCTGAAATGACCAGTGATGTTGAACATTTTTTAATATATTTATTTGCTGCTTTTACTTGTTTGTCTGAGAAATGTCAAGTCTTTATATTTGGGGGGGGCCTCATTTTTTTTTTTACTTCTTTATAAATTCTAGATAACAGTCCTTTGTCTGAGGAGAAGCTGGAAAATTTTTTGCCCAAGTTGTAGTTTGTCTCTTAGCTCTGTTGGTGGTTTCTTTTGCAATGCAGAAGCTTTTTAATAAAATGAGATCCCAGTTGTTGAATCTTTGTGCTAGTTCCTGTGCTACTGTGGATTTGTTCATAAATTCTTTTCCTATGCCAATGTATTTGAGAATTCTGCCTAACTTATCTTCCAGCAAGTTCAGTGTTTCTGTTTTAATACATCTTTAATCCACTTGGATTTCAGTTTAGTGCATGGTGAAAGATAAGGATTTAGTTTTAATCTTTGGAAAGTTGAAATCCAGTTTTTCCAACACCATTTATTAAAGAGGCTATGTTTCCTCCAGTGAGGGTAGTTGGCTCCTTTGTCAAAGATGAGGTAGCTGAGTACATCTGGAGTTGTTTCTGTATCTTCCAATCTATTCCACTGATCCTCAGGTCTGTTTCTTTGCCAGTGCCATGCTGTTTTTATCGGTGGCTTTATAGTGTAGTTTCAGGCTGTGAGTTGTGATACCGCCTCTCTGTTGCCTAGAATTGCTTTTGCTATTCTAGGTCTCTTCTGGTTCCAAATGAATTTTTGGATTATTTTCTCTAGTTCTGTGAAATATACTGGTAGAATTTCAATCGGAATTGCATTGAATCTGTATAGCGGTTTTGGTACTATGGCCATTTTCACTATGTTGATTCTTCCTTTCCAGAAGCAGGGGATATCTTTCCATTTTCTCATATCCTCTTCTATTTCTTTTTTTATAGTGCTGTATTTTTCAGTGTAAAGGTCTTTTGCTTATTTTGTTATACTGATTGCTAGATACTTCATTTTTTGGATGCTATTATGAAGGGAATTGTTTCCCTAATGTCTCTCTCAGTGACTCTGTTATTTGTGTACGAGAAGACCAGTGATTTTTGAGTGCTGACCTTGTATATAGCTACTCTGCTGAAAGTGCTAATTAAGTCTAGAAGTCTTTTGGCAAGAGTGTTTTGGGTCTGCTATGTAGGGTATCATATCATCAGAAAATAATGACAGTTTAACTTCTTCCTTTGTAATCTTTATTGCTTTTATTTCTTTCTCATGTCTAACTGATGTGCTAAATGTTCCCAGAACTATGTTGAACAGGAATGGTGATGGTGGACATCCTTGTCTTGTTTCTGATTTTAATGTGAAAGTTTCTAGTTTTTGGCCATTTAATATGATGTTGGCTGTTGGTTTTCATAAATAGCCTTTATCAAGTTCAGATAAAGACCATCTAATGCAATTTTCTGCAAGGTTTTTATCATGAATGGGTGTTGAATTTTGTCAAATGCTTTTTCTGCATCTATTGAGATGATTGTATGGCTTTTATCCTTGACTCTGTTAATATAGTGTATTACATTTATTGATTTACGTATGTTGGACCATCCTTGCAACCCTGGGATAAATCTGACTTGGTCAGGGTGTATGATCTTCTTGATGACCCTCTGTATTCTGTTTGCCAGTATCTTATTGAGGATTTTTGGCAGGTATGTTCATTTGGGAGATTGGCCTGTAGTTCTCTTCTTTGGTTGGGTCTTTCCCTGGTTTTGGAATCAAAGTAACACTTGGGAAGTAAACTGACTGTTGTACTTCATTTACTTTTGGAAATGTATCTTCCTTTGGCAGCAGCCTTGTGGGAGAAATAATCTTTGATAATTGATGTAGAGAGTGCCACTGACATTCCCCCAAGGCAGGCCAGAGGTAGGGGTAAGGAACCAAAAGTTTATGGCAGGTTTGATCAGCTCCAGGACTCTCCTTCTTTACTTGAAAAAATAGCTCTAAAATTATTTTTTTTCTTAAGGAGATACATATTTGAACCTATTAAAAATACTAGAAATATTTTAAATGAGTATAGGGAAATATTGTAAATAAACAGACGAAGATGCAACTTTAGGTTAAAAAAAGTATGTGATACTAATTGCTCTTTTCATATCAGCTTGTCTAATTTCTTTTAAGTGCTAAAGTTTAGTCTGATATATGTTGTTTTTTACCCTGAGAATTGTTTACTAATATGTAGCCTTGATAATTTAGAACTGTTAAGGAAAGGATCTTACAAACACATGTATTGAATTTTTACTGGAAAGATATAGTAAATTTAATCAGAATTATTAAAAAGAGCATACTGTATGCCCCATTGCATAGACTTTTTTTCACCATAAGAAACAGAATCAGGTTATGAAATATAGGAAGTAAGTAGCCTTCTGCCAAAATTTAGTCTTTAATAAGTCAAACCCAACATGTCTTTACTCATGAAAAAAGCCAGAAAAAATGAATAATTGTATTATTTGGCAAAATGATCAAATGTTTCCTGCCTCAATTTTTTTTCTGTACTAAGATTATCTCTTAAACCTCCACTGTAAAGTAAATAATGATTAAAGAGAAGGTGGATGTTTGGAATGGGGAAATAAACATCATTTTCATATATGTACTTAGGAGAAATGTACTGCTGTCATTAATTTCCTCTTTAGAGTTACAGATATACTTAGTCATTAATTCTTTTTAAACTAAGAAAAGCAAAATGGTTAGCCAAAAGTTTACAAAAATGGATTCTGTTTTGTGTATCAAAATTTCAAATTTTTTCACATACATAGAAGGGCTTTTATTTCCCTTTATAAAGTTCAGAAAATTTCTTTTTCTCAGATTTTTTTTAATGCTTTATCATCTCTACTAAACCATTCATATTATGGAACCAAGGGGAGTATGAGCTACAAAATGACTTATTTATGTATTTGTAGGGAGAAAATAAGGACAAGGGAATTCTACAACATGATTGACGCTTCAAAGCCAAATTCCTTATGGAAAGATTACCTTTCTCCATAGATCTTCTCTGATAAAACAAAGGAGGTTGTCTCCAAGGCACTTGTTAATATTGACCTACATCATCCCTAGTTCTGAACTTGGGTCCATAGCCACTGGGAAGTTTTGGTAGAAGAGGAAGTATTAAATTGGCACATTTCTTATCTTTTTGATAAAGAAAATTCTCTTTCTCCCCATTTCTCCAGTTGTCTTGATCTCTGTTAAGAAGACCTTCACAGAAACAAGGGCAGAATTTGTGTTTTTAACTCAGGCAGAGACACACACAAGAAACAGTTCTATTATAAATGCTCTGAGCATGCTGCTATTATTTCTTCTTTATTTCAGGTCAGTGTTTCCATTACTTCTTAGAACACCAGGCTTAAAGATTATGTTGGATACAGTGTTAGGATCTGCCTTTTCATATTTCCTTGAAAAGGGTCTTTGGATGAAGGAAAGAGTATGCTCTCGAGTAGAAATTAAGTTGTGAAACTTTTCCTTCTCAAGTAAATTTTCTAGATTTAAAAAAAGAACAAATGATGGCATATTATCAAGATTTTTGGGGGTTCTTACATTATATTCTAGATATCTTCAATTTAATAGCATATTATAGCACTGTTTTCAACAACTTATATATCATTTGCCTGAAAATTCTTGTCATCTCTGATGGCAAATGTACTTCTCATTTAAATTGTCTCTGCAGACTTCCAGAGAAATGTGATCCTCGGTCACTCCCCTGGATCCTTAGGTAGCTTCTACCTTGAGTACATTTACCTTTATTATTAATGGAAATAACCCTCCCTGGTGAGTTTATTAAATCTAAGTAATCTCAAGGTCATATGCTTACCAAAGCAGCATATTGGTGGTTTTTCCATCTGCCGATCCTTTTTAATTATGTAGTCAATACTGCATTGGACCCTTTGATGTCTCATTTGGGGATTTTGCTCACTCTGATGTTTGTTTTACAGTATTTTGTCAGCTCAGAATTCCCCAAAATTTAGCACTTCTGTAATAGCCATGTAGAATTTTCTCATCCAGAACTTTAAGGGATACATCTCAAATAAATTAAAACATATGTTTGCAACATTTAGAAATAACACTAGGCTCCAAGATACAGAAATTCCATTCTCCATTCTGGATAATGGTTTACACAAAACTTAATCTACCTGTTGTTTTTTTTTAATGTTTTATCTTCTCCATTGACAAGTATTTTAGGCTAATGTAGCTCTCCATAGATTACATTAGAGATCCAGGTGCCTCCCAGATCTTTTTACCACACTCAGTGCAGCCTTAATGCTCATACTTTCTGGTGGCTGCTGAGGTATTACCACCATGTCTTAGTCTTGTGCAAAAGGTAGAAGAATTGTAAATATAATAACAATAACAAATACCAAATAGGTTAATAAAAATATTTTCTGTGTAAGTCATCTGTAGTGAGCTTGCCTAAAAGTTCACTCAAAGACATTTAATTCCATTTAAATGAATCATTTATCTCTTTTTCACCTTTGAAAGACATGCTGGTAAAAATAGATCTTTGAGTTGGACATACAGCCATCCCCACAGAGCTTTGTTGGTAGAGAAAACAAGAAATGGTAGCAGGTAGACAAACAACCATCTATGTTACAGTGTCGTTTTGTTTAGTTAAGGGTTTTTTTGTTTGTTTGTTTGTTTTTTTGGTTTTTTTTAAGAGAGGAACATGGATATGTGAAAAGGTATGCATGGGCTAAGTCTTAAAATAATTTATTTGCCATGAAGCTATATATATCTTTACCATATTCTGCACAAGGTTTTAATCAGCTTGACTTTCTCACCCTCAAATATCATGATGAGGTAGAGTTCATTGCTTCATATTTTCCTAGGAAGATTAAAGATAACTGTAAGTATTTCTAAGAAATGTTCACTTTTTCTTAGTTGAGAACTCAAATCCAATAAGAAAAGCACAAGTCACTGTGTTTTGGATAGCTACACATTAGTTAGACCTTCAATTCTAGGTAAGAAGGTATTTTCTGCCTGAGCGTTTTTGGTTAGATGTGTGATCCATAACTAGAAACTCTTCCAGGTTTCTGAGGTACTAAATATTTAAATGTTAACTCTATTATGCTTGTCATCTTTGACTGGGATCAGAGCCCAAGTCTCTTCTTCAAATTGGCCAGTAGGATCTGGAGCTTCGTAGAAGTTAATTTTCAAGTCAGCCCAAGGCAGTCTCAGATAGATAAACCAAATTCCTCACATCTGTGAAACTTCAAGATGTGGATCTCCTTGTCATTGCATTATATTTCCTCACACATATATCTTCTCTTTCTCTAAAGGGAATACTGATGTTATTCAGTAACTAACACATAAATCTTTCATGCAAGCTCCAAGTGATCTCTAAGGGAATCAACTTTTCACCTGATTACTTCAGCTGTATTATTTTTCTTCCCCCAAGGCCTTAGGAAAGCTATTTAAATTTACTTATTTGTGACTTTATTTGAAAACTGTCTATTGCTTTGTATTTTTTCTAATGATGGTGAGCAGGAATAGGAAGAGGGTAGATGTTGGTGACATATATCTACATAAAAAAACACCTCCACATTTACTGGCATAAGACAACTATTTATTAAACTCACAATTCTATGAATCTATGATAGAGTTAGACAGCTCTTTTTCTCTTATATGGATTCCCTCATGCACCTGGTTGGTTTCCAGTAAAGCTGAGTACTGGCTAGACTAGGTGGTCCAAGCTGGGGGAACCTATGTCTCTTCTATATGGTCACTTAATCTTGAGCAGGCTGCCATAGTCTTGTTCACATGGGAGCTGAGCAGCATTCCAAGTAGGTAAGCAGAGTTGAGAAAGGACACTTGAGTCTTAGGCCTAGGACTGGTGCAGTCACTTCTGCTTTGTTTTCTTGGCCAAGCTTCAAGATCAGATTAGAATCAGGGGTGAAGAAAGAGATGCCATCTCTTGATGGGAGGAGCTACAGATTCAGATTACTAAGAGCATGGATAGAAAGAAAGAATTGCTGCAATTTTTATAAGAGATCTACCACTTTAAGATTGCTTGGTTGCTTATTCGGGCATTGCATAAGGTAAATATTATGCAAATATTATTTCATTCGTTTCTCAGAAGAACCCTACAAAGTAGGTCCTAATATTATACCTATTGTATTAGCTATAGAAACTCTTAAGAGATGAAGAATGGTGATTTGGTTCTAGAGCCCTTTAAACTACCAATTCTGTTAATTCCAAATGTTTTTGACTTCTGCATTTATCTTAATGTATTTATATATGCATTTGTGTACTCACATACAAACTCTGCTATCAAACTACATGTTAGATATCTTATGAACGAAATACCTAAAAAGATAAAAATTATCAATGTAAACACAAGTTTGAATTTATTTTTTCAAGCCCTATGTGAATGTCTTGTGATTTGGAGACTACTTACCAAGAACTTCCTCATGTCCATTTCATGATTACTCTATATAATGTTAAAGATGAGACATTAGTATATCTATTATTATTATTATTTGATTTTTTTCATAGCTTCTTGCAGAATGCTTTGTGCAAGGCAGTTGTTTAATAAATTTATGTTGATTTTATTTCAAAAGAAGCCTGTTATATCCTCTTGGGCTTCTAAGAGATATATTCAATGAGAAAAGCCTTTTACTTTTCCAGGTAATATGATTTGTGAGACTGCTTTTAGATTAAGTTAGTCTTTTATTTACAAAAGATGATTAAATGACTATGAAAATTTAAGAACTTCAAAATTCCCTTTGCTAAAAATTCTACAGAAAATTGTCTTTGTAAGACAGGGAAGAGACCTCACAGAGCTAATTTCTTAAATAACTGGATTTCGCTAAGTGGTGCTTGTAGTGTTTTTCAGAACTCATATTTAGAACATGTGTGTATGTGTTTTTGTGTGTGTATGTGTGTGTGTGTTTCTCTTACATTCACTGTCCACTGTATCTAACAATTCCTATTAAATGTTTGTGGCTTGCTTTTTCTCTCCTATTCCCAGAATCAAATTGTCTCATTTATAAAACTGGGAAATTTATGTGAGAAATTCCACAAAATGAAAGATTAGAGTTCACTTATTTTAATGAATCTTAGATCACAGTTTTTGATGTGATATTATGTACCACTTCTTTTGTCTTTATTTTAGATATTTAAATAGTTGGGGAAGACTGTCATGTGATAACATTCTCAAAATCTGCACTCTGAGGTAATATTGACAAAAGTGGAAAACAACCTCCCCAAGCACAATTGGAACCTGTCTTTCTACTGCACCCTCTGCAAGGGAACACAACTGATTAACAGGATGGAGTCCTCTGAGTTTGGCGCTTAACAGATAATTGGAGAAGTGATGTCTGGGATTCAAGGCTCTTTCCTTAGTTAACCATCTGCCTGAGAGCAGTTAGGCAGTGGTGTCAGGATGGCAAGTGACAGGCATGTCAGTTCTGTAGCAAGCCTGGTATTTAGAAGTCACTGTGGCTACACTCCCTTTTGCCCTGACGAAGAGCTGTCCTGTGCGTGACTGACCTCAATACCCACACTCCAGGATTAGCTGATGGTGCCACAGGCAGTTTCTAGAGTCCTCAGCGGTTATCTTCTGTTAGTCTGGTTTCAATTATCAAAATGTAGGAAAACCTCTTTGAATAAGTAGGAGGGGTTGGTTTTGGATGTTCATTCAGTCTTCAGATTTTAGCATGATTAAGGACTCCAGACAAACCTACGGGAAATTAACTTAGCTAAGATAATATGCTCCTTCCAGTAATAAATTTGAATGTGTTGTACAAAAGTTTAAAAAAAATCAGTGATCAAGTTGAAGAATGAAAATTACCCTTTAACATTTATGACAAAAGTGAATGTATTACTGAGGGCAAACTGCTGTTAGAAATATCACATAATCTTGGTGGTTTTGCATAGTAAAAGTTAATCTTCTACTTTTCCCGAAGACCAAACTAGAACTGAGAGAAGTAGGTGAATTTTCAGAATCTGTCAATTATAAAACATTTGATACAGATTTTTTTGCCCACCACATTGTGGCTACATATTCCACTTTTTGGATTTGGATTTGAGTAGCCTAACCACTTCCTCAGTATTAAAAAAAAAAAAAAAAAACATACTATTTGCTTTGTTCATAGTCCACTATTGGATTTGGGATGATAGAAAGCTGGAGTATAAACCAAAGAAGTATTTGGAAAGTGTCTACACACTACAATCTGGAAATATGGAGTTAAGGGTCTAACAATATAAAATGTGTGGAACAGTAAATGCTACTTTAGTAAGGAAGTATATGATTAGATTTGAGTACATCTAGTAAGAAAAGTAACAATGTATTAGATAATTTTAGCTCATGTTGAGTTTGTACACATAGGGATATAATTTTTTGTCTTTTATAGACGTAGCAAGAATTGATATAATTTATGTTGCCATTATCTTTTAGCCCATACTTTTTTCACTCAAGTACAAATATAGTTCTGAAATAACATGAGATCATGTTTCAGCTTAGCAAAGATATGGTAAATAGCAGTGATAGTGAACCCTTTAGAACTCTCATTAATAAATAGCCCACTGTGGCACATGCACCACTTTTGGCCACCTCTGATATACAGTGTCAGCTTCTGACAGTGAAGGAGTATCTCACATCAGTGTTACTTCCCATAGTAATTATAAATTCCTGACAAAGTATAAGCAGTAACAAAACCATTTACTGCTACTAGGGAGCAACTAAAAACACAATTAAACTAATGCTGATTCGGCTTTTGAAAAAAGGAAACCACGCTGGTGCTGGTGAGAAGTAAATTTAAAAGACAAAATGGCTTTGACTTTGAGGGGACTCTCTACTCCACATGGGCAAGTAGCTAGTAAGACTCAAGCAGAAAACAGTAGTTTTATTGACATGAAGGATCAGGACCAAGTACGGGATTGTCATTACTAGGAATTGAGGAGGAGACCCCAGAAAGGACAGCGTCACGAAGAGGGGAGACCCAAAAATCAGCAAATAAACACCTCTTTAAGGCTTAACTGAAGCTTGAATTAAACATGTTTAGGGAAAGATTTCAAGAAGCTAAAGAAGAAAAAATAAAAGCTAGAAGACGAACAGAACTGAAAAGCAAATTCAGTAGCTTCCCTACTGCATATATATATATATATATTTCAGAATTTTAATCATTTCCCTCCCAAGTTACTGGAACTTGGCTAGAACCTTTGGTTTTCAACTAAAACCTCAGAATGACCATATTTTGGCACAAAGAATATATATTAGTAGTAGGGAAAAAAAATCTGAAATAGTCCTACCTTAATATAGCCTCCATATTATTGGATAGTAATTTACCTGCCTGCTAGAGCAAACTTCAACACTGTGTAGAGGAAGATGATAGAATGTAAAGCTTCTACAAAGCATTATTCATAATTTACAGTATGCCATCAGCAGTTACTAGCATGCAAAGAAACAAGTAAATGTGACCCAGTGAAAAATGTCTCAATATCAACAGACCTAGTGCTTACCTGGATATTAGTATTGACACATCTAGGCTTTAAAATCATCTTACAAAATCAAGGAAATTACATGAAAATACATGAAATGGCTGAGGAGATGGGAAATGTTAGAACTGATATGAAAACAGTAAAAAAAAATTGGAAATTTCAAGAACCAAAAACAAGGAGAAAAAAATATGTACAATTATGACAGATTTAACACAGCTCAATAATAAAAATATAATAAAAATTTGTAAAAGACAGGAATGGACACTTCCAAAAGGAAGTATATGAATGGCCAATAAGTTCTTGGCAAGATATTTAAACCCATTAGTTATTAGAAAGATGTAAATTAAATAATCCTTTATTACCATCAGAATTGATAAAATGAAAAAGGCTGACCAAGCTTAAGGAATGCCAAAATTTAAACACACATACATTGCTGGTGGTTATGTATAAAGTTGTATAATCAAATGGGAAAACCATGTTAGTTATTTACAAGGCATAATATGTATGGTACCTGCCTAGAAATTTCATTCTAACTTATTGGCACAAGGAAATGAAAACGCAGTCACAAAAGAATTTGCACAGTGTACAGGTTTATTTTTTTTCCTTTTATTGAGTTTATTGGTACATTTAAGGTATAAAGTACAATTACATTCATTATTGGGATCATGTACCTTTACATGACAGGTCTTGGTTCTCATTTTTTTCCCCTTGTCCGTTCTCTCCCTTCACCCCTCCTCCTCTCCCCATTTACAAACACTTTATTTCCATTTTTTCATTTTGTCATATTTTTTCTTTTCCCTTAGTTCTTTTCCCCTACCCTTCCTATTTTCCCTACACCTTTAGCCCCTTTCTTCCTATTTCACATGGTCACTTATCTCATTAGGATCTTATGTACTATTCTAGTTTTTCACACCAGAGAAACTATTCAGTATTTACACTTGTGTGACCTATTTATTTCACTTAGGAGTATATCCTCAATATGTATCCATTTTCCTATGAATGAATCTAATTTCTCATTCTTTATGGCTGAGTAATATTCCATTTTATAGAAAAACCACATCTTCTTTATCCAGTTTCCAACTGATGGGCAAATGGGTTGTTTCCAAGTTTTAGCTATTACAAACTGTGCCGCTATTGTAATTATCACTTTACTTAGAAAAATGGTTCATAAAACTTTTCTTGAAACTTTAAAAACAAATTCAGAGAAATTAGGCCATGAATTGTTTCTGATAGTCTCAACCCTCTGCTTCCCAGGCCAAAATCCTACAATCAGAGGTGTATCTTTCCAGTAATACACATATATGTATACATGTATACATGACTATAAATAAAACTGTGATAGTACTATGTATACACTTATAAATCCGGCATTTTCACTTAGAAATATTTTCATGTATAGGGCTTTGTTTGCCAATAAAATTTGGTTTATTCTTTTTAATAACTAACTCATACTAGTCTCTACTATGGATAAACATTTATTTACTTAACAAATTGCCTGTGATGAACACTTGAGTAGTTCCAAGTTTTCACTATTATAGTCAACTGGGACACAAACACACACACAGACACACACACACACACATATTATATATATATATATATATATATTTTGCATGTGTGTTAATATTTAATAATTTAATTAGTACATGTTTGTGATACATAATGGATACATTCATCCTGGGGAATTGGCATCTCCACATATCACATCATAATCCTTTAACATCTACTCCCTCTCCCTTCCCTTTTCTCTTTTCTTCCTCCATCTCTAGATCCTCTTCTTATTTGCAAAAGGTCTACCTTCCTGTTTCCTATCATCTATCTTTATTTTCCTCTTTAAATTACTTATACTTTGAGTTTCTCAGACAAGAGAAATCATGTGATATTTAGGTGTGTATGTCTGATTTATTTCATAAGCATTATGGTCTTAAGGCACATCGTATAATGCATTTTAAAAAATTAAATTGCTGATTGAAAAAATTCAATTTTTTGTAAAATAAAAACTATTTTGAATATGTGTGTACACAGAGAATTCTCTCAAAATGTTAGAGAGTCCTCTGTATACTAGAGGGAATAATAGTTTTCATATTCTTCTTGCTTAAAAGATTATAAATATTTCTCATTTCAAAAAAGGAAAAGAGTTATTTCAAAATTTTATGTTAGGGCATTTAAAATAATAACCATCCATGCAGCACATAACATTAGATTAGACAGTATGCTAAATGCCTTCCATACACAGTATTATTAAAATCCAATGCACCGCTATGTGAGGTAGAATTGCTAGTGACTCTGGTTTATAAGGAGAACTAGAATGTATAACATCACATGGTTAGTAAAGAGAAGAGTCTGGATTTCAAACTAGATTCTGTGAAACACTGAAGACTAGAGTAGTTTGGAGTAAATGAATTCTGATTTACAAACTTTATAGATATGTACATTATATAGGAAAGCCCAGATTAACTTGTTTCCCTAGATTTGCTTAACCAAAAGTGATACCTGCAAGACAGTCTGTGGTAATAGAAGCCAATTTAGACAGTAGAGAAGTTATATTTCTCTGAGGGCCAGTGACTTGTCCAACACTGAACTTCTTCTGTACATAATAATGATAATTGGACAGTAGATTTAGCTCTGTGGTCCCACACCTGCCTCAAAAGCTCAAGGTTCTGAGTTTGATCCCCGGTACTGGAAAAAAAATGATTATATTGTTATGGATTGGGGAAGGAGGAGGAAGTATTCAGACTTCTAAAATCTGGCCTGTGTTTACATTCCGAATTCCGATTACACCTTCCTTCTTTCCCATTCCTTGGTTTGCAATTCTTCACTTCTTCTCTGTCTGTGGGATCTATTCAATGATAACCAAACACCCACATTCTCAGTTTCTTACATTATGTGCATATGGTCTTTTATCCTACGCCTGTGCACTCACCCCCAATTCAGTCACAAAATTTCTAATCTCTAGTGACATTAGACTTGTGTTTTCAAAGGTGATTTTCACTGTAAAAGTGAGTGGGTCTGCTGGATTTTTGTGAAGACCTAATTTACCCTTGCGTGTCATCTAGCTCCCAGCCAGATGCCCTGCAAAAATATGATCTTATTTCTGTTGTGCTTCTGTGGGCAAAAATTGTGAATATATTTGGTTTTTATTTGGGTAGCTTTGATTTTTCCAACTCACTTATGAGGTGACTACAAATCTTCCAGAGTGCCTTTCTTTCCTCTTGACCTCTCTTCTTCTATAACTTGAAATGTGTTGGTGCTAACACGTAAGAGCTCAGGAAAAATTGGAAACAAAGTCTTTGTAAATAGGGAAGGGTGAAGGGGGTAAAAGAAGGACAGGGGTATGGGGAAAAAACAAGAACAAAGACATATCATGTAAAGGTGCAAGATCACAATCATAAATGTAACTGTATTGTTTGCTTTAAATGTACCAATAATTAATGGGGGTAAAAAAAAAACAGAGAGAGCTCAGGAGAGACTGTTGTTAGAATTTCTTCCCAACCTTATGCTTAGTGATACTGAGTTTATAATATGAAATTAGATGTAAGGGGAGTATTTACATCAGTGAAAATGCAAAGTGCAACATATCTGGAACTCCCTCAGCCAAGAGAATTTGTTTAACATTTGCCAGCAATCACTCCTGTCATGCTTCTACTCCTGATTAGCACAGAAACCAAACACACACACGCACACACACACACACACACACACACACACACACACACACACACACGATTTGCACCATGGATTTTCTTCCATGGGGCTATGGAATTCCAGAAGGAACTGAATTCCTTTCCTTTTCTTGAGTTTTACATTTATTTTTTATTTTTTTATTTTTTTTCAGCTTTAATTGAGTTTATTGGTACATTTTAGGGATACAGTACAGTTACATTCATTGTTGGGATCATGTACCTCTACATGGCAAGTCTTGATTCTCATTTTTTCCCCTTACCTCTGCCCTCCCTTCACCCAAGTTTTACATTTATTTCCAAAAGGTCAAATATAGGCTAACTTTTCTCTTTCTCTCATAGTGGATGGCTGCATTCATAGAGCAGCTGGCCCCTGTTTGCTAGCTGAATGCCGTAACCTGAATGGCTGTGAGACTGGACATGCAAAAATCACGTGTGGCTATGACCTACCTGCAAAACGTGAGTGAAACTTTTTGGAACACTATTATAAATTTATATGAGAACTTTTACCTATGTAATTCCTTGAGCATAAAATTAGAAAATGAAATGATGGTGGTGATGTGTAATTAAATGTGCTTTTATTCAGATTATATATATATATATATATGTATATGTATATATATATATATACATACATATATATATATATATGCACACACACATATAATTGTAGTTGATTTTTTTATTCAGGCCTTTAATAGTGTCTGTGAAACATGGAAATGAAAATATGAGCAAAATATACATTATAGCATTTAAGTGCTGCAAGTGACAGCTTGTGCAAATGATGCCAATTTCTTATTCCTTCTTCAGGTTTCTTGATTGTGGATGTGTTTAGAGCAAAGCAGATCAAAGTGATGTATTGTGTTTTCAGCTGCCATGTAAAGGCTGATTGGCAATTACAGCCAAGGCATCTGTCACACTTTGCTCTAAGAAAAAGCCAGTGGAATGTGGTTGTCACTGTGAGAATGTATTTGCTCTTTGAATGCAGAATGGTCAAAATTTCCATTATATTTGAATAGAGAGAAGCATTGCATTTCATTGACCTTGTTGCTTAGTCGTTTAGCCAACTAGGATGGGTGGTGTAGAATAAAAATACTGAGAAAGAAACTGATTTGAAGTTCAGCTATTTTAATCACATAATCTTTAAGGGCCTTGGGATGGAAGCCGGGGCTTTCATTGTACCATTAATACATGCATTGACCCAGAAATTGAGATGCCAATCTATTGATTATTCCATTCACCTGCTTTTTATGATACTGTCCAGATCTTTGAATACATTTTATGTAAAAATAAAGTTAGTTTTTTTAAGAGATAAAAATGACTAAAAAATTTTTAATAAAACTTATAGGATACTGTTTGGATTCTGTATAGACAGATTGTCAGACTGAATTTCCCATGGCTATGTGTGAATGGAGAAATAGTGCTATATTCTAAAGGTTACTCTAAAAGTATGTTTAAATTTGTGGATTTTTAGTAAAAAATGACATTAAAATAGCATTTATTTTTATAAATATTATAATGCTGCATTCTATATTGCTTGCAAGAAATTGCAAGTGAAAATATGTCAACTGTATACTATTTAATTTTTCCTTTGATAACTTCTCTTATTTATTTGTTTGTGAATGTTTTTAACAAAGTAGTGAAAGAATCAAATCATGTGCCAAAAGGCCACCACTACTACTTGGAATATATATTTGTGTCAAATAAATCCTGGGTGGACAATGGTGTGTACAGCATTTCTCCTTCTGACTCTCACAGCTCACGATCTGCACGTTAAAGGCAATTTCCCTCTCCATAATTATATAGCCTCATGCTTACAAATGTTGGTCTTTTTTCCTTTCTAACACAGTGCTGTCTTTATGCTGCAGCCAGCCTGTACCTCAGAACAAGATTGACTGTTTTCAGATTTGCATCTATCCTTAAACCAAGTAATAATGCAGGCTCACATTGATTCAGTGCTTTCTTGTATATTAAAACACATTCACATTTCCAACTTTGAGCTAAATACAATTAATTCATCTAAAAAGATAGCTCTATCGTGTGGGTTGGCAATGTGATAAATTTTTTGGTGTATTTTCTGCCATCTGACATCCCTCAGAATACTTCCTTTGAATATCATTCATGTTATTTCAGAGTTATGGAAGATTTGCACAAAACCAGGCAGTGAAGTACAAAAATCAATAATCCAGTACGTGTGGTTGAGAGAGTCCCATGATTGATCACATCTTTGAACTAAAGTGTGGTATTCGTGTGCATCTTGGGGCAAGTAAGTCTTGTGGGACAAGTACGCTAGATGTAGAAAGTCTATCCCCAGGACTTGACTTGGAATCTATATGAGCTGAAATACTGAAGGCTGATACATATTCTATAGTCATGTAGCCCACAGGGCATGCTTAATAAAAACTCATCCAGCGGAACAGAAATTAGCAGACTCGCATAGCATTGCCAACTCATAAAAGTCACAAACACATACTATTTGAAAAACAGTCTTGGTATTTCTGTACCATATATTTTGAAATATTAATTGATATTAAAATCATAAAAGAAAGGAATAGGAAAGTGAACAGTAATAGCTTACCTTCATATGCCATTTTGCAGTATTTCACACTACTTTAATAAGTTCATATTTTAAATTATGTTTTATAAACATTGTGTGTATTCATTTTCCTTTTTCCTATCCTTGAGAGATGTTTCTTTTTTATCAATTTGATTCATCCATTTCAGAGTCATTAACAATCCACAGATGTGCTTTTGTAGTAAGAGAATAAAAAGGAAGCTCATTACATATTGTGTGGATCATTTCCCCCCTCTGTATTTAATAATTCTGTGACAGTTTGACAGAAAAGACTGGTTTCTGTCTGTCCTCTGAGACAGCAGGTTTAATATTATATGGATACTAAAGCTGGTCATCCAGCCACAACTGATGATACCTTCATATATCACCAATTTGTTTGGGAAATGCTATTGTCTGGGCTAGAGACAAACTTGGTCGGTCATTTTGGATGGGTCTTTCTTTTGCTTATGCTTGCTAAATAAATCTTTTTATAAGTGGTAGTATTTGAATTAATTATACTTCTAGTCTGTGCTCTGTGACTTATTGTGATTGGTGAAGTGATAAGCCCAGATACTCAGTTTATTCTTCACTGCTTGGAATATTTTGAATAATTTTTTTGAGGCAAATATATCTGATAATTTTTCTTTAAAAATTAAGTGGCAAGAATGTTAGTCAATATTTCATTAAAAGTTATTGGTAAGGAAATAGGGAGTGGACAAAGGTCTATTTATGTAATTGAATTTGAGGGTCCCTCTCCTAGACGTTTAGATATGTTTTGGATTCATAATAAAATCTCCACTACTGTAGCTTTTTAGAAGCTTGTCAACCTGTGAAATGTTTCTATTCATGCAGTCAGTATTCCACCAGAACAAAAATCAGCTTCATGCAACTGAGATTTGTCTGTCTTAGTCACAGTTCTAGTGTCATCGTCTAGCATAGGATCTCCTAAGTGTGTACTGAATTAATGTAAGTGAATGATCATATTAATGAATTATTTCAGAACCTTTTCCCTTGGAAAATAACCTTTTTTTTGGGGGGGGGTACTGGGGATCGAACTCAGGCCCTTGCGCTTGCCAGGCAGACGCCGGAACCACTGAGCCAAATCCTCTGCGGAAAATCGCTTTTTAACTACAGCCTCTTGTCTAATACTTTCCATGCTGCAGTCCCTTGTGCACAGTCCTAGTAAGATTAACCTACCTATATCCAGAGTCCTTCCACTTGCCCCCAAGGCTCTACCTGAGATGACCTCTTCCTTCCTGACATTATCTGCTTCTAGAGTCTCACTCACACAAGCTACTTTGCTGATTCTCAGTACTTTTGCACTCACATTTCTTTGCCTGGAATTCTGCTCTTCCAGACCCTCATTCAAATATGATCTCGTTATCAACTGGTGTGTTTATAATTCATTCTCTGCTTTATTTATATTATTTGTCTTTTGTTTGTTATCAGTCTCTCCATAACACAGTGGGGTAGAGACTTTTAGGTAATGTTTATTGCTGCATCTGTAAAGTTTGTAAGAATGTCTGACACATAATAGAGTCTTGAAAGATGTTTGTTAAGTAAATTAAAACGAACTCTAATCTTTTTAAGTTCCTCGGTGGCTTTTTCTTTAAACAGCCTTGTTAGTCTGATTGCTTTGTGCCTTCTCTGATGTTCTGCCATACCTGGAACTACTTAAACCTTTTG
Organism: Fukomys damarensis; assembly: GCF_012274545.1. Lineage (NCBI taxonomy): Eukaryota > Metazoa > Chordata > Mammalia > Rodentia > Bathyergidae > Fukomys > Fukomys damarensis. Next base: position 32,299,137 of record NW_022900919.1, on the reverse strand, counting down.
TATGATATGAATTTTTCAGTGGTACTGTATGTCTGCTTACGGCATATCTATTTGGGGCTATTTAGAAAGCTCTTTCTTTGATCCTTTCCTCCTGTCTTCTAGACTCCATCCAAGTATCACTTTTGCCACAAAACAAGTCCTCATGACCAAAAGTGACTTCTTTTTTCTTCAGATTCCATAACACCACAAGTTAACACACTGAGAAATTTTTCACATTTTACCTTTTATTATGTATGCATACTTTTTCCCTTTCTAAGACAGTTCCTTATATATAATGGGTACTAAAGAAATATCTATCATATGAATTAGTTGTAATAAGCAGCGAACTGTTTGATAATGGTGTTAGGTGTAATGTAAAAGAAAACATCCTAATATTCATAACAAATGATGAAATTTGTGTCAGTTGTATACTTTTATCATATGCCCAGTTCCAAATTTATTCTGAGTAGTGCTTCTTGTAATGAGGAAAAATAAAAAATACTTTATAAACTTTGATTTTCAGCATAGCTCATGTGTGAATTCTATTTCTTTAGAACTCTCTACTTTTAGGCTTTAGAGCTGAATAGTCATAAAAGAAAGTGAAAAGAAAATCTGTATATATGATATGGTGGAATCTATTTCTTTTATTCCTTCCATTTAATCTTTTAAAGACATCAAAGGGTAGTATTAGCATCCAACTCACGGTTTTTTATTGGTCGTTTGAAGGAAAACTCTAGGTGAGAGATCGTAGCATAATATGTCTGAATGAGGTGAGAATTAGAATCCTTATTCTATTCCCAGGTGCAATAATAATAATCAGATGATAGTAGCTTGAAAGGTAGTGTTGATAGTAATTAGTACTTATTTTATGCCCTTCATCAAGAAATCATAATACTTTGAAACACTTGCTCATCTGTCCTTTCAAAATACATGTGAAGAACTAATGACAAATAATGAAAGTTTCTTCTAACACAAAGGGTAATTTAGGTATAGAGAGGTAAATCTGTTGCTCCTAATAACAAACTGAATCCATAGTAGAGGCGTGGCAGCGGCCAAGCACCCTGAACTAGAGAGTCAATGGCAGCTGCATATTAGCCAGGACTGCTACTTGTTTTTGTAAATAAAGTTTTATTAGAACATAGCCATACCCGCTTGTTTGCATATTGTTAATGCTTTTACGGATGTTGCCAAATTGAGTATTTGATACAGGGATTGTATTGTCACAAGCCTGAAACACTTACTGTCTGCCCTTTCTAGAAAAGGTTTGCCAACCTGTGGTCATAACAATCTTGTTATAAAAGAGAAAGGTAGTATTCAGAAAGCTCAAATATTTATTGAATTTTGGTAAATGTATGTGATTTAATCAGATCATAATTGATAAAAGTAGGACTAAAGTACCTGCCATCTATTTGGGGGACAATCTTTACTTCTGTTGCCTCAAGAAAACAACTTCTTAGGAAGATGATCTCAAATTCTTCTGATCTTTCAAATAATTAGGCCACCTTTAAAAATAATTCTTGAGAAAAAAATGGTTATTTTTCTCAGCAGGGCCAGAAGGAAGAAGTGAATAAGTCAAGTCTCTAAAGGGAAAGTTAGTTTAAAACAACAGAGTATTAGGCAATAAATCTTTATTTTTGGCTTTCTCCAGTGGGCTTAGCTAATGTGCTGAAAGGAAGCCTGCAGGCCTGAGGAAATTTCATTTTTGGAGTAGGTAACTCATAAGACCATTCTGAGTCAGTCCTCTGTGAAGGGTGACCTGATTTTGGCCATCGTGGGCTCTCCCAGCAGGTGTCTGATTGTGAAAGCAGTGGAGTAGGCATACTGCTAAAAGTGTGACTCTGCCAGGCTTGATGAAGACCTGAGGGCTCTTGTGAGTCCCTTCCATAATTAGATGACTTCTATTACGTGAAGAAAAAAATGGCCTTTTGAAGAACATAAAATCATCTTTCATCCAGAAAAGGAGGATGGATTGTTCCTTCTAAAATCAACTGTGATTGGTTCCTTTTCTTCAAACACTTTACAAAGTTAAATATGTTTAAATCCATTCCTCTATAATTACCACCCCTTTCATATATATTAAACAGTTTCATGTATTTTATCACCTCAGTGATCTTTTTTAGTACATGTGCTGCCGAAGGGAGCACATGTGATCTTAATGACAAATGCAGAGGTAGGAAGGGCAGAACGGCTATAACCCATAACTGTAGCAACTGCAGCACCAACATCTCCTGGGAATTTGTTGCAGATATAATGCTCAAGCCATTCTCCCCACCCCCTAGACTGACTGGATCCGAAATTCTGCTTTAACAGTTCTCCACGTAACTCTGCATGCTCAAATGTGAGAACTGTTTCTGGAGAGAGTGGTAGGATCCTAAGGAGCAATTGCTTGTCCTGCATCCTTTTGGGTCACAGACTTAAGAGAACTCTCACATGTTCCTCATTTCCTTTATGGTATTTCACAGTTAGGGGTAAGATCTGTTTTTGTACCTTCTCAGACAGAGTAGAATTTGAAGAAGGCAGAAATCACATCAGTCTCATTCATCCCAGTATCCTTGGCATTTGACGTAATACCCCATGTAGTTGTTGGCTCTTGATGCAAATTTACTGGGGGAATCAATGACATTGTCTTTGTCACCTCTCCTCCTTTGTCATTAGATGCCATTGTAGGAAACCAACCAAAATGAAGCTCGAATTAGAACTACCTAGTTCCATAGAGCCAGAGCTAGTATTGCTGCTGCTTTTAGCATCTGTTATCTCATCATCAAACATTCTCCTTGCTCAAAGTTTCTAGCTAGATAAGAAAGTACAGAGTCAAAATCTGCTTAACTTTTCCGCATGTCAAACATATTTCCTACATATTAATTATTTTCTCTGTTTTTGAACCCATTATGATAACATAAAGTCCATGTTTTTGTGATAAAATAGTTCTTCTAATACTAAATCGTGCATATCTGCATGTCTAAAGCAACTGGTATTTATGTTGTTGTATTACTAGCTGAGTGTAGAATAATAGGTGTGCTTTGCTTGTATATTATTTACCATCTTAGCCAGCCTTCAGAGGAAAATGTCTACACCTTCTTTTCCTATGTGATCAATAGGAAATAATAGTGTAAATCAATTCTGGGTAATAATGTAAATGGGCTCTTGAAGGCACTTCCTGCTGTGAAATAAGTAGTTAGCAGCGACACTGGCATTAACCACAGTGGGGGTAATCAGCCTTTAGATGTGTTTAATCAGAGTTATCAGCTAAGATTAAATAGAGAGCCACTGTTGTACAGGGATAATCATTTTCAGGATTTAAAAGATGAATGTGTGAAGGTGTTCTCATAAATTAAAGCTATCAGAGTGGCTTTGAGTAATTTAGGATGCTTTAAGGTCAGGAACAAGCAAACAGGAAAGGTTACTTTCAGGGCCACAGTAGTTAATGCATGGAGTTGGCACAATACTTTTATTGGAATAATTAGTGAGTGCTGAGTTAAATGAAGATTTTCCCCTGTATTAAAGCATTCCTTGAGTTATCAGAAACACATATTATTTCATTTAAAAATAGGCAACAGAACAATTTGTAAATGTATTAATTATTCTAGCAATGAATCGCTAATCCCAAAGATTAAGAGCTAGTCCTCTTTGTGATTCAATTAGAGATGTTTCCAGTTGAAAATATTAATGGAACGAAGCTGTACACTATGGAATAAAGGATCTATTCTGTGTCTAGAAAATTAAATGTCAAGTTAGAATTTTTGAGGGAAAAGTCTGAAACCAGGATATTCTAATTGTTGCTAAAGTTCTTTATCTTTTGAGCATGAGTTTCTGCACACATGATTATCTGGGATAGTGTTGTCAGTCTCAGCAGAGTCCATTAAGGATATACGTAGAACAATGTTTTAATACTGTAAGACATCAGAGAGATATATGATGCTATTATTATTCATAAAATACTTGTTTTATTTCATTTGTTTATTTAGCCTATGCTTATTGAGTATTGACTCTGAGCCAAGGGGCTTTCTAGAAAGTAGAATACTACAGCAAACAAGACAAATAAAGTCCTTGTCCTCAATCTCAGACTATAGCAGAGAGAAGTAATTATATAGGAGCAAAGAATCTTGCATAAGTCAGGAGTATGGGAAGAATAAAGCATGGCAGTAGAATGAGAGCAAGGGGAAGGGGCTGATGGTCAGAGAAGGCCTCCCTGAGGAAAGAACATTTGGGTTAAGAGCCATGCTGCTCTCTGGAAGAAAATCATTGTAGACACAGTGAAGGCACTCAAAAATCACATTACAAAATGTGTAAGTAAGAAAAATCGGTGGATTTTCCACTTGTTCTTCCTGGCTACAAATATTCTCATTTTCTTTCTCTCTCTCTCTCTCTCTCTCTCTCTCTCTCTCTCTCTCTCTAAGATAGATAGATAGATAGATAGATAGATAGATAGATAGATAGATTGATTCAGCTTTGGAAGGTAATAAAGATTATGTTGCAATTGATAGAGCTAACAGGAATTTTAACGATCACTTAATCTTTGCTTTTGTGTGTACATGGTGTTTTCCCTGTTCTTTTGTCTTCTTCTTCTTTTACATGGCCGCTTATCTTTGGATTTTGGTTTGATCCTAAGATGATCCCAAAGTTTTAAAATCTTCAAGTTAATTACATCTACAAAGATGCTTAACGACTAAACTCTCCTTCATAGATTATTGGGTGACATATCTTTTTGGAGTCATCATTGAAACCACTACACACTCTTGGGGGGAAGCCAGGTTCCAGGTTCTGAGGCAACCTTTAGGAGAACCAGCTACCCGATCACATTGTAAGGGAACTCATTCAGCCTCTAGAGAGACCCACATAGTGAGGAACTGAGGAAGATCTGCCTGCAACAATGTGAGTGAGCTTACAAGGTGAACTTTGGAAGTCAGCCAACAACCACACAAGTGAGCTTGGAGCACACCCTCCAGCTTTAGTCAAAGGTGTCAGATATTTGCAGCTCTTACCGACAGCTTGATTACAGTCTCATGAAAGACCCTGAGCCTGAGCTACCCAACTGAGCCCATTCCCAAATTTCTCACCTGCAAGAACTGGGAGATAATGAATGTTTGTTGCTCACGTTTAGAGTTACTCGGTAGGCAGGCAATAGATAAGTAATGCAGCAGCTATCACCAAGAAGTTTATAAGGCAGGATAAGGAGCCCACTAGCTCATTTGCTGACATCTATCATATTTTCACAGTACAAGATCTTCCTGGAAGAAAAGAGGCCTAAAAAGGAAGGAGAATATGGAGTAGAATTTTAGGTAATGCCGCTTATTCAGTCTTCATAAAATCAAGAAATGCAATCACTCCTTCACTCTACCTCTGTTATAGGCAGCATACTAGATAGACAACTGTTATGAATACAGAATTTATGAGAGGGGCGGGGGAGAAAACCAGATTCGTAAAGCAATATTGGGAGGAAAATGATGCAAGCCTGACTCGTAATTATGTATTAATATTTACCTGCTTTTATAGTCTTCACATTTGCAACTCACATGTTTTTTTACTAATAGGCATTCCTGTTTTGTTTGTTTGTTTTGGCAGGGAGGAATAGAATATTAATTCAGCTTCTATCCTCTGTTAGTGCTACAAGTTAGGTGAAGCAGAGGTAACTTCCTATTTACATTTGCAGCAGTGCCCTTCTAAAATCTGTTTGCTATAGCAGGTGGTGTGCATTTACCATTAGCTCCTTCATTTTGGAGAACTACTTAGAGTTTGCTCCATTTCTAATCACATGCTATTGTGAAATCCCTATAATTTCCTAGGGCCTTTTGAAGCTTTCCTCTTCCTACCTGTGACATTTTGCAGAAAGATTTATTCCCTTCCTGTGTTTATTCTGCTTAGTGAAGATCATCAGAAAGAGCCTTGTGTGTAATTTTGCAAATTCTTTTTCAAATTGTGTATTGTATTTGTAGTCCAGTTATCCATTGGAAGGTCTGTGGAGGGCAAAGGCCTATCTTGGATATTCATTCCCTTTGCAGATACTCAGATTCACTATTTCATGTCATGGCATATGATGCCAAACCTTTGTTTTCCTTATGTGGTAGTTGTTCGAGCTATAACATCATATACATATACATGCCACCTTTCATGTATTCTGTTTCTAATATCCTGAGTATGTATTTCCCATTGCATTATATTATGTTTTATGACTACAGAGTCCAGGGATTTTGTTTAGTTCGTGGAGCTATTTGGGAAAGCAGTCTGGGAGAGTTTCAGTTTAGATGTGCCTTGATGTGAGGGAAGGCCCTAGCTAGCATGCTCCAGGAAGACCACTGGTAGGTAGACAGGTAAAGCTAAGTGCTATGCTAGACAGATTGGTAGAACTGAGCCTTCCTCCTCTATATATTCAGGACATTTCCACTTTATTGTTTTAAATTATCCAATTTAATCTTAGTTATCTTTCTTCTAATAATATTCAGGTGAAGAAAAATGATCAATGACTAAGATACCGTATATCAAAATGTATCCCTCAGTCAAAACATATAATAGATAATGTGAAATAGGAAGAAAAGGTTCAAAGGGAAAGTGGGAGGGGTAGGGGAAGAAAAAGAAAAAAAAATATGAGAAAAGGAAAAAATAGAAACAAAGTCTTTGTAAATAGGGAAGAGTGGAGAGGTTGAAGGGAGGACAGAGAAATGGGGAAAAAATAAGTACGGAGATATATTATGTAAAGGCACAAATTCCCTATGATGAATGTATACCTAAAATGTACCAGTAAACTTAATGAATTAAAAAATGTATCCCTCCATAAGGGTCAGACTGCATGTTTATGAGATCATTCCATATAGCTATGCACATAGAAGGAAATAAAATTTAGGGAACAACACATCTAGTAAGTTTTACTATTTCAAACCTTTCTTTAAATTCTTTGTTATCTACAAGAGCAGTGTTTTCCCATATAAAAAATTAACTGATTGTCATGGCACCAAAACTGTTATTTTAGACATATTAAGATCATACTCCAAGCCAGGTGTGGTGGTGCATGCCTATAATCCCAGCGATCAGGAGGCTGAGGCAAGAGGATCACTGTGAGTTCGAGACCAGCCTGTGCTACATAGTGAGTTCCAGGTCAGTCTCAACTACATAGTGAGACCCTATCTCAAAAATCACACTCCAAGTAACATCCCGTTTTGTATGCCTAGTTGAAATTAACCATCTCACAGCCTTTTCTCCTCTTCTGTTCACATTTTTCTCCTTCCACACCATTCAAAATAACGGATGTGACTAGAAATAAATCTAGAATTCAGTCTTAATAACTGAATCCAGTTTCTTCTATTAAAGACTCGCCAAAGATTTTTATTTGTTTCAGACTGCATATTTTGCATGTATCTGTTTGGTACATAGTAGGTAAATGTGCTGTTTATTCAGTAAACACTGACTAATTGCCTGTCACATGCTTTGTTTATCTTTTGGAAAACAGAAGTGTGAGAAGTAGATGGGGACCTTACCCCCATGAGACCAATGAGTTGAGCTGAGCTGAAATGAATCAAGTGATTTGTCCAAGATGACACAGACACTTACACGATGAAAGCTTACTAAGAATCTGCATTTTCAGGTTCGCTATCTGTGGTTGTTCTTTTCCATGGACATTTTATTTGGAAGCTCTTATAACAAAAACATCTGGTAGTGTTGACCTTTAATAGATGTCTTTCCTCTTCCAAATATTCTTCCCATTAATATCAAACTTGTATCATATAGTTGAGAACAAGATTTTGGAGCCTAACATTCTTTGCTTAAATTCAGGCTCTGGATCTGAACACTTTTTCAATAAGGTTACCCTGACACTTTTATCTAAAATGTCCATCACTCTATTCTCTTGCCCTGCTTTACATCATAGCCTTTATGATCATCTGAGATTACAGAATGTATTTATTGGACTTTTGTGTTGTTGAATAGTTCTCTGTTTTGCTAGGATATAAGCATCATGAGAGTAATCAGTTCACTGTTGAATCTCCATATTCTAGGAAAGTATTCAAAACCACCTGTAAAAGAACAAATGTCTGCAAGAAGCTTTCCTTGTTTATAGTTAGCAGACTTACTGAAAGAGTCTGTTTTCATTGAGTTTCCCACTCTATTCCTTTGATTCTTCTAGTAACAGACTAATAATTACAAATAATTCAGGGATGTAACATCATATATAGGAAAGCAAACACATATTTGATATTTGGTGTGTCTTCAATGAATAATTTAGGTATACTGCATACCTTCAGATCTTCTTTCTATTTTAAAGAACTCTGTAGTTTAAGCAGTAGTGTGAGACTGAAATAAAACAGGATGGGCCAGGGATTTAGCTCAGTGGTTCCACTGCCTGCCTTGCAAGCACAAGGACCCGAGTTCGATCCTTGGTACCCCCACCAAAAAAAAAAGAAGAAGAGAGAGATAAGGAAATGATATATTTAAAAAAAGAAAATATAAAAAGCTCTTGGGCTGTGGATTTAGCTCAATGGTTCTGGCGACTGCCTCGCAAGCATAAGGACTTGAGTTCGATCCCTGGTACCAAAAATAAAAAAAAAGGAAAAAATATTTTGGTGGTGGCTAGATTAAGTAAATCCAAGACCACTAAAGGCCAATGAACAGATGGTGAAGTCATTTCTCATTTGTATACAAAAATAATTTCTAAGCTCAATTTACTGTCAAACCTTATTAAAATAGAGTGATATTTTGGGGAGTTTGAAATGTATTACAACTGTCTCTCAATCCTAGCCAAAATATTAACAACTTATTTGTTGCAAATGGGTTAAAGGCAGAAATATGGGTATGTTTCCTCTGTTAGGGCCAGGGATTTAGCTCAGTGATGCTGCCACCTGCCTTGTAACTGCAAGGTCCTGAGTTCGATCCCCAGTACCAAAACAAAACAAAACAAAACTGTTCTGACTTCAATGGAAATAATAAAGCTTTGTGACTTGCTCTTCACAAACAGCATGCTAAGGATCTTATAGTATCAGGAGAAATCTATTATTTCCTGTCAAAGCAAGCTCTGCTACCTCTCCTTTTATAGACCCCCAAGAGTTATTTGTTATTTGGGACAGAAGATGAAAGAGCATGATAGGGGTTAAAAATATTAATTTGATGATGGAAATAGAACTTTATTTTATTACAAGGTAGGCAATCAATCTTGCAACTTAAACTATATTTGTATAGAAATTTCTTTTCCCCAAAGTATTCATTTTCACTACAAAACTTGAAATCTACAAGTTTGGATTACTATGTCTTTATGTTTTTTGTTTTATTTTTTTGGAACTGGGGATCAAACTCAGGACCTTGCTCTTGCAAGGAAGGTTACAGCACCACAGAGCTAAAAACCTGGCTGTGATTTTATGTTTCTTTAAATTGAAAGAACAGGATGAGTGTTCTTTGAGAGATGAATTTTAACCTTGGTGTATGTGTGCATGTGTGGGTATGTGTGTGCACACACACGTGTGTGTAAAATATATCCATACATTAAAGTTTGAGGAAAACTCATTTTTAGCTTCTTTGTTTAAGTAAAGGTCGTACATGCTATATTTTGCAAGCAATTTCATGATCTTATATACTGAATTTTATAGAACTAGTTAAAAAATTTAAATAATCGAGCTTTAGACCATAATTGAATATCTATCTAGGGTAAGACAAAATTTTCCTTTGTGAATCAGTATGTCACTCAGATACTCAATTGTATTTGGACATAGATGAGTAGGCTTGCTCTTTTCCTCACTCATATGAATTTGTGTGTGTGTGTGTGTGTGTGTGTGTGTGTGTGTGTGTGTGTGTGTGTTTGGAGAGAGAGACAGAGAGACAAAGACAGAGAAACAGAGGTGTCAGATAGCCAAAATCTACACTCACTACTTAGAGGGAAAAGGGATTCATGATGTGTGTATTTATTTAATGCTTCTCTGTCTACTTGTACAAAATCCATTTAAATGGGGAAACTAAATTGCTTATGGTAGTAAAATGCATTTTCTCTGTGAATTTTGTTGCTTTTTGATGCATTCTGATATGGGCACTTTTTGATGAATTCTGATATGGGCTGTGACATGGGTGTAATCTACATACCAATGATACACGTATCACTTTCAAAACAGAAACAAGCACTTCTAGAGCTGCAGAAGTAAGCTGTGTCACCAAAGCAATCTTCCTTTCTTCCTCTGGGAGAAAGGGTTTATCACTGATGGCCTAGAGTCTGCTGTAGCCAACCTCAGCATAGGCTTTCATTGAACAAAAACAGCTCTGCAGCATAGCAAAACTTTGAGACACCCAACTTATCTTCCTTCCTTCCTTCCCTTCTGTGAGAGAATGTATGTGTCACGAGGCCTACAGCATCAAAGATGAGCAGGAAAAATGCTGAAACACAGATATTTAAAATGTACAAAATACAAGTCGGAATCAGTGTCCTTAGTATTATCCTTATAATGGACAAAACAAAAAGTACACAAATAACGATTTGTCCAGCCACAGAGCATTGAGATTCCTTTTTGGCCTTTTGTATTTTTTCATGCTAATATATTCTATAGTTACTTTCTGTACTTAGGACTTTCTGATAATCCAAATATATGACTACTTTCATGATTATTTACTTTTAGTTTCATTTTATCTAGACTATTTTAAACTGAAGACTTTTTAAGGTCTTGTATTTTCCCCATGTAAATTCCTAAACATTAATCTTTCTAAAAAAAATATTACTGGACTCCGTTGATAATTCTGTTTTTAAAGTTTGCCTTATAGTTGATGCTACTTGACTGAAAAGTCCTGTGAGTAATCTAGTAATTAAATCCCTCTAGCTGGGGGCCCAAGAGGGATTCCTTGTGCTGAATTAGACTGCACAGTAAATGACATTGTAATGAGGTTTTAACTTATTAGTTGAATGAATAGGAAAAATGCTGCTGCAATTCAGGATTTTGTCTGTAAAGGAAGGCTTGGTGCTGCGGATCAGTCAGTGCAATCTTCTCTTCTCATAATTAATTACCATATAAGTCTATCAAGGATAGTTTCACTGGAGACATAATCTTGTAACGAAAGTCTAAAAAAATCTAGCAAAGCACAGTAATTGCTTCTGTATGCCATTGAGCTCTGTCTGTATGGCAGACCCTGTTCTAGATTCTTCTGTAATATGTACTCATTTTAATCCTCAAAAAAAACTTTGTGGCTTCTACCATTATTGTTTCTATTACACATGGGGAAAATATGACCCAATGAGATTAAATGACTTTCCTGAGATCCTGTAACTAATAAGGAAGAATAAGGATTTTTTTCTTTTTATGGAGTTTATTGGTACATTTTAGGTATACAGTACAGTTACATTCATTATTGGGATATTGTACCTTTACATGACAGGTCTTGGTTCTCATTTTTTCCCCTTGTCCCTGCCCTACTTTCACCCCCTCCTCCTCTCAAGAATCAGGATTTGAACTCAGTCCCGCTCCTTCACTCTGAACTTTCAAAAACATTTTTATATCCTTTCTAGGCATAGACATGGAGAAGTACCGGGGATTGAACTCAGGACCTTGTGCTTGCAAGGCAGGCTGCAGCACCACTGAACTAAATCCCCAGCCCCTCTTTCCTTTTTTAAATAAAAGTTGATGCTACTTTGGATTCTTTACTTTTTAAGCTAAAATGTTTAAACTCACAAAAGTATTGAGAAAAACAACAAATACTTGTGTGTCAGCCAATGAGAATTTTATAATGTTGTGGCCTTTTGACTTCCATTTTTAGCTTTTAAAATAAAAGAACCAGTCATTTCTGATCATGTTCTAATTCTAAGAACCATTGTTTCCCTTCCCCTTCCTAGCCTTTGCCCAGAATAAGCACCCCTAACAGCCAAATGTGAATCTTTCTAGAATATATTCTTATATATCTGCTGAAGACATAGGAGTACCCACAGACTGCATACACCATAGTTTTATGAATACAAAGGATCCTATATCTTATGGACTATAGTGTTTCCTGGCCCTGTTAGTTGCCTTATACTTTTGAAATAATTCCATAGTGGTCTGTCTAGCAGTAATTTATTCTTAGCTGCAGTATTACATTTTGTCTTCTAGATACCTGACTTACCTTCCCAGGATAAGGAAGATGAGAAGGAATATGTCAATACTATCTTTGAGAATTAAAGAAAATATTCCTTATGATTATGAGATAATAAGTTCCACTGATAACAGATAATCCAAATCTATATTTTATGAAACTCCTATAAACAAATATTAGTATAACATTTAAATTTAAATTTAGTAATGAGAACTCTGAACTAAGAAGCAAGAGACTTGGATTTTCTCCCTAGCTGTTCTGCCCTAAGCTAGCTTTGTGCCATAAATAATACATTAGTGGACTCTGGATCTCATTTTTTCTTCTCTTAACATAAGGAATTTTTAGTAGTATCTGTTTTCTTACACTTTTTTTCCAGCCATAATCTACTTGCATTAAGAGTGGTTAAATTTTCATTAATGATAGCACAGATCCTAAACCCTGAAGTAAATGAGCCACAGGCCTAAGTCTCATTACCTCCCTGCCCCCAGCTGCTGCCCTGCAGCCTCTGAAAATAGTGCCCATTCTTACCTCGAGGTATTTGGTCCTAGTGGGCCCTTGTTTATCATTGCCTATTCCCCACTGTAAAAATACCTGGCTCTATTGCTTACTGGATGGAATAATTGCAAACCATGTGGCCGTTAGACTTTGCAAAGGGTCTAGGTCCAGTTACCTACAGTGGTCAGGCAGCGGGGGGGTGGGTTTAGCTCAGTGGTTCCTCCGCAACCTCAAGGTCACAGTTCCATCCCCAGTACTAAAAAAACAAAACAAAATAAACAAACAACAACAACAAAACTCACTACCTACCGTGATAACTGGTTTGCTAACAGCAGAGCACTCTAAGATCCCTTTCCTTCTCATATCTCATTTCTCTTCCTCTGCTTATTGTTTCCCAAGGTCACCTGAACTTTCTGTCTCAGAATCTGCTTTATTAGGAAACTCACACAAAAGCCCACTTATTCAGGTCCTGTCCATCTATTTCTGGCCCAGTTCCACAGGCTATAAAGGCTCTTCCAGCTTTGCTCAAGCTCAGGTGCATGGAGCAGTGCTGGGCCCTTGTGACATTTATCATTTCAACCAATTAATCCAAGGCTGAATGTGATTGCATTCACATAGTTTTGTTTGTTTCAGTCTTAGTTTAATTGTATTTTTTCTGTCATTTTTACTTAAAGAACAAACATTTATTTTTCACAACCTTGGAAACTGGGAAGTCCAATAAAAGACCGAAAGACTTGGCATTATCATTGAAGTCTTGCTTCCTAGATGGTTTTTTGCTGTAATCATCTCTCAAGCCTCTCTTTCTTAAAAAACTCATATATATGATGTTATAAGATACAGATAATAAAATTATGATGCGAACTAACATATCCCTTTTCTCATGCAATTACCCCTTTTGGGGGCAATATAGCAAAAAATCTACTTACTTAGCAGAAATCCTAAGTGTAATACATTATTACCTGAAGCTTTAAACTGAACATTAAATCCCTGGGTTTATTCATCCTTCATAACTTCTGCTTTGTATTTTTTGGCTGATATCTCCTCATTCGTTAACCTACATTCACATTATCACCTTTTGTATACACTTTCCTCCCAAGCCTAAATTCTGAAAGGCAGAATTTTTAAAATTTTATTTTTATCTATGTGCAGAAGCATAGAAAACTAGCATGGAACTCACACAAAATGTACACATGGCTGGCAGTGTGATATAGCCTATAGTCCCATCTGTTTGGAGACTGACACATGAGAATTGATTGAGTCCAGAATTTTGAAACCAATGTGGAGAATATAGTGAGGGATGGGGGCGGGGGGAGAGATCCATAGTAAATTATCTTTGAATGATTAATTTCATTTTAAGCCCATATACCCCAGGACTGATTTTGTGAAAGCCAGCCATCTATCTTTTTGGATTTCTTTGCCTTTTAATTATCTTTCTATTAGGCTTCTTGTTTTTGGTTGACCTCCTGTAGGCCTGAAAGTCAGAGGGTTACAGACTAGATCATCCATTTTGTTATGGGGGTAATACAAAGAAAAACTCTCTCTAGTCAAACTTTGAAAACATTTCAACCAAGTGGGCAGAAATAGCCAGGAATAAAAATGTGTTAGGAAGTAGCTATTATAATTTCTCATTTTTATCTATTGCCTTTAATTGTAATTTTACTTACTTTTTCATTTTACAGTTATTGTTAGGATTTTATGAGGATTAAAACAAACTCAAACTAATAATTCTAAATGTTTTGCTAAATAAATGTTTTAAATACTTCCTTTACCTATAAAAATAGGACTCCTTCTTAGAGTCAGCCTGATAAAAATAACAATTTTAAATTGTGTGAAATTTAAAAGTTCTCTGTTATTGTGGTTAAATATCTCCTATCATTGAAAATTGGTAGAAGAATTGAAGTGTGTGAAAATCACAGCTTGTCATTTTATTTAGTCAATGAATGACTGTTTCCTCAAAAAGCTTTGGCTAAAGTCTCTTCTGCTCTTTTCTGCTAAATGAGGACCAGCTCCTGAGCACTCTCTCTTCCAACATTTTTCTTCTCAGACAGTAAAACATTCTACTATTCATTTGTTTGAATCTGTTAAATGAGTACTGATCTTGTAAAAAATACCTTGCAAAAAATAAGCTCATTTTCTGAGTCCAGTTCTTTTCACACTACACAACCTGGCAGGCAGATGAGGCCTTTTCCCTGCACTGCACTTCCTGAACTGACCTCAGCACAGCCCCCACTTGTCTCCAGAGCTCATCACAGATTATCCCTGCTTGTTGGCAGAAAGCAAGCAGCACTGAGACCACATGGCACAATGTTGAAAGGGTCCTCTTCTATTCAGCCTTCATTCTAATTTTAACTCATTTGGAGATACTGTGGAAAATTCGCCTGCCTGAAATATGGTGAATAAATAAATAATATTCTACATGCAGTGCTCCTAAAATTGCATGTGAAAATCTATGAGCTAACATATAGATGCCGGACACTAATTTTCTTCTTCTTTTTCATCTTTCTCCTTTATTCTCCTTTCTCTTTGATGATCAGGTTGGTGGGGTTGGCAAAAGGTTTTAGAGAATTGTTTATTCTTTCTGCTTGAAATGTGTGGTGTTGCACAACTGGGCATATGCCAATCACCTTCTGAAAGGCTGGGGTGGGAGCCATGTGGAAGAGTTGCCTACCCTTTATTATATCAGTGCATCAAAAAGCACTGAGGGTGCAGGGTGTGTGTGTGTGTGTGTGTGTGTGTGTGTGTGTTAGAAGTGACAGAGACAGAGAGAGAATTGGATATGAGATATGAGGATGGATGATAAGGAGCCAGCCATTTGTCAGGTGATAGAGAGAAGCAAGCCCCCGACTATTTTAAGTCATGGTGGTTCCAAGTATGAACTGATTTAAAAATAATGCATTTTTTAAATTTAGATGTTACATCTTAATATTTCCATGCAACAGTCTCAGTTTTCCTTCAAGAAATTTAAAGGTATAAAGGCATGGTCTATATTTCTATAAAATAGAGAAAAATTTATCCTTTGTCCTACATCTCTGGAAAAAACCAAATACGTTATTTCCTTGATTTTCATTTTTTTAGCATAGTTTAGGCCCACTCAAGGCTGTAGTTGGCTACTTCTATGAGTTCACTCATCACAGTCTCAAAGATAGGCCTGATTTTCCTGGGTACCTACTTCTGGGTATATCACATTCAGACTCAACAAGTTTATTTTTTACTTTTGACTGGGATCTTATAATCAAATCACAAATATATAAATACAACAGTGAAAAAGATCATCTCAACTATTCTTTCAAGTCATTGGCCCAAAGGAGAAGAGAAAAATTAACTTTCCTATCAATCATTTTATTTAAACAGTTCACATTAAGAGAAAATATTCTATTATGTTGTATCTTAAGTTCTGCATTACATTTGAATTAATAAATTACTCATTTCTAACATTCAGAGTTTTCCTGATGTACAGAGGTGACATGCATATGTACTTTTAAAGACTCTCTAGATCTGGAAACCTTGGTTTAAACCTGGCCTCCTCATCTAACTAGCTACATATGCTTAGAAAATTAGCTCAGAGTTTCCACTTCCTCATCTGTAAAAGTGCCACATAGTAGCGACTGGTTAATAGAATTGTTGTAAGGATTAAATGAGATGACATAGCAACACTGAGAACAATATCTGATTTTCATCTCTTTCATTATGACATTTGATCTCCCTGAAGCCTTTTATTGCCATATACTAAGGCTGACAAACTTTTTTATAAAGCAGCAGACAGTAAATAGGTTTAGCTTTGCTTACCTTATGGTTTCCATTGCAACTACTTAACTCTTCTATTGTAGTGTGACAGCGGTCAAGCACTGTAAAGTGAATGGTTGTGTCTCTCTTCCAACAAAACTCTCTTTACAAAAATAGATGACTAGTAGGATTTGGCTAGGGGATTTTTAATTGTCTGCTTGCTGCCTACTCTGTCTGACAAATAAAAAACATGGAAGTAGACTGGCTGAGTTTGCTTGTTGAGTTCATTGCTAATCATCGATATTAGTAACCACTGTTCTCTAACTTTAATTATGGATTTTTTGCAGAATGATTTATAAGTGCTATTTCTTATCTAGGGATCATTTTCATTGTCTGAGATACAGATTTGTTTGCACAGTTGTTTAGTGTCGGGCTGATGTGGGTAATCTCCCTTTATTTTGTTTAACATCAGAGACTTCATGTAGCATAACTGTCTTCTTGTTAGCATACTTTTGGATGAAAGAAGAAATGGGCAAAAGCATATATGCCTCTTTCAGCCTTAACTGAAGGATACAAATGTAACATCTCAAAGAATTTCCTCATACTTCTCTCTAAAGACTTAGTAGTACTAAATATATGTAATTTTTTCAATCAAAAAATGTATTCCTGGGCTCTGAATCTTTGAGAAAACCAATTTGGAAAACATGGATCTATCTTTAGAAGAGGCTATTGTAAACAAATAGTCTGTTATACATGCATTTAGTTTATGGGCACTCACGTGCACACACACACACACACACACACACACACAGTGCCATACCTACACATACCTTTACATAAAGTAAAAAAAAAAAATGTTCAAGTGTCCAAATATGAATGTCCTGCCATATACTTTAAGACTTTTCTTTTTAGCGGTTACCTCATGCCTCTATATCCAACATTTGATATAACAAATACGCACTCAGATTCAAATTTAAAAGGCATGGCATCAAATGTCTTACCTTAAACTAGCAGCAATAAATTGATGAAAGGGTATTGCTAGTAAAGGATTTCTTACCAAAGTAAAAGGTAAGAAATGATTCTTAGATACCAAAATAGATAAAAAACTGAAAAATTATCCCATGTCAAATCAGTTATTAAGAAAAGGTTAACTCATATACTTACATTTCCTTATTTAAATGAAATAAATATAAAATATTTTAGGATTATATTGTTTTTAATTGGTCCTAACAAGTAGAAGTTTTGAGCCTTCATTTTTTAAAAATTAATTTTATTGGTGCATTTAAAGTATACAATATAATAACAGCCATCCCTGGAAATTTGTACCTTTACATAATTCATCTTGGTTCTTATAAGGACCCCATTTCCCCATTTCCCCATTTCCCTGCCCTCCCTTCACCCACTCCACCTGTGCCTATTTACAAAGACTTTGTTTCCATGTTTTTCCATTTCTCATATTTTTTCTTTTTCCTTCTTTCTTTTCCCCTGCCCCTCCCACTTGCCTTACTCCTTTATACATTTTCTTCCTATTTCACAATATCAATTACGCACTTTGATCCTTATTTACACTTTTAGTGTTTCACAACAGATAAACTATTCTGTATTTACAAATGTGTGCCCTATTTATTTCACTTAAGAGTATGGCCTCAGTGTGCATCCACTTAGCTATATCTGTAGTTTATTGTTTTTTCTGGCTGAGTAGTATTCCATTAAAAAAAGAAAAAAACAAAAAAAAACAAAACAAAACATCTTTATCCAATCTCCACTTGTTAGACAATTGGGCTGTTTCCAAGTTTTAGCTGTTTCCAGCTGTGCTGCTGTAAACATGGGTGAGCATATGTCACTGTGGAATGATCCTTTTAATTCTTTTGGGAAGATACCCAGCAGAGGAATAGCTGGGGCAAATGGGACTTCTAATCCTAATTGTTTAAGGTATCTCCATATTGATTTGGACAGTGGTTGTACCAGTCTGAACTCCCACAAACAGTGAAGAAGGGTCCCTCTCTCCCCACCACCCTATCAACATTTGATATTGGTAGATTTCATGATAGCAGCCATTCTTTTGAGGGTGAGGTGAAATCTCAGTATTGTTTTCATCTGCATCTCTCAAATGACTAATGATGTTGAACATTTTTTTCATATGTTTATTTGCTGCTTTTACTTGTATTTCTGAGAAATGTCTGTTCATTTCATATGCTTATTTTTAATTGGTTCTTTATATTTGGGGTGGTCTGATTTTTTTAAGTTTTATGTATTCTAGCTAATAGACCTTTGTCTGAGGAACAACTGGGAAAATTTTTTTCCCACATCATAGGTAGTCTCTTTACTCTCTTGATGGTTTCTGTTGCAGTGCAGATGATTTTTGTTTGTGTGTTTGTTTTTTGGGATCAAACTGTGGACTTTGTGCTTGAGAGACAGACACAACACACACTGGGCCTGGCCCAAGAAGCTTTTTAATACAGGATCCCAATTGTTAATTCTTTGTGCTAGTAGTTCCTGTGCTACGGATGATTTTTTCATAGTCTTTTCCTATGCTAAAGTCTTCAAGATTTCTACCAAACTTATATACCAGCAAGTTTAATATTTCTATTTTAATATTTAGATCTTTAATCCACTTGGATTTTAGTTTTCTGCATGCTGAAAGATAGGGGTCTACTTTTAATCTTTGGCAAGTTGAAATCCAGTTTTTCCAACACCATTTGTTGAAGAGGCTATCTTTTCTCCAATAAGGATGGTTGTCTCCTTTGTCAAAGATGAGGTAGCTGAGTATGTCAGGAATTGTTTCTGCATCTTCTAATCTGTTTCACTGATCCTCAGGTCTGTTTCTTTGCCAGCACCATGCTGTTTTTATCACAGTGGTTTTGCAGTATAGTTTCAGGTTGAGAATTGTGATATGCCCTACCATGTCTTTGTTGCCTAAAATTGCTTTTGATATTCTAGGACTGTTCTGGTTCCTTATAAATTTTTGGATTGTTTTCTCTAATTCTGTGAAATATACTTTGGGGATTTAAGTCGGGATTGCATTGAATCTGTATAACAGTTTTGGAAGTATGGCCATTTTCACTACATTGGTTCTTTCTACCCAGGTGTAAGGGATATCTTTCCATTTGCTTATATCCTCTCCCATCTCTTTTTTTTCAGAATGTTCTAGTTCTCATTGTGAGGTCTTTTGTTTCTTTTGTTAGATGGATTCCTCAATATTTCTTTTTTTTTCTGATGCTATTGTGAAAATGATTGTTTCCCTCAATTCACTCTCAGTGAGTCTATTTGTGTAAAATAAGGCTAGTGATTTCTGAGTGTTTACCTTGTATCCAGCTACTCTATTGAATCTGTCAATTAAGTCTAGAAGTCTTTTGGCAGAGTTTTTTGGATCTTCTATGTGGAGTATCATATTGTCAGAAAACAAGGACAATTTAACTTCTTCCTTTACTGTCTTTATTGCTTTTTTTTTCTTTTTCTTGTCTAATTGCTGTGGCAAATGTTTCCAGAACTATTTTGAACAGAAGTGGTGATATTAGACATTCTTGTCTTGTTCTTGATTTTAGCATGAAGGTTTTCATTGTTTGACCATTGAATATGATGTTGGTTGTTGGTTTTTCATATGTAGCCTTTATCAAGTTGAGATAAAGACCATCTATTTCAATTTTCTGCAGGTTTTTTATTAGGGTGTTGAATTTTGTTGAATGCCTTATTCTGGATCTATTGAGATGATCATATGTTTTTTGTCCTTGACACCGTTAATATAGTGTATTACATATATTGATTTATGTATGTTGAATCATCCTTGCATCCCTGGGAGAAATCCCACTTGGTCAGGGTGTATGATCCTCTTGATGACCCTCTGATTTCTGCTTGCCAGTGTCTTACTGAGGATTTTTGCATCTATATTCATTAGGGAGATTTGCCTGTAGTCCTCTTTTTCAGTTGAGTCTTTCCTTGGTTTGGGAATCAAAGTAACACTTTCTTACAGGAATGAATGTGGAAGTATTGCTTCTCTTTCAATTTCATTGAAAAGTTTAAAGAATAGTGACAATAGTTCTCTAAATATCTCATAGAATTCAACAGTGAAGCCATCAGGAGCTGGGATTTTCTTTGTTGGTAAATTGTTATTTATGTGTTCAATTTCACTGATTGTAATTGGGGTGTTTAGAATTTTTATATCTTCTTTGTTCATCTTTGGTAATTCATATGTATCTAGAAATCTATTTCTTCTGTATTTTCCATTTTATTAGAGTACAAGTTCTCTAAGTAGGTATTGATCTGGATTTCTGCTCCATCATTTGTGACTTGAACTTTTTTTGTTCCTAATTGCATAGATTTGAGCCTTTTTTTTTATAAGGTTGGCTAAGGATTTATTGATTTTATTTATTCTTTTGAAAAACCATCTCTTTGATTCACTGATTTCTTTGTATCATTCTCTTATTCTCCACTGCATAGATTTTCTGCTCTGATCTTTAAAATTTCGTCCCATGTGTGAGCTTTATGTTTATTTTGCTCTTCTTTTTGTAGGAGCTTAAATTTCAGCATTAGGTTGTTTATTTGAGCTTGTTCTGTTTTCCTGGTGTGGACATTAACTGTCACGAATTTCCCTTCTAGAACTGCTTTAATTGTGTCCGATAGATTCCTGTATGTCGTATTGATATTACCATTTACTTGTAAAAACTGTCTAATTTCTTCTTTAATTTCCTCTGTGACCCATTGATGTTTCACGAGAGTATTAATCGTTTTCCATGTATTTGTGAAGTTCTTACAGTTTCTTACACTATTGATCTTCAGTTTAATTGCACTATGGTCTGATAATACACATGGGCTAACTTCAGTTCCTTTACATTTACTTAAACGTGTTCTATGAGCTAGCATGTGGTCTATTGTGGAGAATGACCCATGTGCAGATAAAAAGAATGTATATTTTGATTTTGTGGGGTTGAACACCACTCTGTAGATGCCTAGTAAGTCCATTTGTTCAAAAGCTTGGTTCAGTTGTAATATTTCATTGTAGATTTTATTTATTTTATTTTATTTTTTGGTTGCGGGGATTGAAGGACATTGCACTTGTGAAGCAGGAGGTGGAACCACTGAGCTAAATCCCTGGTACTCATTGTTGATTTTTTTTTTTTTTTTTTTTTTTTTTTTTTTTTTTTTTTTTTTGGCTAGATGATCTGTGTGTTTGTGACAGTGGGCTATTGAGGTCCCCCACTACAGTTGTATTAGTGTTTATTTGGGTTTTCATGTCCCTTAATATTTATTTTGTATAGTTGAGGGCATTAGTGTTTGGTGCATATGTCTTTATGACCTCTTCTTCTTGGATTATTCCCTTTGCAGAGATGTAGTGACCTTCTTTGTCTCTTTTAATTAGTTTTGGTTTGAAATTTACTTTGTCTGCAAATAAGATAGCTACCCCTGCTTTTCTCTGGGTTCCTTTCACATGAAGAAACTGCTTTCCACCCTTTTACTTTCAGTCTATGAGTTTCTTTTTGAACTAGGTATGTTTCTTATATACAACAAATTGTTGGATTTTGCTTCTTAATCCATTCTGCCCATCTATTTTGATTAATTTGAGGCCATTAACAATGATGGTTATAACTTATATGCATTGACTTATCATTATCATGTTATTTTCATGTTTTAGGCTCTTCTTTATTTTTCCTGCTCCTTTTATTACTTGCCTTGCCTGGTAGATTTGCTCCGTTCTGCCTCATGAATTTGTCTGTTTTTAGGATATTGTTTAGAATTGTTTGGAGTGCTGATTTGGTATTCATGAAGTTTCTAAGGTGATCTTTATGATAGAAGTATCTTATTTTCCCATCAATTTTGAAAGATAGTTTTGGAGAATACAACAGTCTAGGTTTGAGGTTGTTTTCTTTTAGGGCTTGAAATACCTCAGTCCAGGCTCTCCTTAACTTGTGAGTTTGGGTTGAAAAGTCTGCTGTGATTCTGATGGGCTTTCCTTTGCATATGATTTGTTTCTTTTCTGTAAGTGCAGGTAGTATTTTGATCATCATTTGGGTTTCCAGGATCTTGATTATTATATGTCTTGGTGTAGATTTTTTTTTTAATTGTGGCTAGTTGAATTCTTATGTGACTCACTTATCTGTATGTCAAATTCTTCTCTGTTTAGG
Source organism: Fukomys damarensis (assembly GCF_012274545.1). Lineage (NCBI taxonomy): Eukaryota > Metazoa > Chordata > Mammalia > Rodentia > Bathyergidae > Fukomys > Fukomys damarensis. The sequence goes on along the minus strand of NW_022900919.1, from coordinate 32,276,800 downwards.
AAGTTTTCTGTAATTAATTCTGTAACAGTTTTTTATGTCATTTTTACTTTTTCCTTCTTTTTCATGGACTTCTATCAGTCTTATATTATTCTTCTTTGCATCATCTAAGAGTGGTTGGATTTATTTCTCATAGTCCCTTACTATTTTTAAGAGATCTCTCTTTTCATGGTCACTGACCACCGTCTTGTATTCTACATCTGATATTCTGTCTTCAGATTGGTTCAGTGTGCTGTGTATACTTTCAGTAGCTTTTTTAAACTCCTGAATATCTGTTTGAATCCATCTCATGAATTCCATTTTTTCCCTATGCTAGGCATTCATGGCTTCTATCATGGTCCTGAGCTCATCTGTTTTTTTTTTGTTGTTGTTTTTTTTGTTTTTTTTTCTGTTCTAGAATCTCTAGTCAAATCTTTCATTCTGCTCACCATCTCTGTAGTTATCATGGGAAATTATTTCTTTTATAAATTTTTCTGTTTTGTTACTTCCAGCCCTATCAGTTGAAGGTGTCCAGGTGGTTGATTATCAGACTTTTCCACCTCATTTCCCCCAGTATTTGCTTTTGGTGAGCTGGAAGTCTGGGTTTGTGTCTTACTTAAATGTCTTCTTATTTCTGTTTGTTGCTGGTACTGTCCTTGTTCCAATTCCTGGGTTGATACTTTTATCTTCCAGATATAGCTGGTCTTTAAGTTTTGAGTCTCTAATAACTCAGGCAATCTCATTTTCATTATAGGAGGAAGGACGACTGATTAGATCAACCAAAGCACCTTAGTACAAGTGATACATTCAGCAACACAATAGCACCAAGCACAATGTAGAAAATAACAATTTTTGGTAATTATCAATCTGTCACCTTTAGCTACGTGAATTAAATCAAAACCAAGGACCATTCCAAAGTGTTTTTGCATTTTTTTTTTTTTTTCATACTGGGATCAACTTGGGTCCTTGCACTTGCGAGGCAAACAGCGGAACTACTGAGCCACATCCCCAGCCACCAAAATATTTTTATAGTGAATAAACTCTTCAGCATAGCAACTTTATCCTTCTGGATGGGAACTTAGAAGAAGTTGGGGAGGAGGGATTGATAGTTAGAAGGATAGGGAAAGGTTAGAAGTGAGACCAGAAGACCCAGGAAGATAACACAGACTCTAGGAAACTATTGAAGACAAAAGGAAAAGACAGAATTAGAGAACAAAGACAAGAACAGAACAACCTCCCATAGGCAATAGGGAAGCCAGAAACTGTATTCACTTTTCTTTGAAACTAATGACAATTGAGATGAGGAAAAGAGAGAAGAAAAGAAATAAGAAATCTGAATTAGGGCAGGATCAGGAACAAAACGGGAGATGAAGAACAATGTGGGAGAATGAGAGAGTGAGTGAGAGAGAGAAAAAAGGAAAAAAGCAAAAGAAGAAAAAGAAAGAAAATTTTTAAAATAGAAAAAATTAAAAAAATTAAAATTAAAAATTAAAGGAAAAGAGAAAAAAATTTAAAAATAAAAATGAACAGCCTCCTTCAGGGTATGTCTCTGCTGTCGCAATAGACAACTTGGGCAGCAGTTTACAGCTCTAAGTCAATTAGTCTCAGCAAGCCAGCAGCAGATCCCTGAGATTCAGGCTGATTTCTGGCTTCAAGGCCTAGCTGAGCTACCTGACCTCTTGTAGGGTTGAATTCTACAAGGTTCTACTGAAGGTTCCAGCTGCCTTTCCCCTAAAGATAGCCCAGGTTCTAATGGGAGGAGGTGATCCCTCTAATTTACCCTGGTGTGCCTTTATTGCAGAGATTCTCTTTGCTTTTCCAGTGGGCTTCAATTTTTATCAAGGAGCCTGAGAGAGGCTCTCTTTCTGTTATTCACTTCTGTTCTGTTTTCTGGAGCTTAGTGTAATGGCCCTTAAGAGCCCCTGTGCCTCTGTGGTATAGATCCAGGTACCTGCATAGCCAGGAGGCCAGAGGCGGGTGGTGGTGGTGGTGCTAGGATAGTGTTGCAGGCACCTGTGTGGCTCCACTCCTCACTCAGATGCCCAGGCGGTGGGGATAGGGTAGCAACTCAGCTCTATGTGGCTTACATCCTCACTGGTCTCCTCCTGGTCAGCTCGCAGTATAGCTCTGCTCACTCTAGGTTATCTACTTTCCATTTTACTTCCTTTACCTACTCCCTCATTAATTCTTACTGCCAGTATCTTTAAATTTTTTTGAACAGACATGCAATTGACCAACATATTTCCTAATTGAAAACCACTTTTTCCTCCCTGCCTTCTTGTTTGGGTATACAATCACTTCTAAAAGTGAGATCTCTGTAGGTACCTCATCTGAGAGTCCACATTCTCACTGCTAATCAGTGTCTGCCCTGTCAGAAAGGATTCTATACCTATATCTTCCAAATGGGAAGAATTTTCTAGCAAATTTATTAGAGTTAACACACACACAAACAAGGTAGAGACAGAGAAAGAGAAAGAAACAGAGAGAGATCATTTTGTCTTATTCTACACTATATGCAAGCTTAGTACCAGGTTGTAAATTTGAGCTGAGACTTGTTTGTACTCTAAGGTTTGAGAAAGTTGCTCAGATTTCTCCAGAGTTGGTCATGAATTTTGTTGTTGTTGTTGTTGTTGTTCAGAATAGACAACATCTTTGATTTGTTGGAGTCTCTTGCTGAAGCATAATTATAACATCCAGAGAATGCTTTTGAAATTTCAGCTTTTTTATATTGAAGGAAAAGAGGAATAAATCATGTCTTCATCTTTGTTCTGCAGTTCTTTAGGAACCACTTTCAGTGGTGTAGAAGAAGCCAGAAATACTCAAGTTCATCATTATATCATATAGGTTTTGTAAAAGTGGAACATATAAATTTTTAGTTATATTTAAGAAAGTCATTTTTCTTAAAGCTTTGAAATGTCATTAATCCCAAAGATGAACAGTCCTGATAGTTTATAAATTGCCAAAGACTATAAAAATGTAATTAACTTCCCTCTAATAAATGGGATCCATATTTATCTTGAGGTTTCTTTTTTTCCTTTTCAGAACTGATGTTTGTCTACAAGGTCCATGAATTTACTGCAGGCTACTCCTTCATCCTCCAATCTCTGGCAGCTCTTCCCCATTCCTCATAACTTTTCCAACTTTCCCCTGAAGTACTTCCCATTGATTTGCAGAACAGTTGCATTTTTCTTTTGCCCAAATCCCATGCATTCCTTGGAGAGCAGTTTTCACTTTCTGTAGAGCACTTACAGTTTGTCTCTGTAAGAGAATTGTTTTGAGTTTGGCACTTTATCTATTTATTTTTCATTCTAATAGGAATCCCTTTGGAGCTAGCTAAGCCACTGCCTGTTGGCTCCCTGACTGCTACTAGGACCTCTTCCATCTGTATTAAACAGTTACATTTTCATATCAGAGGATTAATGAAACTAGAGAATAGAACTCTAAAGTGACAATGATAATAAAAGATTCAAATGGATTCAGGCTAGCTTCACACATGCATTTTCAAGGCTGGGTCAATTTTGCTAAAACTTTGTATTTAAAAAAATATTTCTCTAGATTAGAGTCGTGGATTAGTGAAAAAAAAACTATTTGGATTTGAAATACATTTTTATTTCGTTCCCATACTTCTATATGGGAGGATTATTTTTAATAAGATAAATTTATGGCTAAATGGTAGTGATACCAAAATTAGCATGCAATATGAAAAATAAGAAATACAGCAGCAAAAGTGAACTTTGTGCTAGGGTCTTGGTTAGAAGCCACTTACTAGTATTTACTTGTTTTCATGTGATATAAAATAGTACAAATCCAAAAAGTTTTTAAGAGAGACAGAGTTGGAACCTGCTGCCATTCTGTTTTTTACAGCTCCTGGTACAGGGTGAATGCCCTGAATTCCTACAGTTCTTAAGGGAATAGTCATTGTTGGTCACTTAGAGAAGCTACTATCAATTGGAGCCAATCTTGTTTTGGCTGCTTTACCACACCTCAAATACCCAGAGGTTACAAATAAACATTACGTGATGACTTAAAACTTTGCTGTGATTCAAATAGATTTTAATGAGAAAGGCCAATCTTTCTTGTTTCTTTGGCATTCAGAGACTTTCTGTGAGCTTGAATTGTCAATATCTCCTAATCTCTCAACTACTTTTCTCTTGATTTCTAATCTCACTCAGACTATTGCAAAGAAAATACAATAGGAGGATTAATGGCCCAGTTCAGAAATATTTACTTATTGGACAATAGGACAATAGGAAGGGAATTTGATAGAAATTCTTACCCTTCATGTTTTGATTAAGTAATGTAACGAGTATATTTAAAAGGCTGTCAAAAGTGGTTAGATTTTTTTTTTCAGTTGTAATTTCTTATTCATCAAATAAGAGAGAGAAAAAGAGTAGACAAAAAAGAAAAAAAATAGATACGAGAAGTCAAAATTGGATTTAGGAGGGACTGAAAGAAATATGTGTGTATGTGGAGGGGTAGCATGCACATGCAAATTTGTGCGTGTACATTAGGATAAAGGGGAGAAGAGTTGAGAAAGTACTCACTTATTTTTTTGGGGGGGGGTACCAGAGATTGAACTCGGGTCCTTGCGCTTGCAAGGCAGGCCACCGAACTGCTGAGCTAAATCCCCAGCTCAGTACTCACTTATTTTGAATACCACTGATAGGTAGCTTGCTAGGGCTTAGACTTTTACCTTTACATAAAATCTGTCCTCATTCATCATACTAAACAGGATCTCAGAGACACACAGAAGTAGACTATGATCCCTGAACATGAGTAGTTGTGGCAGGTTTGTGTGTTTGTTCTATGTCATTGTAAGCCTTTTTCCCTTTTGAGGCAATTCCAGCCTACTCACTGCAAATTCAGATTTAATATTACACCAAGAATTTTGCCACCTGACCTATGATAGTCTATGAATTTCACCAGTCTAATGAAATAGATTATGAGGAGTTTTCCAAAACCTTTTCTAAAACTCAGATAAAGCACTTCTCAGAGAAACTGTAAACAGTACGTATTCACTGAATTCCTACCCTGTACAAAGCACTATGCTGATTTTGAGAAAGGAAGAAGAAGTGTATGATATGGTGTTTACTACAGTGAGCTAAATGAAGACAAAACATATACATGAAAAAGGCTAAAAAGAAAACTATTCTCATTTCATTATTTGATATAGCAAACCAAGGAAAAATTAAATGCCAAATTCAGTAGGTTCTCCCATTCATGGCTTTGCTTTCTGCTGTTTCAGTTATCCAAGTCTGCTGCAGTGTCAAATTAAATCAGAAGTTACAGAAATAAGGAATTCAAGCACTTCAAATAACTTTTAGTACAGCATATTATTATAATTATACTATTTTAGCTATAGTTTTAAGTATATTAAATATATTTTAGCTGTAGGTCTTCCCTTGCTGTGCCACATTTATAAATTAAACTTCATCACAAGTGCATATTTATAGGGAAAACATAATCTATAAAAAGTTTATTAGTATCTGTAATTTTGGGCATCGACTGGGGATCTTGGAATGTATCTGCTGTGGATAAGTTGTGGTGACCCTAACACAAAATGCATATGGAAGAAGTTGAGCAATCTGTACTGGACTTCAGTGGTTTGGGGATTATTAGTAGAAAACAAGATAGGGATATAAGCTAATTGGGAAGAATGGGAAGGACTTGGAAGATGAGGACAGCAATGGGAGATTAATTCAGTTCTCAACAAAAGTATATAAAAAAAAGCAGAACAGAAGGAGGCAAAAGATATCCCAAGTGGCTCAAGAATAGTATGAAAAGCAAGAAGTTAATTACTATGATAGAGTGGGGCTTTGCACAGATAAGAAGTAGAGAGTGACCCAAAGTAGATTGATGATGGGTTGGCAGGGCAGGCAGAGTTCACCTTTAGCTATGGGGTCACAACAAGTGAACATAAACAGGAAGATGACACTGTCAGAGTTGTGCTTTAAGAAGATTATTCGGACAAGAGGGTGCAGGACAGTGATTGAGGTGACATGTGTGACCATGCTGCAGTGAGATTGACCAAGAGTCTGTGCGCACACTTCCTACCACCAACTCCTGATCAGACTACTGTACCACGGCCACAAATTCATCCACCCATATCCACTTTTGCCTCCATGTACCTAGTGCAATAAGATCTGCTGCAAAAAACCTCAACAGCATTGATAAAGACCTTTTTTTTTTGCTCTTCAAGCATTCAAGGCCTGGTCTGCACTTTCTCATTGGGTCCATCTTCACTTTACTGTTTCTTGTTCTCTAAGCATATGGCCTTTTAAAAATTATGTCCCAGAGAGATGGAGGGTATAATTCAGTAGAGTGTTAGCCCGGCATGCCCAGGACCCTGTGTTCTATCCCCAGTGCAACACACATGCATGCACACATGCATGTGCACACATGCACAAATGCACATACGCAGGCAAGTCTCTCATCTTTTCTCCTCACCATGAGCTTTCCACCAGCAGAGAATTTGTACATGCTATTCCCACTTCCAGGAATGCTCTTCTTTCCCTTCTCTGTCTTGTCTACTCCTACTTATTCTTCAGTTCACCCAGCCTTATTTCAAGACCCTCACTTGAACAAATCTCCTTATTAGGGCCTCATGGCTCTATGTAGCTCTCTTTCCTTTGTAGTTTTTATTGGAATTGCAATTTATGCATTCATCAGACTGGTTAATGTCAATTTTTCCCCAGTGACCACAGCCTATTTTTGCTCTTCATTTATTTCCAGAATCTGCAATTTGCCAGGCTCATAGTGGACTCTCAGTAAATACACAGTGATACCAAAACAATCTAGGGTTGAATCTGAGAGGATGTGAAAATTTCTATATATTTAAGATCTTCAGTTATTAGTAATGTTACTTATTTTTAAATATATTTGGTGCTAATTGTTTAAGAAAAGCATTACATATTCAGTGATAAGATTATATTTCCAAATCACACAGTGATCATTTTGGGCTGAAGAATCCTTGGACTGTGGGAAATAACTGCGTTTATTTATTTATTTATTTATTTATTTATTTATTTATTTATTTATTTATTTATTTTTTTATTTATTTTTTAGCTTGTCTCACTCATATCCTTCTAGCTGAAATGTAGGCAAAGATCCTAGGTATGTAAAGCTGCCACTGAGGTGCAGAGAACCTCTGGAAATCCATACTGCTTTCATTCAAATTACCCCATCTGCTCAGATAAGGTCAAACTTTCTGAGCCCTGGGAGAAGCAAAACAGGCCAGAATTACTAGTTTTGACTGATTTTAGAGATGCTCAGGGTTGGATGCTGAAGGGAACTATTTTTATCGTAATTTTTAAGTGAAACACAAACGGGGTGAGAAAACAAGAAAATTGCACAACTTGGGAGACCTGTAAAGACAATCCAGCTGCCACTGCATTATTCAGGACCTTTTTGCCTCTGAAACAAAAATGGTAATTAACCAATCAGGATGAAATGTCAATTTGAGAGGAAGGTAATGTGAAACTTTCATAAATCATCCAAACACCAAAAAACCTGTTACATCTCATTTCCAACCTGCTCTGTTGCTATGAAAATTCACTCTCATAACTCAGCTCTGTGAGCACTACATATTCATGCAATTATAATTCTTTCTGAAAGATGGCCTCTATAATGATATGAGGGAGTTTTCCTTCAGTCTGCCTAGCATTTTTCCAAAGGAACAAAGCCACTTAATAAGAACTGTGCTCTTTTGAATTAATTTTGCTTTATCTACATGTGTTTTCATGAGACATATGGAAGACTTTTTTTTTTTTTTTTTTTTTTTTTTTTTTTTTGGAGGTGGCAGTTGTCTCGGGACATGTCTGTGTAGTTTGCTAAATTAAAGCTCATCTTTTTAAGCCCAGCCTTTATTGTGTTTTTCAGTAGTTTTCTGGTGAAATCAAAGACTTTGCTTCCTCCCGCTTGCACCATGGAGAAGACTGGTAGGATGATCACAGGGGAGTGAGCAAGGCTTCAGCAGTTCTTAAACTACTTCCATTTCCTTGGCAGAGGGGCCCCATACTGTGTTACAGGCGATTCTTAATTCTTTCTTAATTCTTTCTGGTTGTGAGGGGCAAGCTTTTGTGGGGAGGGATTATTTGTTTCTTTAAAATTCACAGTGGTTCTTTACCCTCCCACCTTTTCCCTTTCTTTTGAGGCCTGTGACAATACAATGCTAGTGATTCAGTTTCTGACTTGCAGAGAATCCATCTATGCCGGCAAAATGTAGTTAATTTAATACTGCAGCTTGAGGTGAGATAGAAGTGAAGATGGCTTAACATGTGAAGTGGGTAAAAAAAATGTGTAATTGCAACAGTATAATGTTGATGAGGCAGTGTGTGAGGCTGTCAGGAGGCATTATAATATGCTGATGAACTAGACTGGCTTCCTAGTTCTGCTGTATGCAAATGCTCCATTATTTTTAGTGGAGGAAAAAAGCTTGGCATATTAATTAGCTTTGTTTTTAGAGATGCAGGTGAAGCCTTTTCATTTTGCTTTCTGGAAAAAAAAACCCTGCAATATGCCCTTAAACAATGTCTGAGTTTCAACTGACAAATATAAAAAATGAAAACTCATCATAGGTTTTCAAAATTTAAAACAAAATATTACTTAGAGCATTAAACATTATCACAACTGACTAAACATTTATGTAAACAAAACTGTATAGGAAGCCTTCTAGTTTTTAATAGTGAATCAGTACAGTTAACTTTTTAAAGTAACATAAAATTCAAAATATAGGAATAAATTATATTTCTTATATTTGGAATTTAACAGTTGTTTGCATAATTGACAAATTTATTTCCTGGTGTAGACACCAGCAAGTAATCTAGGATATGTCAATCTGTCTTTTTTTTCTGGTCAATCTGTTTCTTCATTCTGAAGGGTGTGTGTGTGTGTGTGTGTGTGTGTGTGTCTGTATGCTGGGGGTAAAACTAGGTACAGGTGGTAAGAAGAAACACTGATGAACCTTTAAATTTTCTTTCTTAAAAAAATACCTGAAATATTAATTCTTAAAGTAAAACTAATCATTTAGAAAAGTTATAAAATCCAATACTTTACTTTTTAATCTCCAAGTTCTTAGCCGATTGCTATTTTCAATAGGTTTTATGTGGTTTCTTTTTTGCTTAACATTTCCAAACAACCTTATTCATGAAGTGAGGAGTGCCAAATCTTTTGCAAGGAGGTTTATTTTTCATTTCCCTCAAGTCTTAAGATGACCAAAAAGGGAATAAGGAAGTGAGGATTTAGGGAGGTGAGGAAGTTTTGGAAGGAGGTAATGGAACTGACCCTTCAGCCCCTGTAACATCTAGGGTGGTTTTTAGGTACTTGCTTGGTTGCTGGAAAGCTAAAGGTGAGGGTGAGGGTGTTATCATGCACTTGACCTATTGGGAATGACTATTCAGTCAACCTATGCTAGTTATAGCCAGGGGAAAAAGAAGTGATAAAGTAAAAGGAGTAACTTTAAAAAGAAAAGAAAACACAAATATATCTGTAAGTATATGTTGTATAACATGAAAATAAAATATTGAGGAAAACAATGTGCTTCATGTGATTTTAATATAGGTGTTAAGGCTGTGAAACTAAAAGTAAAGTTGGTCCATAGGCAGAAAGAAGTCATTAGCTTTTTCCCTCTCTCTAGTGGTGCAGAAACTGCACTCAGACACAATCTGACTATACTATTGGGGCTGATGGAAGGAGCCAAATATGTGGCCTTAGCCCTTGTGATTAATTGGGACCCAGTTCCTGATCAACAAAAGTCATGGTTACATGGATGAGAAACCTTGTTTAAGAACTCCAGTAATCAGAAAACTAGGATAACCTTAAACAGCTCTCCTTAATGCTCAAATTTTAAGAAATAATTGATAGAAATAAAATTTGTTTAAAAACAATTTTCCATAGACTTTCCATAGAAAAATAAAATAAGTAATGTTGCTGAGAATACAATTAGTCTGCAGAAAAAAAAGTTCACTTCTAGTGTAAGCTTATCCCAGTTTATTCATTCTCCTTACCTTGTTTGCAATAATTAAAAACATAAATAAATAGCAAGTGATAGCTTCTTATGCCTGTCCTGTTGTAAATTTTATATTTTAAGAATGTATATAGCTATTTAATGCTTGAATTTAAATATTTACTACATGTCACAAAAGAAAAATAAACTCTATAGTACTTTTGTCCACTTAAAAGTTTCACTTGAGTCCTTTTTTTCTCCTAATTCTTTCCATAGGCTTCATTTAATTTAAATATCTTTAATTTCTATTTTTTGATTCTTTCACACAATCCCTTTTTCCACTATATTTCTTTCAGGAATTAGATAAAAGGAAATAGGAAATAGGAATTTTGCAAACATGGAGAGCCTAATGGCTAAAAGTTTTCTAATTTTTGAGATGTTCATACTCATCCATTGTACAATATTAATAACAAATCAGTGACAAATTCAATCAATCACTATTCTAAAAATGAGTCTCTTAAAAAATGAAAAAAAAAAAAACCTTAAGACTTTACAAATTCCTAGAAATGCAGTATGTCTAAGAAAAAGAAAGGGAGATCTGTATTATAGGTGGATATTAATTGAAAATTATATTTTATATTATTTCTAATTTGAGGCCTATGGTAGCATTACTAGGTGATTAATTCAAATCATGCAGGTCAGGTTTCTAAAATTGTTCTAAAGACAGTGACTCTGACCTCCTACAGTATGCTGCCAAGTCTGTTAGTCCTCCGATGGAGGGGAGAAAGAATGATAGAAAAAGAAATTCCATGGATGGGAGAGGGAGCTGGAAGGATATGTGGGCAGCCCTATTCTTCTTGTCATTGTAATTTTATAATTTCTTATATGGTCTTCTTTGCAGAAAACTTTTTTGGAATTCAATTGCATACAATATAATACAGGATATTTTGCAAAGGAAAAACCTCATATTGTTAATACTTTTCTCAAATATAGTGATCTTTATGAAATAAAAGTAATAATTTGATATTTTATAATCTTGGGTCTCAGCAAAAACTACATTTATGTGTTGTGTGTACCTAATGGATCTGTAGAATAAATAACAATTCGAATCATTTCAATTAGTATTTCATACTTAGGTGTGCTTTGAATAAACAAGTACTTTTTGTTAAAAGAAGTAGGTAAACTAAATATATGTATTTCTTCTTCTTAAGCCTTAGCATAAATGCCTTGGAAAAGGTCTTTAAATAACCAGGACACTGGATAGTCATCATGAGTAATTCGATGTTTGAATTCATATACTCATCGTATCATAGTCATTTCCTTCTTTAGTTAGTGTTTAGCCTAAAGTCAGTGGATTTATGTTTTTAGCCTGATTCATCCCTCAAACATCACCCAACTTACCTTTTAACCACATTAACAAATAACTGGATGCATCTATATACACACATAATGAATTGGTAAATATTAGAAGAAAAATATGTTGATGTAAATTGAAAGCTAAAACTGAAGGAGTGATTTACATTTAGACCAATCTAGACATAATTAAAATAAAAGTAAATCTTTCAGTTCTATAGGGACAATTAATCTTAGCTTAAAGATGAAAACTAATTGTCTATTACCTATTACTTTCCCACCTAGATTACTGCAAAAAACTGTGTGATCTTGTGAATCATAAAATTACATGAGAGTTCTTGAACTGTCATACCTCAATCTTCTTTATTTAAAATATTTTGAGGGCAGTTCATGTCCTTAAAATGAAGCTGAAAATCCTAAACCCAATATTCATGATAAATTTAAATCAAAGTTATGGTCCCAATTGTATGAGTCATCATGCCACCTAGGAAAATTTCAACTGAGTTAGATCTTTCTATCTCATATCCATGGCTTCCTTCTTTAGTTTGCCCTGAAATTAGAATGGCTTCTCTAATCCCCATCCTCTCTTTAGGATCAGCATGATAGAAAAAACACAGACCTAGCATTGTGACAGATTAGAAATCTAAACCAAGGTTTTCCCCCTCACTCACTATGAAACCATGGGCAAATTATCCCTCCCCTCTGGGCTCAGTTCCTAACTCTTGTAAAGATGTATCAACCAATTATTGTCATAATAATACCATGTAAAAAACACCACAATAATTGAATAGCATAAAATGAATACTTATTTTTCATGCATCTACAGGTGGCTAGACTTAGCTCTGGGTAATGAGCTCAGATCAAGACTTTACCATGGGTCTCTTTTGTTTTGAAGGAATAAATAGATATAAAGATTGATTTTTCTTCTGGATTTGGCTGAAGTCTGACTATAGAAGTACAAAACAGGCCTTTGATTACACTGCTTAATTTAGCCTAAAAGTAGCCACATTAATGGGGTGATGTTAGGACTTATATCTAGATGATTTCTCCCAAAGCATCATGGATTCATAGGTGGGCTTGAGTTCTGGGTGTGGATTATGGGTTTACTGAAGAAAAAAAACCCATTCTGCATGTGAGTGGTACTAGCCAATGTGTTTGTAATAAAGAGGGAAAGAAGAAGGAAGATACACTTCTTTTAAACCTTTTCTTCCTATTACACAATATAAATTATATATTTTGATCCTTACTTACTTTTAGTTTTTCACACCAGAGAAACTATTTGGTATTTACATGTGTGACTTATTAATTTCACTTAAGAATATGGCTTCAATGTGCATCCACTTAAGCTATAAATATCTCTAGTTTCTCAAGCTTTATGGCTGAGTAGTACTCCATTTTATTAAAAAAACACATCTTCTTTATCCAGTCTCCAGTTGATGGGCAATTGGGCTGTTTCCAAATTTTAGCTGTTGCAAACTGTGCCACTATAAACATGGGTGAGCATATATTGCAGTGGTATGATTCTATTAATTCTTTTGGGAAGATACCCAGCAGAGGAATAGGTGGGTCAAGTGGGACTTCTAATCCTAGTTGTTTGAGGTATTTCCATATTGATTTCCACAGTGGTTGCACCAGTCTGCACTCCCACCAACAATGAAGAAGGGTTCCTTTCTCCCCACCACCCTGCCAGCATTTGGTATTGGTTAATTTCTTGATAGCAGCCATTCTTTATGGGGTGAGATGGAATCTTACTATTTTTTTATCTGCATCTCTCGAATGGCTAATGATGTTGATTTTTTCATATGTTTATTTGCTTCCTTTAATTCTTTGTCTGAGAAATGTCTGCTCATTTCAGATGCCTATTTTTGAATTGGGTCTTTATATTTGGGGATCTGATTTTTTAAAGTTCTTTATATATTCTAGGTAGGACCTTATATATTCTAGGTTGGACCTTTATCTGAGGAAAACCTGGTAAAAGTATTTTCCCACATGGTGTATTGTCTTAGCTCTGATTATGATTTCTCTGGTAGTGAAGAAACTTTTTAATAAGAAGAGAACCCAATCTGTTGATTCTTTATGCTAGTTCCTGTGCTATGCAGAATTTGTTCATAAAGTCTTTTCCTATGCAATGTCTTCAAGAGTTCTACCCAACTTATCTTCCAGCAAGTTTAGTGTTTCTATTTTAATATTTATGTCTTTATCCACTTGGATTTTAGTTTAGTGCATGGTGAAAGATATAGTTCTAGTTTTAATCTTTGGCAAGTTGAAATCCAATTTTTCCAACACCATTTGTTAAAGAGGCTATCTTTCCTCCAATGATGATGATTGTCTCCTTTGTCAAAGATATGGCAGCTGATTAAGTCAGGAGTTGTTTTTGCATCTTCTTATCTGTTTCACTGATCCTCAGGTCTGTTTCTTTGTCACTACCATTCTGTGTTTATCACAGTGGCTTTGTAGTATAGTTTCAAATTGGGGAATGTGATATCTCTGTTGCCTAGAATTACTTTTGCTATTCTAGGTCTCTTCTGGTTCCTAATTAATTTTTGGATTGTTTTCTTAAGTTCTGTGAAATATACTGTTAGAATTTCAATAGGGCTTGCATTGAATCTGTATATAGTTTTGGAAGTATGGCCATTTTTACTATATTGATTCTTCCTACTCAGGAACAAGGGATGACTTTCCATTTCTTATATCCTCTCCCATCTCTCTCTTCACAGTGTTGTAGTTCTCAATGTTGAGGTCATTCATTCCTTTGTTAGATTCCATGATATTTCTTTTTTATGCTAATGTGAAAGGGATTTTTTTTCCCTCAATTCACTCTCAGTGATTTGTGTACAATAAGGCTATTGATTTCTCACTGTTTAACTTGTATCCAGCTACTTTACTGAATCTGTCAATTAAGTCAAGAAGTCTTTTGGCAGAGCTTTTTGTGTCTTCTATGTAGAGTATCATATCATCAGCAAATAATGACAATTTAACTTCTTCCTTTTCTATTTTTATTGCTTTTATTTCTTTCTCTTGTCTAATTGCTATGGCTAATATTTCCAGAACTATTTTGAACAGGAGTGGTGTTATTGGACATCCTTGTCTTGTTCCTGATTTTAGCATGAAGATTTTCATTGCTTGACCATTGAGTATGATGTTCGTTGTTGGTTTTTCATATGTAGCCTTTATCAAGTTGAGATAAAGACCATCTATTTCAGTTTTCTTCAGGGTTTTTGTCACGAGCAGATGCTGAATTTTGTTGAATGCTTTTTCTGCATCTATTGAGATGATTGTATGGTTATTGTCCTTGACTCTGTTAATATAGTGTATTACGTTTATTGATATATATATATATATTGAACCATCCTTGCATGCCTGGGATAACTCTGACTTGGTCAGGGTGTATGATCTTCTTGATGACCCTCTGTATCCTGTTTTCCAGTATCTTATTGAGGATTTTTGCATCTATGTTCAATAGGAAGATTGGCCTGTAGTTCTCTTTCTTGGTTGGGTTTCCCCTGGTTTTAGAATCAAAGTAAAATGCTTCCAGGAATGAATGTGGAAATATCACTTTTCCTATGGTAGTATTATTAGGGGATTTATTCTGACAATATAGGTTAGGTTTCTAACACAGCATGTGGCACAAAGACCGAACACTTTTTGCTTTCTGTATTTTCCTCATCCCCTTTAGAATCAAAACAAATATCTTCTGCCCAAAGTTTATTTTGATTTCAACTAAAATTAATCAATTTTTCCTCAGTTAATATATTGCCTCTAATAATTGACAGAAGGCCTAGTTTATCTTTTTCCATGTGTGTGTCTAATAATAATAAACAGATTGGGAAATGTCTGCAGCTAGTATTACATCACTTGTGTTTTCTGTGCTTTAAACAAAGTAGGTACTCAGCACATATACAACAGCCTATGTCTAGCTTTTGTATGTGTTCATCAACCAGACTTTTAAAATATATGTTCAAGTAGAATTTGAAGCCTTTTCTTATAGCCACATTAAGTCTTAATGTAGTGAAACAAAGAAGCCCAATAAAATTCTAAAAAATACTCTGAAAACCATATACTTGCATGCTTCCAAGTTCAAATGAAGTTTTATATTATATGAATATAATCTTTTACCTAAACTCTATTTCCTTGGAGCAAAGGTGATAGAAATAGCTTCAGTATATAAATGATAAATAATTTCTTGACAGCTATGTGAAATGACCATGCAGAAATTACACACAGGAAACATTTTCCCTCCTCACTTTTGTCATTCTCCCTAGTGTTGCTGTCAGTCAGACTGTAGAGCTCATGATCGTTATACATCTCAAGCAAATTAATTTGCTGATGCCAGTTCTTTTCTTGTCTTTCTGTATAGCCCTGTCTTTGAGTGATAATATTTGATTTTATCTTTTTCAAAGCAAAGATAAGTAATATTCATGTCAGATAAAATTATACTATTAAGAATCTGAGATCATTTAAGACATGATTCTCTCCTTATATTAAGCTGACTTAAGTCTTTAACAATGGCTGCCATATTTGGTGGAGTAATATCTTGTATGGCCACCTTGTAGGATAAAAGTGTAACTCACACAATTCCCTTCTAATTCTCAAGATTTTATAATTTTTAAAGTGGCTTATCTTCAAATTTAGAGCACTCTATGGATCCTGCCATTCAAGCACAAATACAAAATAAGTATCTTTGTGCTATCTATGTATTACTTGTTTGGTAAGATAAAAAGACTGCTCATCTTTTAACCAGAGGCCTTGAGTTCAACTATAATAGCTGAGCCTCAGTTTCTTATCTGGAACATTATTTATATTTATTAATGTCTTCTTATCCATCGTTTTGTATCATGGCATTTTACAACTCTTTTCTATGGAAATGAGGGCACTAGGAAAGGGGAAAAAAGGAGATATTGTGTTAATACAATGTGTTTTTGTGCCATTTTCATTTACTACTTTGGAATATGCAGGAAAGATAAAATTTCTTTATTATTATTTAAAATATATTTACCTCCTCTTACATAAGATTTGATATTTCTTTATGCTTTAGATTTTTTCTTTGAGGTGTTTACATATATTGCTTCTTAGAAAGCTTGGCTTGAATTTGTCATCCAGCATGCGTAGTCTTACTAGAAAACATACCAAATAATGTTAGAAGGCTTTGCATTAAATATCTATGGCCTTCTTGTTATGTTCAGCTGAGTTTTCTCATACACTTTTGGTAGCACAGTTTTACAATTATTCTATTTTGGTCCTATTCAACTTATCAGAAAAAAAAATATGGCATTTCATGTATTTTGGTCTTTGGGCCATTGTGATTCTGACTCCAAATTTCATGCTTATGAGTTAAATGCAGTTTTATTCTCAGAAAAAGAAACATTATATGACCACTCTTTTATTGGTTTCCATGTGAGACAAGTTACATTCCATTGTAATATGGAATCTTTTCATTTTCTTATGAGGAAAATCTGAAATTGCGTCCTATTGTTTAAACTGTTGGATAACTCCTATTCTGTATAGAAGATGAGAACTCAGATAGCTTTGTTTTGATTTCTTCTTGATGTACCTACACAGCATTAAAATTAAGATTAATTTTTAATGGCTATAAATTCTTTAATAAGCTTCAAAATTATTCAAATATGTTGAGTCTTTTAAAAATATACTGTGTAGAAATGGGTGAACTATGTTCTTAGATAAAGGTTATTATATTAGTTAATTTTCCCATTGTTGGAGTAAGATGCCCATACAATTTAAAAGAGAAACAGAGTTTTTTTAGCTTATGGCTTCAGAAGATTTAATCATGGGAAGGTGGTTCCATTGCTCTGGGTCTGAGGTAAGGCAGATTATGATAGACAAGCAGAGCATCCTAGTAGAGCCCCAGGTGTATGTGGAAAACAGGCTTACTTCATGATGGCCAAGAAGCAGGGTACAGTTGAAGAAAAGCAGCAAGTGATATCCTTCAAAGGCACACCTCCAGTGCCCCACCTCTAGGTGGGCCCTACCTCCTAACAACATTTTCAACTATGAACATCAGTGGATTAATTCACTTATGAACACAGTGCCCACTGTATGATATAGACACCATTGTAGGAGTCTCAATCCAGTCAAGATGACAAGTTTATTGTCACAGTTTGTTCATTATTTGCAATTTATATTGCCTTATATCTCAGATGTCCAGGAAGTTTAATAAAGTGGTTAAAATGATGAGTTCAAAGTAAATCAAATGGAGAATCAGTCTCTGCCTATGAGCAAATTATGTAACTACCTGCATGCTCAGTTTCCTCATCTTCAAAATGGAGATGAAATTAGTTCATAATTTATTTTACTCAGTGCAATTTATTAAAGATTTCATGTGTGTTGGTTTATTTCAAAGTGCTAGGTTAGCTTCATAAAACAAAATTCCAACTCTTAAGTGCTAGATAAACTCTATAAGACAAAATTCCCATTCTTGACTACAACTGGGAGGAAGATAAGATATGTGAATAAATAAGCACAAAATCAGTGACAATCACTGATCAAATAACACTTGGCATTATTTTAGGCTGGACAGTTTATAAAGTCTTTTCTGAAGAGGGTACATTTTGATAAGAAGACATTTGGATAAGAAGGAAGTGCCCACACAAAAATCTCAAAGGAACATTCAAGCAAAGAAAGCAGATATAGTAACAGCTCTGCAGCTAGAGTGAGTTTGCTATACTTAAGAAACCTGAAAAAAAGGCAATTGTGACTTGAGTTCCATGACCTAAGTAGAAAATCATATGAACAGTACAGAAATACTAATTTTAAAAAGTATGTGTGTAAAATGATTAGGGACAATCAAGCAAGGAACATAACAGGAACAAATGATTAATGTCAGTTCTCATCATTTGATAAGAAGAATTAGATCCTGTAAGCCAGGTAAAGGAGCTTTAATTTTATTCTAAGTGTGACAGGGGGCCCCTGGAAGGTTTACAAAAAAACATATCTAGGCTTAGTTAATATTTTTAAAATGTGATTTGGGGTATTCTGTGAAAAATGCAGTGTACAAGGAAGTCTTAGTAGGAGTCTATTGCAATAGCTAGATGAGAAGATGCAGTGTCTTATATGAAGGTGGTAGGATTAGAGGCGGAGACAAACAGAAAGTTTCAGAGCATATTTTGGAGGTAAAGTCACTAAGACTTGCTAAAGGATTCAGTGTAGGAGTGGAATATTGGAGGAAGGAAGAATGATTTCTAGGGTTTTGGCTTGAACAACTGATGGATGGTGATAGTACTTCCTGAAGTATGAAGATGAAGGAGAGGCAGGTTTTGGAAAAGCCACTAATAGTTCTTCCTGGGCCTTATTAACATCTAGGTGAGGATGTAAAGAGCACTTGAAAATGTGGGTGTGGAGTTAGTAGATAATCCAAGGCTGAAAATGAAATTTTAGTCATTATTACATAAAAACTTGAAATGGATGAGATCATCTAGGCAGTGAATGAAGGAAGATGGAAAAAGAGCTTTTTTCAGGATTAGCTCCCAGTGCATGAACATTTAGAAATGAAGCAGAAGAGAGATCAACAAAGAAGACCAAGAAAGCATGGGCTCTTTCCGTTATGGAAAACTGGAGTTCAGTCCTGCTAGTGATTTCTGGGAAATGGTATTGAACACACCTCAGAGTTATACCACCCCAAAACTGAGAAAATTAGTTGATTTATCCTCCAATGTCATTAGCTGAAAGTTCACTGGGGATATCAACTCATTGGCCCATTAGAATTGCTCTGTTTGGACCAAGAGAAATACCATATGGGGGTTTCAGATGCTAGGGGCAAGATACCACAGCTCGTAGTAGAACAAATGCTGAGACCTGACATTAGTTGTTTGTTTCTGTTAGGTTCCTTTTTTGGTTATTCCTACCATTTTGTTTCTGCACTGAATAGTAGAGAAAACAAAAGATATTATAGTCAATAAAGTTGAATTATAGAAACAAGAGAGAATTAAAAAATTCTTCATTAATAATCATACCAAAAAATGTGACAAACTAATGGGACATACTAACAAATAGCTGAATAATTCCCCTTATATTATTGATGTAGAGATGCATTTTAAGGCATGTTCTTCAAGTGGTAAGGATACCATTAAATGTTACATCATTAAATATGAAGGTAAATATACATAAACTTGGCATTTTATATTTTGAAATTTTATAATAAGAATTCATATCATACAGTACCTTGAAATTCAGTGCTTATCTCTCAGATAGAAAGTTGTACTTTGTTTTTAAAGACCCCTTATATGCATAAAATCACTTGATAACTCGTGGGAGGTGAGTGAAATGATTAGTGTCACAGGTGAAACTGAATTTCTCTTAATCTTTTTATCTGAGACAGTAGCAATACTGAGACCAAGATTCAGGTTTATTCACAGCTGATCTGATTTCCTCCTCTTTCTGACATAAAGGAAATAGTTAAATGCGTATTTAGTGCTTACTAAATCACTGCCCTAAGCACATTATGAAATTAGCTCATTGAATCCTGAAAACACTACAATTTAAGTAGCCTTTGATGTCTGTGAGTTCCACATCTATGGATTCACCCAATTTTGGATCAAAAATAGTCAGAAATGGGCTGGGGATTTGGCTCAGTGGCTCTGTTGCCTGCCTTGCAAGCACAAGGGCCTGAGTTCAATCCCCAGTACAAAAAAAAAAAAAAAAAAAAAAAAAAAAAAAAGCCAGAAAAAATGCCTCTGTGCTGAATACATAGACTTTTCTTTTGTGTTATCATTCCCTATATTATATGCCAACTATTTACATAGTTTTTGCATTGTATTAGATGTTAAATGTAATCCAGAGATGTTTTAGAATTTATATGAGCTAATTTAGGTTATATACATATACTACATTTTTTATATAATCAATTTAAACATTTTGAATTTTGGTATCTGTGAGAATCTGGAATCAATTCCCCACAGATACTGAGGAATGTGACTGTTATTATTTCTTTGGAACATACTGAAAGGTTTAGAGAAAAACATGTATTTACTTGATTAATATTTTTAAAAATGTGACTTGGGATATTTTGTAGAGAATGCAATGCACAAGGATGCCTTAAAAGGAATATTGCTGAGGTGGCATAAGTGCCAAAGTGAGATTCAAACCCAGGCATTCTGCCTCATGTCCATTCTCCTCAAACTATTCTGTTACACAGCTTATTTGGCAGCATTTGAGTTACATCTTGTCACTGGCTTGGATAAGTCACACAAGCCAGGTACTTTTGTTTTAAATTCAGTTTAAAAACCATTTTTCCAGTGGTTAAAAAAAAAAGAGTTACCACCAGTATTATGTATAATTGAAAAAAAGTCCTTTTGGTATGATTTAAAGTGACTAGTTTTCATAAATTCTAATATACAATTCATTGACAATGTGATTTTTGCCCTTTTGTGAATGCTTGTGTATTGTTGTTACATTTTAAACATGTAGGACTTCTTCTGACCCTTCCCTAAGTGGAAGGACTTCCCTGGCTCACTTAGCTCTTAGATATGCTAGTTACTTCCCCTGTGCCACTTCATACTGGTGACTATTTTAAATCTCACTGGAAGGAGTTTGAAGACTATGGGGCAAACCTTTTAGAGCCCATGAATTTCAAAAACAGGAGGTACTTGTTGGCTCCAAAATTCTATTTCTACTTATATGTATGTTAAAGTAGAAGCACAAAAGAAATTACACTCCAGTATTTCTTTTCTTATTTAAAATGTCAAACTCATATGTCACAAATGTTAGCACCAGATTTTGTACATATGTATGTTTGGTTTCAGTTTTTGTTTTTGTTTCAAATGGAAAGAAAATGAAGTATTCAGATAATTTAAAATTACTTGTAGTATATTACTGTACTTCTAATCACTAGCAGATGTAGCAATTTGTTTTTTAGAGTGTTAATTTATAATTGAATAGAACTGTAAGCAAATGAATTAAGGCAGAGATCTTATAATTTAAACATTCTTTTGGGAAAAGTACATGGAAAATAAACTGGCTTAAGTGCTTCCTATTTGAACTGTCCTTTTATTTTATTTTTATTTTGTTCTTGAGATATGCAATTTTGTATATCATATATGATAGCGCAGGGTGGAAGATTTAACAGCCAAGCATCTCTTTTAATATCTTCAACTGGATTCTATTAGGAAAGCTTACCGAATTTGAGAAGCTATTTCATTATTAATGTTCATGTCAGATGCAGCAAGAAGTAAGCTTCAGGTGTCTTTGAATTAATGTAGACTGAAAATAAGTTCAATCAAGATTTTGACCAACACAGTTATTTCTGTTTTATGAAGTTGTATTTAATTTTAAAAATCAGTTAAAAGTTTCATTTGTGGTTTTGAAATGTCGCATAGGAGAGTAGAAAAATGCAAAAAGTAAACATGAGAAATAAATTGGTATATTATTAAAAGCTCCATCACCTCAGATTACTCTACACATAAGTTTTGTTTTGTTTTGTTTTGTTTTTGGTACCAGGAATACCCTACACATAAGTTAAATATAAGCATTAAATTAATGTATAAATAATCTCTACCATTATTTTCATCAGAGAAACAATAAAACAAGCATTATGATAGATAAAGTAACTTCTAAAAAGCTCAAAATACTTAGGTTATATTTTAATCTAGTCATTTGATTGTGTTAAGTTGCCATGTAGATGAAATTCCGATGATTTTTGCTCCTTAGGATTTTCTAATGAAAATGAAACAACCTTTTACTTGCATGTAGTGCTATTATTGCCTTCATATCTTTAAAATAAATGATGTAAGAGTAATTGATACGTTATAAAATCATGTGAATTTGAACTATCAGTCTGAATTTAACAAAGTATGTGGATACTCTACATTATTACAAATAAAATATATGCCCTAGTAATAGAATTTCCCTAAAACCATACTCCAGCAATTTAAACTAATAACACTCATTGCTTATTATATGGCTGACCAGCATATTGAAAGTATTGCTATCACTCACTACAAGGAGTAAATATTTTATCTAGTATCTTTTATAACTATTTGAAGTATATGATCAAGCTGGCTCAAAAATAAGGAAATCCCATAAGTCAAATGGCTAAGTGAGCAGAGGGATCTGGACATGCAAAAGCAAATTGAACTCCTTTATCCTGGGAAATTCTTGCTATCTATGTGGGGGATAAGAACAAAAGCCCATAAAAGATGGAAGAATTGACAGTAGACATTTATACTACTTACCAGCTTAAAATCCCCAAGCTAAACATTTAAATTATTTTTAGATGACTCACAGAAGCAAATGAAAGTCCTTGTTAGAGGTACATACAATCAGTACGAATTCCAAATGATTTTATCGATAAACTTAAAATGGCTACATACCCAGTATGATTAATAACTAAATGTCTAAGGAAACCATGATGGTCTAGGATCAACAAAGCAATAAAGATAGAAGAAAAGTATTAGATTTATCAGGTAAGCATGTAATAAGTATTTTTATTGTAGTTACTAAAAATAAAAATGAATTAAATACTATTAAGGGATTACAAACTATCAAATATAGTTAAATTACTTTTAAATGAAGAGATTAGTAATTAGAATAATAAATTGAAAAGCACTACTTGGTTTGAACAATTAAGAACTATAACAGAAAGACGATAAATTACAGAATAAAAGGGCAATAAATGGAAAATATAGGGACCATGTTAAAAGATGTGGGGGTTATGGTGAGCAGATCAACATACATCTAGCTGGTATTCAGAAAAGAGGAAATATGAAAAAAGGAGGAGGCTGATATTTGAAAATAAAACAACAGAATTGATGAAAGATATAAACCTTTAGATTCAGGAACATTAACAAATCCCAAGCCAGATAAACAGAAGGAAACATACAACTAGATACACTGAAGCCCAACCATATAACTCCGAAGATAAGAATAAAATCTTAAAAGAACCACAGATGGACAATTTTGATGAACAGCTACCATTAGATGTAGAACTTTCTTATAGCATCAGTGAAAGATGGAAAACATTAGAATAAAAGTTTCGGAATACTGGACAGTTACTTTCAAACTAGATTTATACATCCAATGAAACTGTCTTTCAAGAATGAGTGTGAACAGTGAGATGGGATTGTACTGGAGTGAGCAAGGTCCTATTGCCCCGAGGCTAATGTGCTGTGGAGACCTGGGGGAAACCTCCATTACTATGTCTGAGCAGGAGGCAAAACCTTCAACAGAGGACGTGGGGGATGAGAAGGAAGACAAATACATTAAACTTAAAGTCATTGGACAGGTTAGCAGTGAGATTCACT
The DNA here is from genome assembly GCF_012274545.1 of Fukomys damarensis. Lineage (NCBI taxonomy): Eukaryota > Metazoa > Chordata > Mammalia > Rodentia > Bathyergidae > Fukomys > Fukomys damarensis. The sequence goes on along the minus strand of NW_022900919.1, from coordinate 32,253,277 downwards.
TCAAAGTGAAAGTGACAACACATCTCAAAAAACTTAAAGTATCATACTGTCAAAGAGAGGGAGTTCCAATGAATTCACTCAGGTTTCTCTTTGAAGGTCAGAGCATTGCTGATAATCATACTCCAGAAAAACTGGGAATGGAGGAAGAAGATGTGATTGAAGTTTATCAGGAACAAATGGGGTCGTTCAACAGTTTAAATGTTCCTTTTATTTTTTTCTTTTCCCTCAATCCTTTTTTATTTTTAAAAAAAAAATTTTAATGTGGTGTTCAAAATAGAAATGAAAACGGGCACCCCGTATTTTTAAAACATCTGGTAATTTGAATTCTAGTGCTCATTATTCATCATTGTTTTCATTATGCTGATTTTTGGTGGTCAAACTTTAGCCTCCTTCATATTGTCCTCTCCTTTTTAAAAATTACATGAGTGCACAGAGAGGCCGAATTTTTCAGGACTGCGCATTTTCAGCCTTGTAGTAGTAAGACCGACCAATGTGATTGTTCAGATGACTTTCCAATTGGCCCAGAACTTCCAGTTTGTGATTGCTTCACTCCTGGACCATGACTTGCAGTGGGAGATGGAAGTTTTTCAGAGGACCAAACTGTGGAAAAATTACCTTTCCTTAACTTGAAGCTTAAAATCTGAGGGTCTGGACCAAAAGAAGAGGAAGATCAGCTTTGGAGTCAAGATAACAGAAATGGTGAGAATAGTGACTAACTCCAAGGATGGCTTCACTGAAGAGAAAGCAATTTAAGATTTAAAAAAAATCTTCTCAGAATATCCCAGAAAAGTTCTAATTTTCATTAGCAATTAATAAAGTTACACATGCAAACGTGTATACAACAAAAAAATGAAAGAATGAGAGTAAAATAAGATACCTTTCAAGAAAATAAAAATTTAGAAAACACCAGGCAACTTACTAGAGGAATTTCTAAACATACTCCAAGAAGAATGATTTTAGAAGAAAAGTCCACATATAAAAAGAAACAGAGAGAAAAGATACTAAAATATGTGAGGTGATCTCATAAAATATTGCCTATATTAACTACAAATAGCAGTTACTTGTAGATAAAGCAGATACTGTACCAAAGTTGCATGTAAACTAAGGAAAGAGTGAGAAGAAAATATCTTTTTTTTTTTTTTTAATTTTTTTTTTTTATACACATATAAAAAGAAAGAGAGAAAAGATACTAAAATATGTGAGGTGATCTCATAAAATATTGCCTATATTAACTACAAATAGCAGTTACTTGTAGATAAAGCAGATACTGTACCAAAGTTGCATGTAAACTAAGGAAAGAGTGAGAGGAAAATATCTTTTTTT